>NC_056729.1:1334853082-1335178082 GCF_019279795.1 Protopterus annectens | reverse complement strand
AAGCTACTGCTGCACAAAATAATCTAATTTAAATTATTTATGTCTCATAACAGTACTTGTCATAGTTGTTAAATACGGTCATGAAGACTAGAGAAAGCAGTCTGACAGATTGTGTTCTATCATATCTTAAAAATACAAGCAAATCAGTAAAAGAAAAGAAAATTGAAACATGAAAAACATCAACTATACGCATAAGAATAATTACAAACAAGATGTATATAAAGAGCAATAACATATTATAATGTCATGAGAAAAACAAAACTAACACTTGTATATAAGAAACAATAATAATTGCAGTATATTGATGTATTGGTGAACTCCAACTAGTTTTCTCATGTCACATTTTTTAAACATTTATAATTTATAGAAAAAGTATTTATAGTAAATATGACACTCAGTATACCTTAGTGTAAGGAGAACATTAATTGAAAAGAGATAGATTAAACATTATCTACAACTATTTACACATTAGATGCCACAGTATTGATTTTAACAATAGAAAGTTCCTTCTTTTTTTTCCTTTCTCTTTTCCTTCTGCCATTTTCTTTTTCGTTTTCCTTTTCTTTAGAATGGCCTTCGTCTGTAATTTGGTTACAGAATAAATATAAATTCTAATTTAATCTTTTAGTATAGTGTCTTGAAGGTAACTCCAGTAAGCTTAAAAGTATGACCTTTTATTGGGATTCTTAGTTATCAATTTATGAGAGGATATAAGTTTTATTGCCATTGCTATAAAGTTTTCCCAGGAGATTTTGGATTTGTCTAACCAATTTTTTTGCAATAAAATGTGTAATTAGTGCACAGATTGTAATTATAAGGTGTTTCTGTATGCTGGTGAGGAATGTAGGTATTATGTGAAGAATTGCGGTTTCCCATGAAGAAGTAGTCTTTTCATATCCCATTTTTTCAAGTTTTACTTTAAGGGAACACCATAGTTTATAAACGTTCTTACAACTCCAGACAATATGTAATAAATCTGCACTCTCCTGGAGGCAGAAGGGGCATGCTAGGATTTTTTTATAGCCAAATTTTTTTTAGGACAGCAGGAGTATAGTATACATCATTATTGATCATGAGCTGTGTATATTAAGTTTTTAAATAGAGTTAAATTTAGTGTATTTTTTAGTGGTTGGGATTTTTGGTCTATAGTGATATTATTATTTTTTCCATCCCAGTATTTGCAGTATGGGAGAGAAGATTGAAATTTAATTATGGATATTAGTTTATAAGCAGTGGAGATCTTTTTTGCTTTGTAAGATAGAGTTTTGAGAATTAATCAGGTTATTTTAATCAGCGGTAGCGTTGTTACCTCACAGCAAGAGGTTCTCCTGTTCGATTCTCAGCTGGAGTGCCTTCTGTGTGGAGTCTGCATGTCCTCCTCACAGTCGAGTGGCCTCTGAAAGACATGCGTGAATGGGCATACCTTCGCTGAAGGTTGGGCATTGGGCTGGCAACTTGTCACCATAAAAATTGACTGCCAATCATTAGGAGACTGGAGTTCCGCTGTGGCGACCCCTAATCAGGAAAAAGCCGAAAAGACAAACAACATTTTAATGTCTTATTCCTCAGTTTTTATGTTAGAAAATTTGGCATTACTAAGTAATATCAATTGTCTAAGCATAGTAGCATATTTGCTTGGTACTCCTAGATGGGATCTTAAATCAGCTAAGTTTAAATTATTTAGATGGTGTATATTCCAGACCATTGTATCTTTGATTTGGGGATAATTTGTGAGAGCTATTATTTTGTTATGAAGTTTCAAATTTGTATTAATGTGCATAGGTTGTAGGAGTTCAAGGGCTTTTTCTAGGTGGAGTGATGCTATTAGATTTTGAAATATAATTATTTTATTCTTGATCATGGGATGGATTTTGGCTGAACAGTTTGTGTTTAATGTAGGGAAAGGCTTTTGGATTAATATTGAGGGAACTTATTTGTTTATACCAGATTTTGATCCAGAGTGGGGACCACATTTGGGTAACAGGGTCATGGTTTGAAATTTGAATAATTCGGCTAGCACAGGTAATATAATATAGTTTAAAGTTGGGTAGCCCTATACCACCTTTTTCCTTTGGAAGTACTAGTTTATCATAGCAAATTCTTGTAGTCTTTGGATACCATATAAAGTTTGAGAGGACTGATTTCATTTTACAAAAGTTTTTGGGGATATTTAAATTTATAGTGTTTAGCTGTTATAGGATTCTGGGTAAAACATTCATTTTGATGATGGTTGCTTTTGATAAGGGAGAGAAGTTTATATTCTTCCACCTAGATATATCCTGTCTGATGTTTTACCATGTTTTTTGTAGGTTAGCTTTCATCATGTCTTTATGTGTGTATGCAAAGTTAATACCTAAATATTTTATTGAGTAATTTACTGCAATTTTAGTTATAGGGAAGTATGATTCTTTATGTCCATATGGGTTTATAGAGAATATATAGGTTCATAGGTTCATACTAGGCTATCTGCCCTAGGGCATTTATAAGCCTAGCCAGAGTGTGTTTGGCTTTCACCACCCATTTTAAATTAATTTTGCTATGCCCTTTTTCGAGGTTAGTATACTGTGCCTCTGTCTAACAGTGACACAGAAGTGATACCCAGGGTAAACCTACGATCTCCCATCCACTCATCAAGACTCCTCTTGAAGAGAATCAATGAGGGACTCTGCCTAACCTGGACTGGGATTTTATTCCAGAGTGAAGGGAGCCTCTGGGTTATGAATCTGTCCCTCCAGCATGTCCTATTTATTTCAGTGCTGAGGGTCAAGTCTTGAGCGCGTAGCTCAATAGGATTTGGATTTTCTGAGGTGCAGCATGTCCATTAATTCCGGGTTGGACATGGCTTTATATGTCAGGCACAGATCGCCTCTGAGCAGGCGGTATGCCACTGAGTAGAGCTGGAGTTTCTTTAACCGGGAAGCATATGGCATCCATTTGAGCCCTTTGATCCTCTTGGTGAGGTACTTTTGGGGTCTTTCCAGTTGCTGCAGGTGTCTGGTAAGGTACATCACAAAAGGGGCATTGTACTCAATTATGGGCCTGATGAGGGATGAGTAAAGAGGCACCATGACCTCCCCTGATCTAGATGTGAATCCCTTCATGATTAGGTGGGCTATATAAAATGTTTTTCTAACCACTTTGGCCACGTGGTTGTCAAATGAGAGACTGCTATCAACTTGGGTCCCCAGGTCCCTAATTACTTCTTCTGTACTTAATGGATTACCACCTATGTGGTAATTTGTGGGCACTTTGTTCTTATCAAAGGGGATGACTATACACTTTTTGGCATTTAGCTTGAGGCCATGGCTCTGGCACCAGTTGTCTGTTTCTATGAGGCCCTTTTGAAGGATGCTTGTGTTGGCTGGGGAGTCGATTATGGCACCCAGTTTGCAGTCATCTGTGAACTTGGTCAGTCACAGTCCTTCCTTGTTGGCCTATACCTCCAAGAAATATACACCGAACAAGAGAGGTCCCAGGACTGAGCCTTGTGGGATGCCACTTGTAACTGGTTTGGAGTCCGACATGGCTCCAGCAATTCTAACCATGTAGGTTCTGTCCTTGAGCCAGTTTGCAACCCATCTAGTGACATAGGGGTTTATATTTAAGCTGGTGAGCTTATCTATAATGCCCGAGTGGGGTATTGTATCGAAGGCTTTTGCGAGGTCCAGGTAGGCTGTGTGGACCACCTTCCCCTCGTCAATGGCCTTGTTGACTGTTTCAAAGAAATCGACCAGGTTTAAGAGGCAGGATGTGTCTGTAGGTCCGATGATCCTTTCCATAGCTTTGCAGACCAAGCTAGTCAGGCTTATGGGGCGATAGTTTCCAGGATCCGTTGAAGCACCACCTTTGTGGAGAGGGACCACTGTTGCTGTACGCCACTCTTTGGGTACATATCCTGTAGTAAGGCTGAGATTGAACAGTAGTTTTATGTTTGGGTTTAGCTCTTCTTGGAGTTCATGTAGGATGCAGCCCGGGACACTGTCTGGTCTCATTGATGCTGTGTTTTTTGCATTGGAGAGGGCGGCTCTTACCTGAGCATCTGAGATGTCATTGGGGCAGCACTCTGCTGGGATAGATATTTGCCCTTTTGGTGGGGAGGGGGGAGAAGTTTGCGCTGAACCTGTCAGCTAGGATGTTGGCAATGTCTGTGGGTTCGATGTATTTTTTGTCATTTTGGACTAATTCTGAGCATATCTGGGAATTCCCATTCAGGTTCCTAACATAACTAAATAAAGCCTTGTGATTATCCTTAGTGTCCAGTGCAATTTTTATTTTATGAGTGCCCGTAGTTTTTTGCTAATACTGATCACAGATGCCTTCCCTTTTTGGGATTTTGCTCTATCATGTAGTAGCTTCCTCCTTCTATTGTATAGTTTGTTTATGGCTGGGGTCCACCAGACAGGACGTCTGCCTTTGGAGGATTGGGTCTTGGTTTTATTTGGGATTACATGATCCATGCATTCATGAAGGTGTTGATAGAATGCGTTTATAAAGAATTCTGCGGTCTGGGCCATATTTTCCACAGGCTCGGGGGCTTTAAAGAATTCCACCTCGGTTTTGAGGAGTGTGAAATTTGCTTTAGAGAAGTTTTTCACTGTGATTTTCTGGGCAGGGGGTGGGGTCGGGATGTGAATATCCAGTGAGATTAGTTTATGGTCTGATCTTACCAGTGAGGGATACACTTCTGGTCTGGAGCACAGAGTCCCCATGTTGGTGATGATCAGGTCCAGTATGTTTTCCCCTCTTGTGGGAGTGGTAACAAGTTTTTCCATAGCATTTGAGTTTATAAATTCTAGGAACCTTTGGGATAGGGTGTTGGAGCTAGAGTAATGCTCCCAGACTTTGTTTGGGTAGTTGAAGTCGCCCAATATAATGGTGTTTGGAGAGACCTTCATATTTTCCAGTGATCTCAGGTAGGCTGAGTGGGGTTCCTGGGTTTGGGAGCATGGTCTGTAGCAGGCTATAAACTGGAAGGCAGTTTTACAAACTGTTAGTTGCACATGGATAGTCTCTGATGCTTTGGGCTGTGCCACCAACCTGAAGGTGTGGGTATCTTTGATGAATATTGATACTCCCCCTCCTTTTGTGGTTCAGTCCAAGTTTTGGGGCCGAAAAGCATGGTATTAGGTATAACCTGGTAGTGCTGGGGTGCTCTTGGGAGCCTTGAACCAGGTTTCTGTTACTGCACAGATATCGATGTTTTCCATGCTAAGGAGAGTTTCGAGTGCATGCATCTTGAGGTTTAGACTTCTGGCGTTGAGTAGCATTACTCTTAGTTTCTTATCCCTTGTGATACCTATGGAGGTGGGTTTGTCTTTTGAGCCTTGCCTAAAAAAGGCACTATGGGGGAAGCAAGAGCCTTTGCCAATATCCGAAAGTCCAGGGGTGACAGGTGCAAGCCGTCCCTAGTGAAGCATCATGGCTTGTCGAGCATGTCTTCCCAGGCTGACAGGCATTGGATTCGCTTTGAATGACACCAATATTTAAGCCAATTGTTGAAATTGATTATCTTGTCTTCATATTGTAGCATCATTCTTGGTGAGGGTAAGATGCTACTCAAGGTCAGGGTCATACCTGCCTGGGCTACATGTTCAAAGAGCTCCTCTATGTCTCTTTTCATGTAGTCTAGGGAGGTACATCTCAGGTCATTCACACCAGCATGGACAATGACAGAGTCATATTTGTACTTGCCTTGGAGTGACCTGAGTGCTTATGTTATGTGGCAGATCCTAGCGCCCGATAGGCAGCACACCGTGACCTTCTCCTTGTTCAGCCTGGTGAGCGGGACGTCAGTGTGCCTGACGATAGAGTCACCTATTACAAGTGTATCAGGTGTATTGTTTAGCCTTAAGGGCTGTGACTATTCAGGGGTTAATTTCATAGTTTGATAAGTTTGAAAAGTTTTCTACTGATTTTAAGATTTTGTGTAGATCAGTGTTGGGAAGTTCAAAATAGATATTAAGATTATCAGCAAATACAGTAAACTTTAAGTCGATGTTATTGATTTTTTGTATATGATGATAAGTTATTTGAGCTACAGAAAGTAAAAGAGGTTCTAGGTAAAGATTGAAGAGATAAGGTGAGCCTTATTTGGTTCCATTGGTTATTGTAATAGATTGGGACTGGATTTTGTTAATATACAATGTAGTAGATGCGTTTTTATAGATAAATTTGATAATATTTATAAAAACTTGTGGGATATTGAAATAAGGCATAATTTTAAATAGATAATATAACTCTTTTTCAAAAGCTTTACTTTCATCTACCATTAGAGCATACCTGGCATGTTTGTCTTTTGCTAAGAGTAACATTATTGTATCAAGAGTCAGGGTGTTGTGACAGACCTGTCTTTGTTGCATAAAACCTAATTGCTGTGATGAAATTATGAATGATATTACTTTTTGTAGTCTTTGTGATAGAACTACGGTTAGTATTTTAATGTCTAGGTTTATAAGAGCACTAGGTCTATAGTTATATGGATTTGTTTTGTCTGAGTTAGGTTTGGGAATCAAAATAGGTTTTGAGTTGTTTATGAACAGCTCTGCGATTCCATGGACTATGATACAGTTGTACACTCTAAGCAGACTACCAAAAAGTTGTAAATTGAATTTTTTGCAAAATTCGGCAGTGAAACTGCCAGGACCAGGGGCTTTGTTTATTTTCAATTTGTTGATAGCAAGTTTAATTTCTTCTCATGTGAGTGGGTTCACTAGGAAATTTTGGTGTTTTTCATTTAATAGTGGAAATTTTAAATCTTTTATAAATGTATCATATAGGTCTGGATGGACTTGTTTCTAGGAATTGTAAATGTTATTATATATTTATACAAATTAATTAATTATACAGTGGATATAAAAAGTGTACACACCCCTGTTAAAATGCCAGGTTTTTGTGATATAAAAAATTAGACCACACTAAATCATTTCAAAACTTTTCCCACCTTTAATGCGATCTATAACCTGTACAATTCAATTGAAAAACTGTTAGGGGAAAATATAAAAAATAAAAACCGTACAATAAGCTGGTTGCATAAGTGTGCACACCCTTAAACTAATACTTTGTTGAAGCACCTTTTGATTTAATTACATCATTCAGTCTTCTAGGGTAGGAATCTATCAGCATGGCACATCTTGACTTGGCAATATTTCCTTGCAAAAGCACTCCAGATCTCTAAGATTGTGAGGGTATCTCTTGTGCACAGCCCTCTTTAGGTCACCACACAGATTTTCTATTGGATTTATGTCTGGGCTCTGATTGTGCCATTCCAAAACTTTAGTTTTATTCTGATGAAGCCATTTTTTTATTGATTTGGATATATGCTTGGGGTCACTGTCATGTTGAAAGGTGAAATTCCTCTTCATCTTCAGCTTTCTACCAGATGCCTGAAGGTTTTGGGCCAAAAGTGACTGGTACTTGGAACTGTTCATAATTCCCTCCACCTTGACTAAAGCCCCAGTTCCAGCTGATGAAAAGCAACCCCAAAACATGATACTGCCACCACCATGCTTCACTGTAGGGATGGTGTTCTTTTGGTGATGCAAAGTGTTGTTTTTGCACCAAACATACCTTTTGGAATTGTGGCCAAAAAGTTCAACCTTGGTCTCATCAGACCATAACACATTTTCCCACGTGCTTTTGGAAGAAGATGTTGTTTTGCAAATTTTAGCCGGGCCTGGATGTTTTTCTGTGTAAGAAAAGGCTTCTGTCTTGCAACCCTACCCCATAGGCCAGACATATGGAGAATACTAGAGATTGTTGTCACATGTAGTACACAACCAGTGCTTGCCAGAATTTCCTGCAACTCCTTCAGTGCTGCTATAGGTCTCTTGGCAGCCTCCCTGACCAGTTTTTGTCTTGTCTTTTCATCAATTTTGGAGGGACGTCCATTTCATTGCAATACCGCTGTTGTCCCATATTTTCTCCACTTTTTGTTGACTGTCTTCACTGTGCTCCATGGTATATTTTTGTGCCCTTTACCTGACTGACACCTTTCAACAATGAGATCCCTATGATGCTTTGTAAGCTCTCTGTGAACCATGGCATTTGCTGTAGCAGGCAACTGAGTAAATGTCAGGAAAATCCTACTAGGAGAGCTGAACTTTACTTGTGGTTAATCAGAATCTCTTTAATTGATGGCAGGTGTGTACCCAAGAAGACTGAATGCTGTAATTAAAGCAAAGGGTGCTTCAACAAAGTATTAGTTTAAGGGTGTGCACACTTATACAACCAGCCTATTGTACATTTTGTATTTTTTTCTCCCTGACAAATTTGTTTGTTTTTGAAATGAAGTGTACAGATTATAGATCACATTAAAGGTTGGGAAAGATTTGAAATTATTTATTGTGGTTTCATTTTTTATATCACAAAAAAACTGGCATTTTAACAGGGGTATGTACAGTTTTTATATCCACTGTATCTGGATTATTAAGTAATATTTTACCCTTATAATTCATTTCTGTTATTTTAGGGGATCCATTTTTGATATTTCTTTGTCTGACTTACATTTTGGAAGGCATCTTAGCTCATTCAGCATAATTGTTTAGTAGTCTGAGTTCAGTAAAAGACTGATTTTGCAGGTGCACGGCATTTGTTTTGTAAGTTTAGCATATTCTCATCTAGTTCAAGAGAGTATTTGTTTTGGAGTTTTGCTTGTACAACTTTTAGTTGTTTCTCCAATTGTAATTTTTCCTCTTTTTCTTGTCTTTTAAAGATTGATGCTTTCTGTATAAATATCCATCAAATAACTGCCTTTGTAGCTGCCCACTGTATATCATAGGGCATGTGACAGCCATGCCCTGGCCCAGCAATCAAGGATCCTCAATCCTCACCACTAACACCAGGGAGGGTGTCTCATATGAGAGGAAAGGATAACAAACACACACAGTAAAGTACAATTTCCCTTAAGTGCACACAGAGATCACAGTCAGTCTGGGGCTGGTTGCTCCCTTGCTCTCCAGGTCCCCAATAAGACTCCCCACTGGCACAGCTATAGGGTCCAGATTTCAGCCTAGCTGGCAAGCTAACCTCCAGTACCCTCTCTGTCCCACCAGTGCTTTGTGTCCCTGCCCAGGTAGCTGACACACCACACACACTTTGAGATAAGTATTTATACAACTTCACAGACACTCATGGGAAAGGCTGACACAGATCCTCCAGCTGTGCCCCTTTACCCAGGCTATACAGTAGTAATTACTGCCACCACCAGCTAATACTTATCAACTAGCCAAAGGCCCTTAAAAGGGTGTCCAGTTATTACTGTGCAATATTATTATCCAATTGGTAAGTGTGACTAATCAGTCTAAGGCTTATTAGAGTGGATTTGTACAATAAACCCTATAAATATGCAATGTACTCTAGAGCTTAACTTAACTCTACACAAACCAGCCACAGGTAAAAGGTTTTTAAAATATTTAATAATAAATAATTAAAAACAGAAGACAATACTACTACACCCCAGTGCTATCCAAGAGTTCAGAGATGACACAGAAACTTAAAACAATACAGTAGGAAAGTTCTGATATAACAGAAAAATACTTAATCTAAACTTTATAGTCCTAGCTATTTCTACAAGAAAACATACTTCTAAAGTAACTTACTTTTATACAGCAAGCATAAGGCAGTGCTGAAAGTTGGATATCAAGATCAAAATGCTTACAGTCTATCTCAGCAATAGTTTTTAAACTCACTAACAAATATCTCTGCTGGGTCCTCCCAGATTACATCATTTTGACACTTAGGTTTTACCGGTACACACATTACATCATTTTAACACCTAGTCTGGAGTTCCCAGGCCAACAGGTTACATTATTTAACAATCTAACAGCTGCTCATGAAACTACAACAATAAAAGATATTTCACATGTACTCTCTAGTAATTATTTCTTAAGTTAAAAACAATAGAAAGAATGTGTTCAGCTAGCCTCTTTGGCACAACTATATAGATCAAAGGGTATACTAGCCATAATTTTAACTTCAAAAGAACAGATGTGAAATGCTTGGCTTAGTTTTCCTTACAGCAGATGACAATGTTGCTACAGTCTTGAAGTTCACATTTTACAGTGTTTTCTTTCATTTAAGAAAAAAATCTGTATTTTACATTTATATTTACAAATGCCAGAATTATGCATCAAATTCTATTTGACTAGGCTGGCAGCCTTCACCCATCTTCCCCCAATCTTCACAGGGCATATCATTTATGGTTATGTCTTGTTCTAATTTTGTTAGGATGTAATTAATTACTTGTATTACTTATTTTTTTAAGTTGACACTGAATGTCCAATTTGAGTCATTATAGTTTGTGTTTTTGTGGTGGTAGTGTTAATACTAATTAAGGTTTTTGAGTGGTCAGATATCGATGTGATATCTACTTTGTATTCTATACTTGCCCTAGGTAAGGGTTCAGACATCAGAAAAAAATCAATTCTAGACCATATCTTATGCAATGAAGAGTAGTATGTGTATTTGTTTGTTGAATTATAATGATATAGTAAGTAGGGGTCTAGTAAATTTAAATTATTAATTTATTCTTCTAAGGTGAGGGCGGTTTGAGACAGTTGTCTTCTATTTTTATGGGATCCATCTTTAGAGGGCTTAATAAGGATATTCCAATCTCCACCTATGATATAATAATAATTTAGGAGTTTTATTAGTAAGTTATAGATGTTGTATATAAAGTGGTGTTGATTTGAACATGGCCCATATAAACTGAGAAAATAATAGGTTTATTGATTTGAGGGTAGGAGCTAATAAAATAGCACCATCTGCCATTTATATCTAATTTATAGTTTAATATTTTTAATTAGAATTGTGGTTTCTTTGGACGCAGTATTATTTCCAGCTGTTATAATTTGCTTAATCCATTTTTTCCTCTGTCTTTGTCCCACTGGCCATTTGGCATGTGTGTTTCTTAAAGATAGATAATGTTGGATTTATTTTGGTATATAAGATGCGTAAGTAAATTCTTCTTCTTTTTATCTTGAAGACCATTTATGTTCTAAGAGTCAATTTTAATCAGTTTGTACAATCTTTGTTGTGTTTTCTTTTTTTGTGGATTAGAAGAGTTATGTAGAATAATAAAGTGGGAGTCTAGTGAGGTGAAACTGTAAATTTGTGTGGCATGTGTTCCACTTAAATCAACCTTAGTGCCTTACCACCTATCCCCCCTGAGATGGAATAAGAGAGTATGTAGTAATGATAAGATAGCTGTAGTCTAATTGTCTTGTAGATGTTTTGAAGTGTTGCAGAGGGATATATACCAATACCTTTGTGTCATCCCAAGTATATATCATTACACACCACACACCTCTTGCTACCCTTAAAGTATGAGGTTGTAAGTAGATGTTGGGTCTAGTCATCAAAACACATTATTTATATTAAGCATTTCAGACTCTTGACAGTTCAAGAGCAACATAAACTGACATTAAAACCAAGAAAAATATTAGTCTTACATTATTTTCTTTAAAGTGTATAACCAATTATTCACAAAAATGTATTCAACTTTCTAGAATAACCACCATTTAATACAAGAAGAGCATTTGTCATCAACATTATTAAGTTTGAAATTTGTAGACTCTGGTGTTGTGAGGAGATCTCATTAGTTCATAGGTGTGTACTAGGCTAATGACCCTGGAGCCTTTAAAAGCCTAGCCCATAGGATTACCCTGGCATTGTGTCACCCAACCTTAGTTCCCAGTGCCTCTGTCAAGTAGAGCCACTGGAGTGATCCCCGGGGTGAATTTTTTATTTCCCATCCACTCATCAAGATTTCTCTTGAAGAGGGACAGTGAGGTGCTCTGCTTAACATGTATGGGAAGTCTATTCCATAGCATTGGCAATCTCTGGGTTATGAACCTGTCCCTCCAGCATGTTCTGTTGATTGTGGTAATGAGGGTGAGGTCTTTGGAGCATGTGATACAGAGGGATTTCTTTAGATGTAGCATTTCTAACAGAACTTGGTCAGACATGGCTTTGTAAGTCAAGCAGAGATCGCCTCTAAGTAGGCGATATGAGACAGTGAATATTTGGAGTTTTTTGAGTCTGTCCATATAGGGCAAGTGTTTAAGGCCTAGGTTCCACTTTATGAGGTACTTTTGTGGCCTCTCCAGTTCTTGCAGGTGTCTAATGAGGTACACACCAAATGGGACATTGTACTTGAAGATTGGCCTAATGAGGGAAGAGTAGAGGGAGACAATGACATCTTTCTTTCTGGATGCAAAACCCTTAGTAATGAGATGTGCCACATAGAAGAACTTTCTGACCACAGTGGCAACGTGGTGGTCAAGAGAGGTTGCTGTCAACCTGTGTTCCCAGATCTCGTATAATGCCTTCTGTGTTCAGTGGACTACCATCAATGTGGTAATTCAAAGGAACCAGGTTTTTCCCAAAGGGGATGAAGACACATTTTTTTTGCATTGAGCTTAAGGCCATGGTTCTGACACCAGTCATTGGTCTCATTGAGGCCTTTCTGTAGGATGTCAACATCACTTGGGGAGTTAATAATAGCTCCCAACTTGCAATCATCTACGAACTTTGTCAGTCAGAGTCCCTTCATGTTGGCCTGGACTTCAGAGAAGTAAATACCAAACAGGAGAGGACCCAGGACCGAACCTGTGGGACTCCACTTGTGACTGGTCAGCAGTCTGACTTGGAGTCAGCTACTTTCACACTGTGGGTTCTATCTGTGAGCCAGTTTGCAACCCACCTAGGGATATAGGGGTTGATGCCTAGCTTAGTAAGTTTTTCTATGATTTCTGAGTGGGGAATGGTATCAAAAGCCTTGGCCAGATCAAGGTACACTGTATAAACCAACTTACCTTCATCCACAGCTCTGGTGACTGACTCAAAGAAGTCAACCAAGTTGAGCAGGCATGATCTACCCTTCACAAAACCAAGCTGTGTAGGATACAGAGTTAGGGGATTCCCTATATCCTTGTTTATTAGGTCCATGATGATGCTTCCATAGCTTTGCATATAAGACTCATCAGGCCAATGGGGTGATAGTTCCCAGGGTCTGTAGTTGCTCCTCCTTTGTGGAGAGGGATGACTGCAGCAGTGCGCCATTCGGTAGGGACAGAGGTGAGACTGTGATTGAACAGGGCATACAGGTGAGGTGCCAGTTCACTCTGTAGTTCATGTAGAGCACAGCCAGGAATACTGTCAAGTCCCATAGAAGCTGTATTCCTGGCCTTGGACAGTGCTATTTTAACCTGTGCAGCAGTAATACTGGGTGCCTGGTAATCTACTGGTATTGTGATTGGTCCTTTGGGGGGGGAGAGGGGTAAAGTTAGAACTGAATCTGTCCACCAGTATATTTGCAATATCTGTTGGCTCGGTATAGGAGGTACCATTGTGCAGTAGCTCAGAGCAAATCTGGGTATTGCCATGGAGATTCTTTGCATAACTATAGAAGGCCTTGTGGTTGTCTTTACTATCTGCTGCAATTCTGTTTTCATAGCTAGCTTTAGAGGATTTGATGAGAGATCTCAACCTTTTGTTGAGGCTGGTAAGGGAGTTTTTCCAGTCTTAGGACTTCACCTTATTCCGCATCAGTTTCCTCCTTCTGTTGTACATTTTTTTATGGCAGGGGACCACCAGATTGGCTTCATTTTTTTTGAGGAGAGCGTCTTAGTTCTATTGGGTATGGTGAGATCCATGCATTTGTGTATGTGTTTGTACAGTGCATTGCTGTATGATTTGGAGGCCATGCAACTATATTCCATTTGCATGTGTGTCATGAAGTTCACCACCTCTGTTTTTCAAAGCCCTAAGTTAGCTTTGGAGAAGTTTTTCATGGTGGTTACCTTTGTTGGGGGGTGAGAGGGGTGTGGATTTCCAAGGCAATTGGCTTGTGATTGGATCTAACCAGGGTGGAGTTGACTATTGGTGTAGAGCAATGGTCACCAATGTTAGTAATGAGCAAGTCAAGGATGTTGCTACCTCTAGTGGGGGTAAGCACGAGCTGGTCCAGGGCATTCGAATGAATGAATTCCAGATCAAATTTATTATAAGTGGTAATAAAGACTCCTCATTATTATTTTTATATAAAAAATGTCTTATCAATGTGAATTTTGTCAAGATATAATCAGGTTTCATAAGGATCTCTTAATAGGCCTGCAAAATTTGCTAGGGCTACTATTTTGAATAGGAATAATTTTAAATTTGCCGTATATGCCCTTCATTTTAAATGCAGAAAAGTGTTTTGTATAGTAGTAAGCAGGGTCTTCTTGAATTTAAATAGGGAATATAAATAAAAAATTGCTGTAAATCGGATATTTCTCTAAATTGTTTAGTGTATATCAGCCTGAAAGCAAAGAAAAAAAAACTGGCCTTTTTAAGGTAGGCCATTCTAACTTCTTTAGTTTTAAATTACCTGAAGGAGCAGATAAGTTATCTCATGAACAATAAATTTTGCATAGGTTACCATAAGTCAAAACAGTTCTTTTCTCCACCTCAGACTATTTACACAATAAAAGATGATGAACCATCCGATTTAAGATTCATATAATAGAGGAACTCAACCTGTGGGAAAGTAAACACTTCAGTAATCTCAAAACTGTGTTATTATGAAGTAAATAATTGAATAACTTTCTAATATAATGCTATGCCAAGGCCTGGGTTTTATTCTGGACCCTTTCAAACAGTACAACACAAAAGAGTTTCGCTCACAAACATTTAAAGAACATAAGGCCATCGGCAATATTTTCAGGTTAATAGCTTGGGACAGGTATTCCATTATGTCGGTTATAAGACATCTGATTGAACTGTTGGTAAAATAGTATACATATATAGTTTAGTTCTCTGAAGTTTTCATACTGTTGTTCATCTAGTTCTTGTCTTCAGAACAGCCTTTGGAAAGGATTTGAGTATAAAGTTTTACTGTTCTTCCTGTTGTTCAGCCGACACAGAAGTTTACAGTGCTTTAATCATTCTTCAAGGTGCTGAGTGAGCAATGCAGGAATGGATATGCAATGTCGCCAAAATGGAAGCTTTTCAGGAACTTACGGTGTCACTGGAACTCTGCAACAGTAGGATTGAAGGTATCTATGTTGAATAAAAGCGTTTTTAGTTATTTTGGATTTAATACATCAATATTTCCATGTTGTACTTATACAAAGCTGATGTCGAAGGCTCCAGAGATAAAATGTGTGCTCCATTGTTAGGGACTTCGTTAAAAGCTTTTGGAATGCAGACTTAGCATATTCAATATTAGAAATTTGGTATTTATGGTCATTGTGTTGAAAGGTCAGTAAAGTAGGGTACTTCATTTGAAATTGTATTTTTTGTTGATTAAGCACAATAGTTAGATAAACCATGTCTCTATTGTTTTATGGGGAGTGGGAGGTCTTGCATTACTGAGATTCTGTGACCTCTCCATGTAATAATTCTTTTCTGTTTAGCAGCTGTTAAAATAGAAGAAACACTGGAAACATTTAATATTCTAGCATTTATTTGTCATGGTGTATCAGGGTCTTGTGTTTTGTAAAGGGAGCGGTGGGCTCTTTCTATGATGAATTCCCAGGTAATGGCTTTGTTTTCTAGAAGATAGTCAAGGATTTTTTTCAGTATGGTTGGCAGTTGAGTATGATGAAATTTCTCTGGAACTCCTCAAACTAGTATATTACTTGTTTGACTTCAAGCCACAAGGTCAATTAATTTCTATTGAATTTCACTTATAGTGGTATTGTTAGCTTTCTTGTCTTTGAATATCTTCAATTTTACCTTCATTTTCCAGTATTTTTATTTCATTTAGTTTCATTCTCATTATTATTTGGTCCAGATTGTTTCCAAATGAGGTTAGTTTTACTGAGATGTTTTGGATTTCTGTTTGGAGAGGTTGGAGGGCCACTTTCAAGTCCTTAATAGAAAAGGGGCAATTCTGTTTTGAATTTTAAGGCCAGCTTAGTAGTGTCTTGCTGTGTTTTGATAGTTTTTTGTTTTTTAGAGGTTGTATCCTTTTCAGGGGAGGCAATTTGAGATCATTTAGTTTTAGTTGTGTGTACCTCCATAAGTTCAAGTTGACTAGACATTTTCTTTGTAGTTATTTTGTTTTTTTTCCTCTTGCTTAGATCTCTACCTTTAAGAAAGGCCAACAACATGTGGCAAATGAATCCAAATCAAGTACAATCTTTTCAGTGTCAGCAGATGTTTTTTGTCAAAAATATCACAAGTAGAGGAATTAATGTTAGTTTTTAGGCTATTATTTTGATTTTTGATTGTTTTTGTCACTCAATGTATGTTCTAATGGGTAGATGGTATAATAAGTAGTTAGGAGCAGCACTGAGTACATGGTCAATGGCTGGCGACCATCTTGGAATCCCTATTACAATTCTTATAAAGGCAATCTTATACTGGGAGGACTTCGACTGTATTTTAGATAATCTTGACACTACTAACAATAGACCACTAAGGCTGACATCCACAGTAAAGCTGTTTAACAAATGGACGGATTCCCTTAATTTATATGGTACTTTTAGCACTAAAACATAATCAGTCTCTGAAATTTTCTCATATTGATAGTTTCAAAACGAAATCAGGATTGATAGACTATTAGTCGCTAATGATTTAAAGCTAAAACTTTCAACTTTTCATTCATCTTCTGATGTTTTTGTTAATCTATAAATAAATAAATAAATAAATTTTTCTCACTATTTCCTTGCCCAATTTCCAATCATGACTGTCTCAAACTTGATATACAGCTAGATTTTACTAAATTAATTTCTATATCTAGAATCCCTGCATATATCACCAAAATTGAAGATTTCAAACCACGGTTATTAGCAGAATTAAAATACTTTCAAGAAGTAAACACTAGTTCTTATACTAATGTAATAATGATATGGGATGCTTTAAAGGCCTTTATTTATGGTAGATCTGCCACCTGGTACAAGAATAAATTAAAGGAATGGGAATCTGAGATGCAAAGTCTGTAAAACCAAATTTCAACTCTTTAAATCAAAACCAACACACTTATGACCAGTTGACAAAAAAGAATTAGGTGAACTGAATAAAAAGTACTCAAATACTTTGGCACACAAAACAAATTTAGATCTAGAGAAGATAAACATTAAATTCATATGCACTAACTCCAAAGCAAATGCATAATTTGGCAGTTAGAACCAAGATTCAACATGTAGCAAAATCAGTCATCAAGGGTAAAGTGCCTCAAATAAAGCACAGATACAGCATACAAAGATAAAACTCTCTGAGGCACAACACGACAATAAGAAGTTGACCATTTTACCATTTATTGAAAGTAAAACCCAAAAACATACTCTGTGTCCAGTAAGGGCTTTCACATTACATACAAATGCTTCATCAGACTGTTCAGAACAGTCTGATGAAGCATTCGCATGTAATGTGAAAGCGCTTACTGGACACAGAGTATGTTTTTGGGTTTTACTTTCAATAAATGGTCAATGATCAATTTCTTATTGTCGTGTTGTGCCTCAGAGAGTTTTATCTTTGTACAACCAAGATTCACTCTACATCAAATAATGTCATAAAAATAATACGAGTCTTCTGTTGCTGAGAGACAGCCTTACAAGACTATCTGCAAATATATAGAGCTGAGTATATTTTTCTGTATTATTCTGTGTTATAGAGCTAAATTGTTGCTTAGATATCTGTTGTCTTACTGTTCTGCAAATATACAGAGATCAGTATATATTTTTTTGGTTTTATAATTTGCACTGTGATTCCTCACATCTCTGTTGAAACTGTCTTCCCCACTCCCCCTTCCTGTTCTTGGTTGTAGTTTAAATTTGGTGGCTTTTGCAGTGCCTGCCCCACTGTAGATTTGATCTAGGACACTCCCCCAGTCCCATCTATTTACCGCATTCTACCTAATAAACCCGTTCGGCACTTGCTTTTAGTCCTTTTTAATTTAATTACATTTTTTCAAACTGTGTGTGGACTAATATTGCTACATACTCAAGTGTGCAAGCTTGCACTGCATGTGAACTGGTTTTACTACTGTTTTTGCTACTTTTCTGAAAAAAAAAAATGTAAGCCTGTTTCCTACCTTTCCTGTAATTAGTGTTCCAGATACAGATTTGCTGTATCCAGGACTGTTTGTAAGCTTCTGAGCCCCCCCCAAGCCTTTCTGTGTTGGAGGGAAGCCTTCTAGCTTATCAGTGGGAGTGGTAAGCATTAGGTAACCTGTCTACCACATAAGGAGTGGTTCTGGCCCAGAATATGTAGTTATTATATGTGGTTAGAAAAACATTTTATATAGCCCACCTAATCATGAAGGGATTCACATCTAGATCAGGGGAGGTCATCGTGCCTCTTTACTCATCCCTCATCAGGCCCATAGTTGAGTACAATGCCCCTTTTGGGATGTACCTTACCAGGCACCTGCAGCAATTGGAAAGACCCCAAAAGTACCTCACTAAGAGGATCAAAGGGCAAAAACAGATGCCATATGCTGCCCGGTTAAAGAAACTCCAGCTCTACTCAGTGGCATACTGCCTGCTCAGAGGCGATCTGTGCCTGATGTATAAAGCCAAGTCCAACCCGGAATTAATGGACATGCTGCACCTCAGAAAATCCAAATCCTATTTCACTCTGGAAAAATCCCAGTCCAGGTTAGGCAGAGTCCAATGAGTAGATGTTGTAGGTTTATCACTTCTGTGTCACTGTTAGACAGAGGCAGAGTATACTAACCTCAAAAAAGGGCATAGCAAAATTAATTTAAAATGGGTGGCAAAAGCCAAACACATTCTGGCTAGGCTTATAAATGCCCTAGGGCAGATAGCCTAGTATGAACCTATTGGCCGTTTGGGCAGTCTTCCATCTCTCTCAACTTTCTGATTTGAAGGCCTGCATTTGCACTTGTTTCTGTCCTGTAACTCCTGGGACCATCTCAGTTGCTCACTCAAAAAAAAAAAAAAAAATGTATCTGCTTTTACTGTATTTGTGTTTCTTCCTACTTTATTTCACTTTTGCGTCATCTTAAAAGTACTCAATAGTATTTATTACTGCTTGGTGTAACTCATTCTAAGCCTTTTAGTTTAAGCACTTGGGCTTCAGACCAGTTGTTTTACATTAAGAAGGTTTGTGGTCTGCACTGTAGTGGCAGAACAGGTAGCTTACATCCTTCTAAGTTGGGAACTGCTGATTGAGGGCTCAGTGACTGTTATTCTAAACGTGTATTAATTCTGGTTTAAGCACTTGGGCTTCAGGCCAGTTATTTTACATTAAGAGGGTTCGTGGTCTGCACACTTGTGGGAGGAGAGGCTGGACTCTGTCCTTCTGAGCTGGAAATTTCGGGTTAAAGGCTTATAGTGCCTGCATATTTGAACTGCTTCTTACTGAAATTGGTACACCTTGTTTGCTGTAGCATAGACTATATCCAGGCCTGCTGAATCTAGCTGTGTTTGTATGCTTGTTGTTTGTTTGCTTGTTATTTCCCTGAAATGCTAATTCCACCTAAAACACGGCTTTTCAGCGCTTCTGTGGATCCCTAGTGATATCTGCATTGCTTACTGTACTTATTTCCTTGTTTCACTTGAAAGAAAGTTACTGTTTGTCATTTTTGCATTTAAGTTACCTGTAACGCATTGCATTTAAGTTACTTGTCACTTGCTCACTAAAGCAATTATACAAGTCAGCACTAAAAAATTAAAAGCACTACACCCTCACAAACTCCCCTTGAGTACCTTGTTCCCCATTGGCCCTTCTTTCAATTATAAAGGAATTCCCAATACTATTCTAGCATGTCCAAAAGTCAGTTGTCAATCTCCTCTCTGGTCCAGCTGGTGAATCTGGGAATCTTGAGGCAATTTTACAACTGCCTCATGTACACAGACAACCCTCTCCTCCTCCCAACAAATTCCAACACATGTGAGAGATGCAACCATATAGCCAAACTGGAGGCTAAGCTCTCTCAACTCAGTACTGGCATAACCAGTCAGGAGGAGAAGGAAACCACGCTCACTACAATCCCAGTCTCACATAGACCTACCACGACAGCAAACCAAACACATAAACACACAAAAACATACTCAGAGGCTCTAAATAAAAATCTGCCTAAGCAGCAGAGACCTCCAAAGCAGACATCCAAGCAACCACTACCCCAAAACAAAACACGTGCAACACATAGCTCACAAAGCCAGTGTGCCGAACAGTCACAGCCCTTAGGCTAAACAACACACCTGATACACTTGTAATAGGTGACTCTATCGTCAGGCATACTGACGTCCCGCTCACCAGGTTGAATAAGGAGAAGGTCACCGTGAGCTGCCTTTTGGGCGCTAGGATCCGCCACATAACACAAGCACTCAGGTCACTTCAAGGCAAGTACAAATATGACTCAGTCATTGTCCATGCTGGTGTGAATGACTTGAGATGTACCTCCCTGGACTACATGAAAAGAGGCATAGTGGAGCTCTCTGAGCATGTAGCCCAGGCCGGTATGACCCTGACCTTGAGTAGCATCTTACCCTCACCAAGAATGATGCCACAATATGAAGACTAGATGATCAATTTCAACAATTGGCTTAAGTATTGGTGCCATTCAAAGGGGATCCAATGCCTGTCAGCCTGGGATGACATGCTCGACAAGCCACGATGCTTCGCTAGGGACGGCTTGCACCTGTCACCCCTGGGCTTTTGGATATTGGCAAAGGCTCTTGCTACCCCCATAGTGCCTTTTTTAGGCAAGGCTCAAAAGACAAACCCACCTCCATAGGTATCACAAGGGATAAGAAACTAAGAGTAATGCTACTCAACGCCAGAAGTCTAAACCTCAAGATGCACGACTTTTCGAAACTCTCCTTAGCATGGAGAACATTGATATCTGTGCAGTAACAGAAACCTGGTTCAAGGCTCCCGAGAGCACCCCATCACTACCAGGTTATACCTCATACCATGCTTGTTGGCCCCAAAACTTGGACTGAACCACAAAAGGAGGGGGAGTATCAATATTTGTCAAAGATACCCACACCTTCAGGTTTGTGGCACAGCACGAAGCATCAGAGACTATCCATGTGCAACTAACAGTGGGTAAAACTCCCTTCCAGTTTATAGACTGCTACAGACCACCCTCCCAAACTCAGGAACCCCACTCGGCCTTCCTGAGAACACTGGAAAATATGAAGCTCTCTCCAAACACCATTATATTGGGCGACTTCAACTACCCAAGCATAGACTGGGAGCATTACTCTAGCTCCAACACCCTAGCCCAAAGGTTCCTAGAATTTATAAACTCAAATGCTATGGAACAACTTGTTACCACTCCCACAAGAGGGGAAAACATACTGGACCTGATCATCACCAACATGGGGACTCTATGCTCCAGTCCAGAAGTGTATCCCTCACTGGTAAGATCAGACCATAAACTAATCTCACTGGATATTCACATCCCGACAACACCCACTGCAAAGAAAACCACAGTGAAAAACTTCTCTAAAGCAAATTTCACACTCCTCAAAACCGAGGTAGAATCCTTCAAAGCCCCCAGGCCTGTGGACAATACGGCCCAGACCGCAGAATCCTTTATAAACGCATTCTATGAACACCTTCAGGAATGCATGGATCATGCAATCCCAAATAAAACCAAGACCCAATCCTCCAAAGGCAGACGTCCTGTCTGGTGGACCTCAGCCATAAACAAACTATACAATAGAAGGAGGAAGCTACTACATGATAGAGCAAAATCCCAAAAAGGGAAGGCATCTCTGATCAGTATTAGCAAAAAAACTACAGGCACTCATAAAATCGTCTAAGGCCAGCTTTGAGAGAAAAATTGCACAGGATACTAAGGATAATCACAAGGCTTTCTTTAGTTATGTTAGGAACCTGGGTGGGAATTCCCAGATATGCTCAGAATTAGTCCAAAATGACAAAAAATACACCGAACCCACAGACATTGCCAACATCCTAGCTGACAGGTTCAGCGCAAACTCCCCCCCCCTCCCCACCAAAAAGGCAAATATCTATCCCAGCAGAGTGCTGCCCCCTTGACATCTCAGATGCTCAGGTAAGAGCCACCCTCTCCAAAGCAAAAAACACAGCATCAATGGGACCAGACGGTGTCCCAGGCTGCGTCCTACATGAACTCCAAGAAGAGCTAAACCCAAACATAAAACTACTGTTCAATCTCAGCCTTACTACAGGATATGTACCCAAAGAGTGGCGTACAGCAACAGTGGTCCCTCTCCACAAAGGTGGTGCCTCAACGGATCCTGCAAACTATCGCCCCATAAGCCTGACTAGCTTGGTCTGCAAAGCTATGGAAAGGATCATCATGGACCTCATAAATAAAGATATTGGGGACCTACAGACACTGGATCCTACCCAGTTCAGCTTTGTCAAGGGCAGATCCTGCCTCTTAAACCTGGTTGATTTCTTTGAAACAGTCACCAAGGCCATTGACAAGGGGAAGGTGGTCCACACAGCCTACCTGGACCTCGCAAAAGCCTTTGATACAATACCCCACTCAGGCATTATAGATAAGCTCACCAGCTTAAATATAAACCCCTGTGTCACTAGATGGGTTGCAAACTGGCTCAAGGACAGAACCCACATGGTTAGAATTGCTGGAGCCATGTCAGACTCCAAACCAGTTACATGTGGCATCCCACTAGGCTCAGTCCTGGGACCTCTCTTGTTCAGTATATATTTCTCGGAGGTACAGGCCAACACGGAAGGACTGCGGCTGACCAAGTTCGCAGATGACTGCAAACTGGGTGCCATAATCGACACAAGCATCCTCCAAAAGGGCCTCATAGAAACAGACAACTGGTGCCTGAGCCATGGCCTCAAGCTGAATGCCAAAAAGGGTATAGTCATCCCCTTTGGCAAAAACAAAGTGCCCACAAATTACCACATAGGTGGTAATCCATTAAGTACAGAAGAAGTAATTAGGGACCTGGGGACCCAAGTTGATAGCAATCTCTCATTTGACAACCACGTGGCCAAAGTGGTTAGAAAAACATTTTATATAGCCCACCTAATCATGAAGGGATTCACATCTAGATCAGGGGAGGTCATCGTGCCTCTTTACTCATCCCTCATCAGGCCCATAATTGAGTACAATGCCCCTTTTGGGATGTACCTTACCAGACACCTGCAGCAACTGGAAAGACCCCAAAAGAACCTCACCAAGAGGATCAAAGGGCACAAACAGATGCCATATGCTGCCCGGTTAAAGAAACTCCAGCTCTACTCAGTGGCATACTGCCTGCTCAGAGGCGATCTGTGCCTGCCGTATAAAGCCATGTCCAACCCGGAATTAATGGACATGCTGCACCTCAGAAAATCCAAATCCCATCGAGCTACATGCTTGAAAGACTTGAACCTCAGCCCTGAAATAAATAGGACATGCTGGAGGGACAGATTCATAACCCAGAGGCTCCCTTCACTCTGGAATAAAATCCCAGTCCAGGTTAGGCAGAGTCCCTCACTGACTCTCTTCAAGAGGAATCTTGATGAGTGGATGGGAGATTGTAGGTTTACCCCGGGTATCACTTCTGTGTCACTGTTAGACAGAGGCACAGTATACTAACCTCGAAAAAGGGCATAGCAAAATTAATTTAAAATGGGTGGCGAAAGCCAAACACACTCTGGCTAGGCTTATAAATGCCCTAGGGCAGATAGCCTAGTATGAACCTATGAGCCTATGATAAGGCAGTATCTGATATAGGAGATATACTAAAGGTTTTCAGGTTTCATTACACTGATAATTTAAGTTGTAACAACCTAGATGAGGAATTGGCTACAATAAAATTAGAGAGAATCCCTGATGAACTTAAAGCGAACTTGGAAAAACAAATAACTCTAAATGAAATAAGCTTATGAAAATGATAAATTATGATCAAACAGCTTTTATACATAAAAGACACACACACACACACACACACACACACACACACACACACAATAAAATTAAAAGAATACTAACACTTATTGAATATCTAAATAGACAGGGTGAAGAAGCCCTTTTAGTCAGCTTAGACACAGAAAAAGCTATTGACTCTATGAACTGGGACTTTCTTTTTGGAATATTAAACACATTAACATTTCTACCATCATTTAATTCTAGGATAAAAGCCATTAACAAAGATAATCTTTGCTTATGTTACACTACGCCCTTTTGTGTCTGAGTCCATACCAATAACTAAAGGGACTAAGCAAGGCTGTCCACTGTCTCCCATCCTATTTTCTCTAGGTATAGAAGCTTTTGCATTAAGGGTATTAATGTTTATAACAATTATAACTCCAAAATAACTTTTTGCAGATGATGTTTTACTCACCCTATCCAAGTCAGAGTCTGAATTGCAAGAATTGGGCTTAGTTATAAATTATTTCCAAAAAGTTTTAGGACTTCATTTCAATAAGCAGTAATTGAATAGTATTAGTTTGAATAACGAAGCAAAAACTCATCCTGGTAGCCAAAACATTATTGGAGAACAGGCATATTCATTAAATTACTTAGGTATAACCCTACACACTACTGAATCGACAAGAAAAAAAAATTATAAAAACATATTATCTTTAATAAATAGCTACCTAAGTGGAATAACATAAGATAAGTTGCAATTACTAAAAATGGTCCTTTTGCCAAACATTCTCTACATAGTATTAGCCCTTGGCACACCTCATGGATTTAGCAAAGATTTAAATAGAATTTTATTAAACTTTTTATGGTTCCCTAAAAAGAACAGAATAGCTTATATCCAACACATTAGATCTTGGGATAAAGGTGGCATAAAATTCCCAGTTATAGAAACTTAAATAAGAGTCTCACTGCTTAAATACGTCATCAGCTAGGTAGACCTAAATTATACTTCTAATTGAAAGTCTTTATACTTATCTGTATTTTAAATGAAAATACACTATTATGAAAAGTTTTTATTAATGAATCTTCTAATAAACTTTGGCATTTTATTTGCCATTTCATACAACACAATGTTGCAAAATCTACAAAGTCTAATATCATAAACAACACCTTTAATAATTTCAGAAAGATGATAAACTCCAATGCAGATATTAAAATTTGGTTTGACTTACTTGTTCTCTTTAAAATTACAAAAACCTTTCCAGATAAGTTACATTTTAAACTTTTCAATGAATGGGAGAACAATATATTTGTATGTTTGAACCATTGCATAAGAGACTTAGGCATTTTAACTATAGAACACATTACTAAGGAATTCAATCTACAGACACAAGAATGGTTACTACTGCAAAGTATAGTGAACTATTCAAAGGATCTAAGTAGAATTATTAGTAACTGTTCCTATAAAGACCAACCACCTTTAATTTGTTATATATTTGAATTTTTGTACAATAATCTTAACTTTGACAATATCATTTCCAAACTGTATGGTATACTAATAGGATATAAAACTACACTTAGAAATAAACATTGGAACTCAATAACTAAGGGGTTCTCTCTCAATTATGCTTCACTCAAGAAATCTAAATTATATCTTCTATAAAATTAACATCCTGGGGATAGTATTGGAGTATTTTAAAATGGAAGTTCCGGCATAGAGCCTTTTTAACTCCTGAGAGGGTTGTACAATTTAATAAAACTGACAACATAATTTGTTGGGGATGTTGTTCCCCATGTAAAGCAGATTGGATCCACATTTCTTTTGAATGTGCCAGTTTGAAACAGTTTTGGGATACCATGCAAAAATACACGCAAAGATACCCACACCCTCAGGGTTCATCATTCAGCACAAGATACCCAGGAAAATATGAAGGTCTCGAATTTATAAACTCAAATGCTATGGAACGATCAGACCATAAACTAATCTCACTGGATATTCATCAATGGGACCAGATGGTGTAAACATAAAACTATCCTGAAACTATCGCCCCATAAGCCTGACTAGCTTGGTCGGAAAGGATCATCATGGCAGATCCTGCCTCTTAAACCTGGTTGATTTCTTTGAAGGCCAAGGCCGGTCCACAGGGGCCATTGGCGGGGAAGGTGGTGGACCTCTACCTGGACCTACACTACTACTCCTTTGATACCAGTTATAGATAAGCTCATAGATAAGCTAACCATAATATATGTCATATAATTGGGTATGCAAACTGAAACAAACAAGGACAGAACCCACATGGGGAATTGCTGGAGCCATGGACAGACCACCCCAGCCATAGTGGCGCCCCCCCACAAGCTCCAGTCCTGGGACCTCTCTTGTTGTATATATATATTTGGTCGGTACAGGCCAACATGATGGACTGACTGTGACCAAGTTCAGCAGCTGACTGCAACTGGGGCGCCATAATCAGACAACTGGTGCCAGAGCCATGGCCTCAAGCTAAATGCCAAAAGTGTATAGTCATCCTAGTAATCCATTAAGTACAGAAGAAGTCATTAGGGGTCATTACTATCGGCTCTCATCCCTCCTCGGGCCCTTGGTTTGGGATGTTTTTGGGAGACACCCTTGCAGACCCCTGGACCCCCAACAACACTCACAAGCAGCAGCTGGGGCTCTCCAAGGTGGATCATGCTGTGATGCCGAAAAGAAACTCCAGCAGAGCTACAGTCTGGCACCAGTGGCATACACGCCTCAGGTGCCTGATCCGCTGGCATATACCAGCCAAAACTGCATGGGACGTTGCTGCTCAGAAAAAAAACAAATCCCATCGAAGCACACGCGCTCGAGACGTGGGCTATCACTTCTGTGTCACTGTTTAATTTAAAATGGGTGGCGAAAGCCAAACACACTCTGGCTAGGCTTATAAATGCCCTAGGGCAGATAGCCTAGTATGAACCTATGAACCTATGAATATTGAAGTTTTTTTAAGCATTATTTACAGATAATTTTTCCTCTAACAAATTCAATAATATTCTTTAATGTAAATGTAGGTTTTGTAATGAGCAATGCCAACGCATACCTCTTATGGACAATACTAGTGATTGCTAGAAAGAACTATAGAAGATTTTCTGACTATCCCTGAAGAAGTGATTTCCACAGGAAACGAAAACAAAAGAAGTCAGAATAAATCCAAGAAATGTTGTTAATAATCCTTGGATAAAGATTTCTTTTCTCACTGAAAGTTTTGTAAAGACTTTTCTAAAAGGCTTTATTTCTGAATTGTCTGATGTTTATTACGCAAACCTTTTGCAATTGTTTTATAATTTTATCAATTCTGGGCCTCTGTAAATAGTGTACATAGTTGTAGTGTGTCTTTTTCATTGTTCTTTTATTTTCAAAAATTGTGTCCATGATTGTTAATATTATTGTTAAAATTATAATTTTCTTACTTTAATAAACATATTTGATAAAAAAAAAAAAAAAATTTTCAGAAGTACGGGAGGAGGGGCTAATAAGTCAACATACTGAATATAACATTTGGCCGGAAATCTGACCAGGAGAGCAACATTCCCTCTAAGTAACACTCCATTAGTTTGCCTAATCTCATGTACTGTGATCAATCAATTTAGTTACTATTACTTCAGAAAGCTGGGAGAGAACAATCTTAGGGGGAAAAAGCTGACCATTCTGTGACTGCACAAATTGTTTTGGGCTGACAAGTGTCTTACAAGGTTGCAGTTATAATCTGGTTAATTTTGAAGAATCTCTGTGGTCTCTCCAGCTGCTTCATGTGCTTTGTGAGGTACATACCGAAAGGGGCATTGTATTCAATAATTTGTCTTATAAGAGAAGAATACAGGGATGTTATGATCACTTTGTCCTTGAATGAGATACCCTTACTAATGAGGTGGGCCATGCAGAAAGCTTTCTGTACAATGGAGGCAATATGGTGGTCAAAAGTCAGTTTGCTATCAACCTGGGTCCCCAAGTCCCTTACGACTGATTGTGTGCTTAGTGCCTTATTATTTATTTATTTAACATTTGTTTGCCAGGATAGTCCGACTGGACCACAAGTGTCTGTTTTCAGTGGAGTCCTGGGGATAAAAACTCCATAAGTTTACAGATTTACAAAAGAGACATTACAGAGGAGTACCATACAGATTGTAGACTTTACAGCCATTAGTATACAATAAGAGGATATTTCCCCTTTTGGTTGAAAATAAAAGTGTACAGAATATACAGTGAAAGTAGATAAGAACCTGGTAGAGCATTGCAAGATATTTCACAATTGAATAAGAGTATATAAATGTTTATGTTTTCCATATATATACATTCAAGCAAATATACATGTAAGATTATACATACATATATATATGCATACAGATATATACATACATACATACATACATACATATACATATATATATATATATATATATATATATATACACACACACACACACATGTGTATATATATATATATATATATATATATATATATATATATATACATACACACACATATATATATTATTATCAATTTATCAATGTGATAATTTGTGGGGGACGTCATTTTCCACAAAAGGGATGATGATGCATTTTTTGGGATTCAGTTTGAGGCCATGTTTCCGGCACCAGTCATTTGTTTGGGTGGGATCCTCTTGCAGGATGTTCACATCAGTAGGGGAATTGATGACAGCATCCAGGTTGCAGTCATCTGCATACTTGGTCAGCCATAGCCCACTAGATTTGGCCTGCACCTATATATTCTGGGACAGCAGATGCCCCAAGACCAATCCCTGGGGTACACCGCTTGTTACGGGTCTACTACTTCAGGTGGCTTCCCCTATTTTGACTAGGTAACACTTCTGTAAGTATTTCATTCTGACCATTAAGACTGTCCAAAGCCAGGTCTGATGCAACCCTGAAGCCACCACCCATTGAAACCAATGGGATCCAGTGGCACCATTCTGCTAAAGCTTTTGAGAATTCTAAACAGGTTAGGATCATCTTGAATTGTATCCGCAAAAATTCCCCAAAATGACTGGTGTGTTTTAATTCTTACTTTTCACTGATACTCAGCTACTTCTTTTATCACTCTTAATCATGTCCTGAGTCCAATTCAGCAATGTATGAACCAAGAGCAAAATCTCCGTTTTCGCAGACTGAGCACAGCTTTTAATAAGGCATCACTTCCAGTGCTTCTGAATAAATGTACTGCTCCATGATTTTAGTTTGGTTTCTGGCAAAAGTCTTCAGATTTAATTTAATTTCTAAACATGCTGCCTGCTTGGCTGTAGTAATACTTTTTACTTTCCATGACAGTAATCTAACTGTATCAAATGAACGAGCATCCATAACATTTCTTTGTGACTAACTATGTAGTGAATTCATTGCATAAAATGATACTCAACGAACTCTTAACAATCTAATAACCACACAACCCGTAAGTTGCAACAACAACAAAACACAGCTAATCACAACGCTGCTCCGGCACAATAAAGGCTGTCCCTTTACCCATGAACCAAACTGCTGTTATAATCCAAAATGAACGGTGTCAAATGGATATTTATATATGTTTATTGTAAAATAAAAAACATTAAATACATAAAGGCTAAGGCAACTGATTGAGCGCTTTCATCTCCTTGACGGAGACTTCTTCAGAATCCAGTTACCCTTGACAATCCATACATTATATATCACAGTGTTTGTAACCCATTGGTTGAAAATTAAACAATTTCTTTAATTGTACAATCAATTACTAACAAAATTAAAGGGCTAGCTTCAATTAAAAGTCTATGCAACACTGCCTGAGACATTACATTTAATAAGCTGTAATAGACTATAATGCAAGTTCAAAACACTATAAATAATACGATACGCAACACCAAGAGACTACAAAAATACATAAATACCTATCATTTTAAACCATAAAGCAGCAGTTGATATTAATTATAAATATTATTATATTATTGTTATTACTAAAATATTCTGTACATCTATAAAAGTTGTATGTATGAAAAGATGGAAATACGTGCAAATAAATGCGAAAAATGTATGTATAAAAATATATATAGCAATCTATATTAGTAACCTCACAATGGCACTATTTCACAATCAAGTAACAGTAACCAAAGTAAATATTAAACCACACAGACAAAATAAAGTAATTCACAGGGCAGGAACAAAGCGTTCAAACAACTTCTTAGATCTTAACCACTTAATCCACTAATCCATGGAGGATAAAATAAGCCAGAGCTATCTACAGTTTAACAAACAACATCTTAACAGTATTCATTAAGGTGAGCTGTCATTTTAAAGGAATATAACGTAAAGCAAACATGCTTAACAGTAATCTCAGTCATTTTACTCTGAAAATGTGGTATACAGTAACTAACTTGCAAAATCAGAACTAGTTGTCTGACAGGATCTTACACAGGATCCAAGAATCTTCACGTAGGAGCTTGTATAGGAACACTTGACAGCAAATAAGCAATCCCCCTAATCCCACAGCTGACATCCCAGTTTGATGAGTATTAACATATTAGATGCAGTCAAAAGTAAAAAAAAAAAAAAAGTATGGATAGTCAAGTTTAACAAAAACTCAATGCAACAACGGATAAATGTCTATTACCAGCATGTCCATATTTCAGTAAGAGAGCAGCCCAGGCATAGAAAAAAGGTATTGTGCTCTACTGAAGTATAATATCAAAATCATACTATAGTACCTGCAGTGACCCCAGTTTCATGTTGGTGCAGTTCACTATTTTCACAGATGAGGAGCAAGCTGATTTTTTCTCTAACTGCTCCATCTCTGACACGTCTGGAGCAGGGGTACAGAAAATGCTTCCATTCCTGTACTCTTCAACTGCAACTATCAAGGAAGAGAATCTGTTTGCCTTGGGAATTCAGTGGCCTGAGTTATTAAATTATGTACTCTTCCCTTGTGGTTGGATCACAACACCCAGCATCCTGGAAACTTAACCCCTCCAGCCCCCCTCAGACTCCCGCTCTTGAGATCAATTTGCACCAATCCTTTTGGCAGTTTCCAAAATTAAAAAAAAAAAAAAATCAATGGATGCCTACTTAGAAGTATAAAGTCCCACTTAACAACACATCCTCCATCAACTCTTCAGCCTGAGTCTCTCTACTGGTTATGTCCCTGAGGAATGGAAAACAGCAGTTGTGGTGCCCTTGCATAAAGCTGGTGCCACTACTGATCCTGGAAATTACAGGTCTATTCATCTAATCAGTACTGCTTGCAAGGCTTTGGAACATTCTACAGCTGAAGAACTAAGCAATGGTACAGGTGACCCTATATCCTTGAACACACAACCATTTGGCTTTGTAAAAGGAAGATTGTGCCAGCTCAATCTCCTTGAGTTCTTTGAAAGGGTTACTGATGCCATGGAGAGGCATACAGTCTACCTTGCTTAGTTAGACCTTGCCAAGGGCTTTGAGTCTACCCCTCCCATGCTGGGATTACTGACAAACTCTCCCAACTCATCATTAACTCATACACAGATTGTACAAGTTCATCATTGCTAATGTGAAAGGTGCTGGGGTCTCTTTTCACTCTGAAACTCTGTGTGCCAAAACTGGGCTCAGGGAAGAAGTATAACACATAAAAGGGATATGTCCATTTCTAGATACCCTAGATACAGAGGTGGAAGAGATGACATCCAGCTCCCTCTTCACTCAATCCCAATCCATATGTGAAAAAGAGCTCCATATAGAACTTTCTGACCTCAAAGATGGGGAAGAAGGAGAGACTCCAAACATATTGATGTCTCTTGCTCCACTGAGATGCTGTCCAGTCTCTCCACCTCAAAGCAGGGTCATAAACAGTGGTTAGTTCAACCTGAGTTACAAATAAATGGAGACATTTGAGAAGTTTTGGTGGTATACAAGACAAGTTTAACAGGTGAGACTCCTATACTTAGAATCTTGGGCAAAGAAAGCTTTTTCATGTCGCTAAGCTTGGTCTCCTCCAACTTTCTTTTTCCCTTCTTTTTCTCCTCTCATTTCATTTCCTCTGGTGGGAATAGTTCCATTAAGATTAGCTTATTTTGTGCTCCTGCAGGGTTCTGGAGATGAAATTTCAGTGAATTTCTCAATCTGATTTACGGTGATTTTTGGTGACTTGCCCCCAGGCACACTGCATATAGATTTTGAGTGCTATAAAGGTGGATCAAGGTCTTATCTACCCTACAGAAATTGCAATAACATTTTACCTGTAGAGACAGTAAATGAGCAGCCAACAATTATCAGAAAAATAGAAATGAAACCACTATAGTCAAACAGCAGTACTAATGACAACTTAACAATTGTATTAAAACTGCAAAACAGTAAAAATGTAATAGGAAATGATAAAGAGAACTTAAATGTAGCGAGCTAGCTATAAAATAACAATGTAGCAAACTGAGATCTAATTCAGGAGTTGGGAGGTATCTTAAGTTCTGACAACAATCTTCCTAACAACAGTCAGCAGTTAAGTGAAAACCTAAACTATTAGGTAAAATGAGCTTGTCTACCCCGAACTGCACTAGAGACTGTTGAAAATTAGAAGAAAATGAAGACTTAAACTGCTTTGATGTGTTTGAGCTAAAGGATCTGTGTCCAAACCTGAGAAGTGGCAAAAAAGATTTGGAAGAGAGAGACTGAAATGAGGAGCACTGTGTGCGAACTAGGGGAGGAGCTTGTGATTTGGGAAAAACAATGCCAGGGTTAGTACCATCTGCAGTGACCAGTCTTTCAGTTTGAAGTGGAGGGACTGTGTCATGTAACAGCCTTAAGTTTTTACACTTTACTTGAATAATTTTCCCCATGTTTTATAATTTTCCTGTAAGTGACATGCCATCTTCTAATCAGTTTCTGGGGCTTCAAATTCTTTGGCCTCTGACCTCTCTTTAAAACTGTCTTATTCACCTGTGACTACCTGGTACAGCTCAGCACCTTACTTCACACAACAAACGGCAGTTTTTTCACTCTTACTGACACAATCTTTATTGTGTATCCCCACAAATGAATCTGACAACCCGTTTTTTTTCTTCTGGTTACATTCATTACCTCCTTCAGTCTGTATGAAAAACAATGAATACCAAAAAAACTGAATGCAGCTTGAAGGAAAATCAAATGAAGGAAAGATGAGATCCCTGCATCCTGTAATGTATTCCCACTGTCAGGATGTACAGTTTCAGAATAAAACAGAATTATTTGGTTTTGCACACAATTTTTTTCCTTTGCTATAAAGGCTAAGTGACTCTGGAGGTAACATATGTTAGTAAATGATGTTTGGGGACTTGACCCTGAAAAATGTCAACAGAAATATGCTGTTTGTAAAATTTCTGTTATATCCATGGTTCTCTGAAGCTGCTTTCAGTTGAGCTCCAGTCTTTGTCTTGTAGGCGTTCTGGCGTAAAATCTCCTCCCACCCCATCTCAGGCATTCTGATGTTATGTCAGCTCTGCTAATTACTGTGTTGCAATATTCACTGGTTTTGAGTTATTTTGTATACTTACTGTTTATCTTCTGTCACTTCCGTGGTGGTGCAGCATTAGCGTTGTTGCCTCACAGCAAGAGGTGCTCCCGTTCGATTCTCGGCTTGGGTTGGGAGTGCCTTCTGTGTGGAGTCTGCATGTCCTCCCCGCGGTCAAGTGGGCATTCAAAAGATAGACATTGAATGGGCGTGCCTTCGTTGAAGGTTGGGCATCGGGCTGACAACTTGACACCATAAAAACCAACTGCCAATCATTAGCGGACCGGAGTTCCGCTGTGGCGACCCCTAACTGGGAAAACCCGAAAGACAAACAACAAACTGTTTATCTTCTGTCATCTACAATTACTAAAACAACTGCATGTCCATTTCAAATATATATTTATTCTGAATATTCTTTAAATTATCTTTGATGGGCAGTGGTTATGGTCTCACAAGCCACACCACCACCATAATCCCCAACTTATTGTATGTACTTTAAATCCTCTCTGCTGTCAACAAATAGTAGACAATGAGCAACTGGCTTTAAGAGTGTATGGTAAATGTGCACTGTTGCTAGCAATAGCCAACACCCGCTACACCCAAATAAACTTTATACTGTGCAGCTACAGATCAAAATTATAATCTCTTGCTCCCAAGATTTCACCACAGTGCCTTCCACTGCAGTCTTACTAAAAGCAAATGTAATTGTGCCAGTATTATGCTGCACACAAGCATACTTTCCAGGAGATATTAATGATAATCCTACAGAACAACACCCCATTTCCCTGCCTATATGGTAAGGTTGCCATTAGCTAGATAGTCTAGTACATCAAAAGTGCAGTTATGGTTTACTCTTGAAAAAAAACAAACATTATATATTTGGATGGTAGTAACAACTTCAGCAGTAACTCCTTGAAAGGTAAATTCCAACAGTTATTAGAACACTGCACACGTGCACAAAACCCTTTAGCTAATGATAAATAAATTACCAGACAAAAGCATTTAAAACTGAATGGAATACTATTTACTGCAGTAATGCATTTGGTAAAATCACATATATAAGTCTTATGAGGAAAATACAAAATAAATAGTTTTAAACAGAATGTAAAGTACTCAACTCAGTACTGGCATAACCAGTCAGGAGGAGAAGGAAACCACACTAACTACAATTCCAGTCTCACATAGACCTACCACGACAGCAAACCAAACACATAATCACACAAAAACATACTCGGAGGCTCTAAATAAAGATCTGCCTAAGCAGCAGAGACCTCCAAAGCAGACACCCAAGCAACCGCTACCCCAAAACAAAACACGTGCAACACATATCTCACAAAGCCAGTGTGCCGAACAGTCACAGCCCTTAAGACTAAACAACACACCTGATACACTTGTAATAGGTGGCTCTATCATCAGGCACACTGGCGTCCCTCTCACCAGGCTGAACAAGGAGAGGGTCACGGTGAGCAGCCTGTCGGCGCTAGGATCCGCCACATAACACAAGCACTCAGGTCACTCCAAGACAAGTACAAATATGACTCAGTCATTGTCCATGCTGGTGTGAATGACCTGAGACATACCTCCCTGGACTACATGAAAAGAGACATAAAGGAGCTCTCTGAGCATGTAGCCCAGGCCAGTATGACCCTGACCTTGAGTAGCATCTTACCCTCACCAAGAATGATGCCACAATATGAAGACAAGATGATCAATTTCAAAAATTGGCTTAAGTACTGGTGTCATTCAAAGGGGATCCAATGCCTGTCTGCTTGGGATGATATGCTCGACAAGCCACGATGCTTCGCTAGGGATGGCTTGCACCTGTCACCCCTGGGCTTTTGGATATTGGCAAAGGCTCTTGCTACCCCCATAGTGCATTTTTTAGGCAAGGCTCAAAAGACAAACCCACCTCCATAGGTATCACAAGGGATAAGAAACTAAGAGTAATGCTACTCAACGCCAGAAGTCTAAACCTCAAGATGCACGCACTCTAAACTCTCCTTAGCATGGAGAACATCGATATCTGTGCAGTAACAGAAACCTGGTTCAGGGCTGCCGACAGCACCCCAGCACTACCAGGTTATACCTCATACCATGCTTTTCGGCCCCAAAACTTGGACTGAACCACAAAAGGAGGGAGAATATCGATATTCATCAAAGATACCCACACCTCCAGGTTGGTGGCAAAGCACGAAGCATCAGAGACTGTCCATGTGCAACTAACAATGGGTAAAACTGCCTTCCAGTTTATAGCCTGCTACAGACCACCCTCCCAAACCCAGGAACCCCACTTGGCCTTTCTGAGAACACTGGAAAATATGAAGGTCTCTCCAAACACCATTATATTGGGCGACTTCAACTACCCAAACATAGGCTGGGAGCATTACTCTAGCTCCAACACCCTAGCCCAAAGGTTCCTAGAATTTATAAACTCAAATGCTATGGAACAACTTGTTACCACTCCCACAAGAGGGGAAAACATACTGGACCTGATCATCACCAACATGGGGACTCTATGCTCCAGACCAGAAGTGTATCCCTCACTGGTAAGATCAGACCATAAACTAATCTCACTGGATATTCACATCCCGACCCCACCCCCTGCCCAGAAAACCACAGTGAAAAACTTCTCTAAAGCAAATTTCACACTCCTCAAAACCGAGGTAGAATCCTTCAAAGCCCCCGGGCCTGTGGAAAATACGGCCCAGACCGCAGAATCCTTTATAAATGCATTCTATGAACACCATCAGGAATGCATGGATCATGCGATCCCAAATAAAACCAAGACCCAATCCTCCAAAGGCAGACGTCCTGTCTGGTGGACCCCAGCCATAAACAAACTATACAATAGAAGGAGGAAGCTACTAAATGATAGAGCAAAATCCCAAAAAGGGAAGGCATCACTGATCAGTATTAGCAAAAAACTACGGGCACTCATAAAATTGTCTAAGGCAAGCTTTGAGAGGAAAAACTGCACAGGACACTAAGGATAATCACAAGGCTTTCTTTAGTTATGTTAGGAACCTGGGTGGTAATTCCCAGATATGCTCAGAATTAGTCCAAAATGACAAAAAATACACTGAACCCACAGACATTGCCAACATCCTAGCTGACAGGTTCAGCGCAAACTCCCCCCTCCCCCCCACCAAAAGGGCAAATATCTATCCCAGCAGAGTGCTGCCCCCCTGACATCTTAGATGCTCAGGTAAGAGTCACCCTCTCCAAAGCAAAAAGCACAGCATCAATGGGACCAGACAGTGTCCTGGGCTGCGTCCTACATAAACTCCAAGAATAGCTAAACCCAAACATAAAACTACTGTTCAATCTCAGCCTTACTACAGGATATGTGCCCAAAGAATGACGTACAGCAACAGTGGTCCCTCTCCATAAAGGTGGTGCCTCAACGGATCCTGGAAACTATCGTCCCATAAGCCTGACTAGCTTGGTCTGCAAAGCTATGGAAAGGATCATCATGGACCTCATAAATAAAGATATTGGGGACCTACAGACACTGGATCCTACCCAGTTCAGCTTTGTTAAGGGCAGATCCTGCCTCTTAAACCTGGTTGATTTCTTTGAAACAGTCACCAAGGCCATTGATGAGGGGAAGGTGGCACACACAGCCTACCTGGACCTCGCAAAAGCCTTTGATACAATACCCCACTCGGGCATTATAGATAAGCTCACCAGCTTAAATATAAACCACTATGTCACTAGATGGATTGCAAACTGGCTCAAGGACAGAACCCACATGGTTAGAATTGCTGGAGCCATGTCAGACTCAAACCAGTTACAAGTGGTGTCCCACAAGGCTCAGTCCTGGGACCTATCTCTTTTGGTATATATTTCTCGGAGGTACAGGCCAACACGGAAGGACTGTGGCTGACCAAGTTCGCAGATGACTGCAAACTGGGTGCCATAATCGACTCTCCAGCCGACACAAGCATCCTCCAAAAGGGCCTCATAGAAACAGACAACTGGTGCCTGAGCCATGGCCTCAAGCTAAATGCCAAAAAGTGTATAGTCATCCCCTTGGCAAAACAAAGTGCCCACAAATTACCACATAGGTGGTAATCCATTAAGTACAGAAGAAGTAATTAGGGACCTGGGGACCCAAGTTGATAGCAATCTCTCATTTGACAACCACGTGGCCAAAGTGGTTAGAAAAACATTTTATATAGCCCACCTAATCATGAAGGGATTCACATCTAGATCAGGGGAGGTCATCGTGCCTCTTTACTCATCCCTCATCAGGCCCATAATTGAGTACAATGCCCCTTTTAGGATGTACCTTGCCAGACACCTGTAGCAACTGGAAAACCCCCAAAGGTACCTCACCAAGAGGATCAAAGGGCTCAAACACATGCCATATGCTGCCCGGTTAAAGAAACTCAGCTGTACTCAGTGGCATACCGCCTGTTCAGAGGCGATCTGTACCTGAAGTATAAAGCCATGTCCAACCTGGAATTAATGGACATGCTGCACCTCAGAAAATCCAAATCCCATCGAGCTACGCGCTCGAAAGACTTGAACCTCAGCACTGAAATAAATAGGACATGCTGGAGGGACAGATTCATAACCCAGAGGCTCCCTTCACTCTGGAATAAAATCCCAGTCCAGGTTAGGCAGAGTCCCTCATTGACTCTCTTCAAGAGGAATCTTGATGAGTGGATGGGAGATCGTAGGTTTACCCCGGGTATCACTTCTGTGTCACTGTTAGACAGAGGCACAGTATACTAACCTCGAAAAAGGGCATAGCAAAATAAAATTAAAATGGGTGGCGAAAGCCAAACACATTCTGGCTAGGCTTATAAATGCCCTAGGGCAGATAGCCTAGTATGAACCTATGAACCTATGAATTCTACCTAGCTACTTATTTGGATTTGTCTCTACCAATAGCTGAAAAGATATACTGATATTATGTTAGAAGTCCAAAAAGTAGTTGCAAAATGCCACAGGCAAAACTTGAACCCAGGTTGAAATCGGTCCAGAAAGGCAATCTACCTGCACAGTTCATACATAAAGCAGTAACTGACTAGCAGTCAGCATTTTCTACTAAAAAGGTTCCATGCCAATCCATCCTATTTGTATTCAAAAGTCGGTAATACTTTTATTGTTTTAAGAGTTTTTTTTTACCATGGAGGGGGAGTCCAACAAACTTCTGTCCAAAATAAGGTAATGCTGTAGACAGTGGATATGTTTGCAAATATTTGGAGCACATTTATTTTTAGCTACATTTTTGCTCCCACTGAAAGCAATTTTACACTCAGTAAAGTTACATTTTTCCTGGTCAATATATTTTACAAATTTTGCATGCTGCAAGCTTCACATAAAGTACAGTTTATAAGAAAAAAATTACACTTGCTTTAGCATAGGCAGCTGCTCTACGCTGCCTACCATCTTGATCCAAACACACACACACTTGTGATGTGCCACTTGTTACCCCATCCTGTTGTATGCATGTCCCTTTTATGTTATGACCATTCAAGTACAGCTTCCATGTGGTAATATGACGCCAGAACCTACTGCCAGCCCCAGAGTTCAAGTAAACTGCTGCATGGCAACTAAGGTTGTGGCTTAAATGGGTCAACCTTGCATCTGTCTATGTACCCAACTAACAAAGAACTAGTAAATGAATGGCAGATGTGTTGGTCTTACTTACCGACTGCAGAGCCACCCAATGAACTGTTATCCCTTGAAGGTAATCAGAAAAACAGGGCAATGATCTGTTTGATGTGGGGCCTCTGGAATACCCATAAGGCGCTTCTAACTTTCGGTCAACATGCAGTAAAAATGATGGGATAACAACTTAAAATGGTAAGGAAACTAAAACGGTCTGAAATCATAACTGCACTCTGCCATTTCCATTATGTATTTTGCTGAAAGTTGATGTCCAGAAGGTGGCCTACAATGTGCGGCATTTCTACGGCAGTATACTCGCTGATTGCTTACTTCAATACTACCTCACAACAACCAGCTAAGACACTGCCAAAGAAACACCCACAGTTTACCATTCCAGAGTGTTCTTCTTGCTTCAGAATTTCCACATTATTAACTTTCACTTCCTAAGTCTGAGGCCATAAAACAAGAAATGTAAGTTGATGAGTCACTTACCTTGTGATCACTCCTTTCAAGGTGTAAAAGCAGCACAAGTCCTGACTGATTTCCATTTCTTGCCCTCTGTGGTGTATTTTTTTTCTTTTACATGCAGATGAAGTGGAGTACTATGACCGTTTTATTAGTAAAGGACAAGTTACAAACAATTAGATAAGGGCAATAAACAATATACATTAAACCATTACTGTAAATCTTTCACACAGGATTACATCCATCTTACTAGAAAACTATTTGCATGCAGTAGCTTAAAAACATTGCTATAGCAGAGATGTGTCGTGAAAAAGACACAATGTAGCTACCAATGAAATTTCAGATACAACTGAATATACAGTTGGAATATAGGTAGCTGACACACAGCATCTATTCTGTTACAAGGGGTCACTACTGTGGTCACCCTCCTAAGCTTCACTGTGAAACCTGACCAAGTAGGTAAAGTTTTGACATTAGGTATAAGGGAACTGCAAAGCTGTAGCACAGAGATGAAAGAGGCTGTCTGGAGAGCAGTCGTCAGTATTGTGAAATGCACAGTTTGTTGGCCACTGTTGTACTTAGCTTTAAAGTTCTGGAAAATGATCTTAGGCTGATGTTCTAATACAGTTGTTTACAATGATCTAGAGAAATTAAAGATAAAGAGTCTGTCTCAATGTAATCTGAACCACTTCACTTAATGTGCCATGCTACACTGATGCTCTTGCTGTGGTGTTGCTGTTCTGACTCTACTGATTTTGTTTCAAGCTGTTTGTAGTTTGCTTAAGTACTTGGCAGATGTAGCAGATATGACCCAGAGTGTGTATTCCAGGATTGGAATCAAGTCCCATTTAGCCAGAGCTTTTCTTGCCGCTTTTGTTACAAAGGTTTGTTATTTTCTAGAAAATACTAAACAATGTACTGTTTTTTGATAACAGTTCTGTTGGATGTGATGTGCAAGTGTTGACACTAGGTTTAACAAGACCCAAAGTCCTAGGAGATATGCATTGTTTCTGGTCAAGTTCTGGCATTTTTATAATTTGATTTTCTGTTAACCTGCCAAGTCTTTTCTTGGTTTTCAAAAGTGATTGATTTGGTTTTGCCCAGATTAAACTTGAATTTCCAGCTCCTGCGACCATCTGCTGCACACCCCTTATACTTAATTGGTAAGGTTTAGGCAAAATCTGTGTGGTCACTGTGAGGAAATCATAGGATTATGTCATGAGCACCAAAAGTATTATTTACTATTGTGCTACTGATTGTAAGTGAATTCACAAATAAGATGAGGAGAAGGGTCACAGAAATTATTCTTAGGAAATTCTTTTTGTCACTCATAGGCTCATAGGTTCATACTAGGCTATCTGCCCGAGGGCATTTACAAGCCTAGCCCATAGTTTTGTGGCTTACGCCACCCCTTTAGTTTGGGGAACTATGCCCATTATTTTGCTGTGCCTCTGTCGAGCAGTGACACTGAGGTAATCCCTGGGGTATATCTGCGATCTCCCATCCATTGGTCAAGATTTCTCTTGAACAAGGCCAGCGAGGTGCTCTGCCTCACATATACCGGGATTTTGTTCCACAGCATAGGGAGTCTTTGGGTGATGAATCTATCCCTCCAGCACGTCCTATTAATAGCCGTGTCGAGGTTTAAGTCTCCCGCCCTTGTGGCTCTGATGGATCTAGATTTTTTTGAGGTGAAGCATGTTCATCAAATCAGGGTTTGACATGGCCTTGTATGTCAGGCACAGGTCACCTCTGAGCAAGCGGTAAGCGACTGAATAGAGCTGGAGTTCTTTCAGTCGGGCAGCATAGGACAGATTTTTGAGACCCTTTATCCTTTTGGTGAGGAACTTTTGTGGCCTCTCCAGCTGCTGCAAGTGTTGGGTCAGATACATTCGAATGGGGCATTGTACTCAATCATTGGTCTGATGAGTGATGAGTATAGGAGACTATGACCTCCTTGATCTAGATGTGAATCCTTCATGATAAGGTGGGCAATGTAGAAGGTCTTCCTAACTACTTTAGCAACATGGGTGTCGAATGACAGGCTGCTGTCAACCTGGGTCCCCAGGTCCCTGATAACTTCTTCTGTGCTCAGTGGATTGCCACCTATATGGTAGCTAGGGGTAACCTTGTTTTTCCGAAGGGTATGACTATGCATTTTTGGCATTTAACTTTAGGCCATGGCTCTGGCACCAGTTATCCGTTCTGTGAGACCCTTCTGAAGGATATCTGTGTCAGATGTATTTTCGACTGGCACCCAGTTTGCAGTCGTCTGCAAACTTTGTCAGCCATACGCGTCCTGTGTTTGCTTGTACTTCGGAAAAGTAGATGCCAAACAAGAGTGGGCCCAGGAGAGAGCCCTGTGGGACACCACTTGTGACAGGCTTTGAGTCTGACATGGCGCCAGCAACTCTGACCCTGTGGGTTCTGTCACTCAGCCAGTTTGCAACCCATCTTGTGATGTATGGGTTAACATTTAAGCTGATGAGTTTTTCAATGATACCCGAGTGAGGTATTGTATCAAAGGCCTTTGCCAGATCGAGGTAGGCTGTATGTACTGCCTTTCCCTCATCAATGGCCTTGGTGACTGTTTCGAAAAAGTCAACCAAGTTTAAAAGGCATGATCTGCCTTTGACAAAGCCAAACTGGGTTGGATCCAAAGTCTGCAAATTCCCTATGTCTTTATTTATGAGATCCATTATGATCCTCTCCATGGCTTTGCAGATAAGGCTTGTCAAGCTAATGGGCCGGTAATTTCCAGGGTCGGTGGAGGCACCGCCTTTGTGAAGTGGGACCACAGTCGCTGAGCGCCACTCCCTGGGTACGTATCCAGAGGTGAGACTACGATTAAACAGCTGTCCTAACTGTGGGTTTAATTCATACTGGTGTCGAATTAGCCGGGTGTCTTACCAAGAAAAATCAATTTTTATGTAGTTAGTGGACCAGTTGAGATAGGAGTCTGCCACTGAGTAAAGAATCAAACTCTTTTTTTTTTTTTTTTTAGGCTCAGGAAAATAGCTTAACGTTAATTCACACTTTTCTGTGAGCAGTAGTGCTAATTACAAATTACAGGGCTATACAGTTGCCATGCCTTTTCTTAAACATGTGTTCTGCATCTAAGTATATGTTTCTATGTCACAATCTTTATTGCTGCTGCTTCTAAAATTCTGGATAAAAGTGATGGAAATTATATTGCTCTAAATCAATCAATCCTGTCCTTGGGACCTTCTTTAGGAAGTGGCATAACATTAGCTTGTTTCCAATGTATGTAGAAAATACATGCAGTCAACAAAATATTTACAATATGCTATACTGGTTCTCTGATAAACATGTGACAAGTTCGGAGAAACTTAGGGCACTGGCTATCAGCTTCTGCATGTCCAGTGTTGGGTATTTTTCTTAGCCATTTATTATATTTTGAGATGCTGCCATCATAAACCTAGAACATTCTCACCTGCCCTTCCATTACTAGGTGCCGAATATTGTACTGAAGTGCTGAGCTGTAAGCCAAAGGAATTAGTAAAGTGTTCTGCAGCTGTCTTTGGTTCCATTTCCTGACTTCCGTTATCAATGAAGGCAAAGGTGTGCTGTTACTCTTCTTTAACATGCCAAGTTTCTTTTATTAATGCCTACGAGAGTTTCAGGCACTGTATTTGTTTTTACCTCCTTTGCCAAAAGTATACTTCTGGAATTTTCCTCACATCTGTCTTAAAAGACCAGACATTCCCCACATCTCCAACCCCATCGTTAGTCTAACACTGTAACTTCCTATTCAGTTTCCCTCTACGAAAATATGTCTGTCAAATGTAATTTCTATCTTGCTAGCCTTCTCAGACATCTTTTGCATTATCAGACCTCTTTTAGATTATATAAATTGTTCCTCAAAGATTTGCACCCTTGTCCAACAGTGACTTGCAGAAACTTTCCTGCTATGACAGTAGCTTCTGGAATATGGTTCTGCCAGCATCATTCTCAGGCACCTTAGTACCATGGCACACTGCAACCAGCACCAACCAGGTCCTCCATGGTAGGCTTAGATGCACTGTTGCCTCACTGCAATATTGGGAAAAGAAGATCGCAGTTTTCATGTTTCAGTCCTCTCTGCAGTAAGTTATGCCTGCAAATGGTCTGTTGTGATCAGTGGACTACCTCGGTAAACAAACTTTAAACAAGCAAACAAATAAAATAGTTATTAAATGAAATGGTGTGTGTATGTGTGTGTGTGTGTGTGTGTGTGTGTGTATATACAATAAACTTGTGAGAGAAAAAATAAAAAAAAGTTACATACCAACCAGAATATTTCAGTGTCAGGAATGTTTCTGCAGTGGTTACTAAATGAAACAGTGTATGTAAATAGAAGACAGACAGGAAAAATAGATACAACGATAACATTTAGTGTCAGGAAAAGTAGTAGTAGACTATGGATTTTCTTCTTTCGATCTTTTCTCTTTGGTGGTTATTAAATAAAACAGAATGATCAAAACCTCTCCATTTCTCAAATGCTGTTGCTCAAACTGGATGTTTTCCTGAGCCAAAAGTAATCTGTAGTGAAAAAGAAAGAAAAAAAAAAACAGGGTTTCATTTCTGTCTCTTTCAGGCATGTAGGCACCCTCACCACACACTAAGGATGAACAATCCCAAAATGACATGCAAAACCAACACTTCACTTTTCTATCTGCAGAACGGTGCATGTAAAGCAGAAATGGACTTCCGTATGTAAGTGAAATATTCATATTTGATAAGTGCTATGTCATACTAGAGATTCACTTATTTTATGCAGCACCTACTACTTGTTATTCAGTATGGGAATGAAGCACGTAGCCTGCATTCTGCCTCATCTGAAGACTACTTATACCTTTTCCATCTTCATCTCTCTTACTCTGCTGATGTACTATAACTACAGAATTGCTATAGACATTTGACAGAAGTGGAGTATGGGAGGCAAACACCACAAAATGGACATTAGCATGTTTCAGTGTTACAGTCTGTGGCATGAGTTGGGCTTTGAATGGTAATAGTGAAACTATACCATTATGAAAGTTTTGTTTAGGTCTTTTATACCCCCACTGCCTGCTGATCATTAGACACCCTATCAGTCAACTGGATCATTCACTCTGCATCACCAGGGCAAGAGACAACTGATTGGGGTCATAATTTAGGCAGCCATCAAGAATGGGCCAAATTTTGTTTCTTTTTTTCTATTCTACCCCATCCAGATGACTGCCCAGGAATGGCCTACTGGCAGGGCATGCAATAGATGTCTGCACTTCTCTGCCCCTCACTTCTGCAAGGGGTTGTTATCAGCAGGACCTCTTTCTATAGAAGTCACAATGTGACTGATTCCCCAGTCTCCACCAGGGAAAATCAACCCATGGACATCTACCCTGAACACTTGCTTCTCCCTCATCCCTCCATAGGACTGGCATGCCCACCCTCCCTAGCCAAGGGCATGTGCCCTGAACACCTGCTCTTCCCTCCCTCATTCCTCCCATGGGATCAGCATGGCCATTCTCCCTAAACATGGGCATATACCCTGAACAACTGTCCCTCTCTCATCCCTTCCATAGGATCGGCATGCCCATCCTCACTACCCATGGGCATATTACCTGAACAACTGCTCTTCCCTCATTCCTCAGATGGGATTGACATGCTTATCCTCCCTACCCACTGACATATGCCCTGAACACCTTCTCCTCTCTCATTCCTACTACATGATCGGTATGCTGATACTCCCTATCCACAGGCATATGCCCTGAAAAACTATCCCTCCCTCATCCCTCCCACAAGATTACAGTTCAGAAAGTTTTCCAACTTGTCATGCAGAATCAGTTCTATAAGCACTCTTGGGATTGAACAGAAACTAATAGACCTGTACATCCTGAGTTCATTCTAAGAACTCTGGTCTGGCATTTGGCTTAGAGGATTAAGGAGCTATTTGCTGTGGTCCACAGGTGCAAGGTTTAATTCCCTCAGCCTCCATTTCCGAACTGTATGACTCTTAGCAAGTCACTTAACCAGATACCACCCCCAGGCAGAGTCTGAAAAAGGTCCATGGAGACCAGTGCTCTACCCTGGAAAACAAATTCAAATAAATAAGACATACCCTTGTGGAAAGATATTACAGTCAGTGTGTTTCAGTCCTATAGCGACATACCCTTAGAAGGTATTTCTGTCACCGTGTTTCAGTCCTATAGTGATATACCCTTGTGGAAGGGTATTACTGTCACCATGTTCCAGTCTTATAATGACATACCCTTGTGGAAGGGTATTACTCTCACCATGTTCCAGTTCTATAGCAACATACCCTTGGGAAGGGTATTACTGTCACCGTGCTCCAGTCCTATAGCAACATATCCTTGTGGAAGGGTATTACTGTCACCGTGTTCCAGTAATGTAGCACTGCTCCTATTTCTGAAGCAGCATTGTATACTTCAAACAGTACTTCAGTATGCACAGTCACTAAATCTTTTAGATTAAAAGTACTGGCTCTGTGAAACAGGGAGCTAAAGCACTGAATGCTACCAAAGTGACCAAGGATTGACAGTAGGCACTGAATCTATCCATTGAGGGATGTGAACCAACTTCCAAGGCTGGCTCACCCATCCTACAATGTGGGTTACTACAAAGTCTCACTATTAAGTGCACCTGTTTTATTTTTCTCTTTCTCCCCTACCTCCGTACAGCTGAGAATCAACTTTTTATTTTACATTTGTTTACCAAGAAAGTTTGCCTGGGCACCAGGACCCCTTTTTAGTGGATGCCCAGGGGAAAAAATCTCCAAAAACAGGAAGTAAACAATTTTAACAAAATTAATTACAGTTTGCAATAGAGGAAATAAGATTATACAGATGTGAACATAATCATACGAATCAAGAAATACATCAAAGTTGTATGTGAGCAGCTGCAGGATTTGGCAATAAAACAAACCAAATAAGATTATACAGATGTGAACATAATCATACAAATCAAGAAATACATTAAAGTTGTATGTGAGCAGCTCATAGGTTCATAGGTTCGTACTAAGCTAACTGCCCTTGCGAGCCATTTTAAGCCTAGCCAGTTATCCCTTGTGAGACTCAAACCCTGCACCTTGTGTTTGTAAGGCAAAAACCTTCACCGTATGTGAGAAGCTGCAGGATTTGGCAATAAAACAAACCAAATAAAACTATATACACTATCTAGAGTAGAGATACGAGATTCGCCAGAAGTACAAAAACTAAGACAAAGGTGCTAACTGGGCTGGTTAGGGTAGGGGTTGGGGGGGTGGCAGTATGATGTTAGAATTACCAGGACATTTACAAGAACATGTCCATGAGTTTAGTAAGAAATGTTTCATTTTGAATTTGAACATCTGTCGGTTGCCTGTGAGTCTGACAGGAAGGGGAATGGAGTTCCAGCACATGAATGTGGGAGGTTGGCATAATGGTTAAGGTGTTTAACTTACAGACACAAGGTATAGGGTTTGATTCTCACATGGAGTAACTGGCTAGGCTTAAAATGGCCCACAAAGGCAGCTTGCCTAGTACTAATCTATTAACCTATAATGATTAGAGTAAAGGGCATCTTCACGTGAATTTCTATATTATGGGACATCTATTGCTAGATCGAAGGGCTCTGTTTGGAGAAAAATGTTGTAGAATTGAGTTAAGGACTGGACAATTGTTAATGGAGTGAACTAGATGGTGAGAGTGACAGGCAGTGAGATAATTTTAAACAGATTAGGTGTTGGACGACTTTGCAGCAATGAAATAAAATGGGCAACTTATCTACAAATGTGGTTATGTTGTTATAACACTGGACCACTTTGTTTGTTAGTTAGGACTGTAAGTTGGTGAGAATAGGAAGGTTATAGAGAAGAGAAGGAAGTGGACAGGTAGATGTCAGTGTTTATATACTGTTGTCAGTTTGGAAATGTTTGGCTCTATACAAAAGTCCAAGTTTTTTTTTTTGATTACCTGCTGAATGTGCAGGTCGAATGTCATGTTATTATCAATGATGACACCAAGCAACTGAACAATTTCAATAGTTATATTTTCTGAGGAGGTAATTTTGAAGTTAGTCTTGTAGTACCTGTGTGACTTAGGGGTGAAGAGAAGTAATTTAGTTTTTTTTGGGGGGTTAGTATTATGTTAGCATCCAATAAGCAGTTTTTAATGGATGAAAACCAAGCCCCTGCTTACAGTTATCAAGGGTACCAGAAGTGGGCAGACATTTGTGATCCATGGCTTCATTATTCACTGAGTCGACTGGACCCACCATAGCCTCACCGGGCTCAACCCAACCAGTATCTGGGGCCAGTGAGGAGCTCAAGGATGCCTGTGCAGCATGATACTGCTGATGGGTAGTGTGCCCAAACTTCCATCACCCTGCAGCAGCCCCCTGAGCTCTGTATTGGCTACCTTTGGGAGGTGCCGAACCTCCACCACCCTGCAGTAGCCCTCTGAGCTCTGTAATGACTACCTTTGGGAGGTGCCTGAACCTCCACCACTCTGCAGCAGCCCTCTGAGCTCTGTATTAGCTACCTTTGGGAAGTGCCCGAACCTCCACCACCCTGCAGCAGCCCTCTGAGTTCTGTACTGGCTACCTTTGGGAGGTGCCCAAACCTCCACCACCCTGCAGCAGCCCTTTGACCTCTGTATTAGCTACCTTTGGGAGGTGCCATAACCTCCACCATCCTGCAGCAGCCCTGTGAGCTCTGTAATGGCTACCTATGGGAGGTGCCCGAACCTCCACCACCCTGCAGCAGCCCTCTGAGCTCTGTAATGGCTATCTTTGGGAAGTGCATGTGCACTTCTCCTTGTGCCCAACCACCTCCTGGTGAAGATGTACAACACCTGCATTGTGGAGCTCTCCAAATTCTTAATTCTGATACTGCATCCCCCTAGGCTGGGCAAGCTGGCATTGGCCACTCACTCTCAGCCTTCCCCACCATGTCCCTACAGTGACTGTGCTACTAGTCAGAGATGGATTATCTGGGGTGCATTTCAAGACTTTATCCATTTGCAACATGCGGCTGATACTACTAAGTGCAGCTCTTGAAAGAAGGGGTTTGGTTCAGCTGTAGTCTGTGGACAGGACACCATACTGGACTTACAGATCACTGCAAAACAGCATAGCTGGAATGGGTGTATGTAAGCTTTGGCTGTGTGTGTATATGTGCTGTCCAGCTCAAAAAACAAGGGGAGTTAGAATATAAAATTGTTCTGTCCTACTATGATAGCAGCCCTCACTTGAGGGTTGAGAGGTATGGTGTCTGTTTACATAATTAGTACCATATTCATTGAAAATAATTACAAACAAAAAGTACAGTTGTGTACACTTAGCATAAATGTAGATGTTCGAGTGTATTCTCTGTTGCAGTCATCACATATGGGTTATCTGCCTACAGGTAGCCCTCAGCCAACCTAAATACCAGAGTCTTGGATTCCTGCATCAGATGCTGTCACTTCTTCCATGACATCAGGGTATAAAACATGCAGCCAACACCATTACATCAGTTTGTCTTGCCCCAGATGTCAGGTGCCCCCACAATGGTAAGCAATAATATGTTATGGTACACCTCCATCAAAAAGCAAATATACCAAAAAACTTAAATATACCAAACAAGAAGAAAAGGTACAGCCAAGAGAAGTCAGGGGGCTGGAGGGAGAGTAACCAGGACTGCAACAGTGAATACACTCGAACATCTACATTTATGGTAAGTGTACACATCTGTACTATGTTCTTCATGTTTCACTGTTGCAGTCATCACATTTGGGTTGATTCCCAAAGCTATGGAAGGGAGGAGGAAGTTAGAGTATTAGGGCCAGCTATTAAGCCCTGCAAGACTGCAGTGTCAAAACCAGCTCTGGATTTAGAAAAATGAGGTATGTAGTAATGCTCGGTGAAGGTATGTACAGAGCTCCAAGTAGCAGCTTCTAGGATGTCCCTGGTAGGGACTCCTCTGAAAAAGGCTGCAGAGGTAGATCCAGCCCTGGTGGAATGTGATCTTATCCCCTGTGGGGTAGGTTTTCCATGGTGCTTGTAGCAGAAATGAATGCAATGGGCTATCCATTTGGAAATGGTTTGCTTTGAAATGGCCTTCCCCTCTGCCCCTGCAACAAAGCCAACTAGCAGCTGTTCAGGTTTTCTGATAGGCTTAGTTCTGTCCAAGTAAAATCTAAGTTGTCCGTGCATGTCCAGGGAGTGCAGTATTCATTCTCCTTTGTTTTGTGGATTAGGGAAGAAAGTAGGCAAGTGAATGGACTGATTTAGGGCCACACTAGACACCACCTTGGTCATAAAGGAAGGACTGGTCTTGAGGGAAACCCTGTCTGCATGGAAGATAATGAAGGGTTCCACTGCCATGAGGGCCTGTAATTCAGACACTCTTCTTGCTGAAGAGATGGCTGGAAGGAATGTTGTTTTCCAAGAAAGGAATTTCAATTCTGCTGTTGCAGCTCGCTCAAAGGGAGGGAGAGTGAGCTTTTCCAATAAAAGTTAAGGTCCCAGGCTGGACTAGGGGCTGTCCTGGAGGGTCTTAAATTTTTGGCCCCTCTAAGGAATTGTTTTAGCAGAGGGTGAGAGGAGAGGGGTGGCTCAGTATTATAATGAGCTGAAATAGCAAAGGCATGAATTTTAATTCACGAGAAGGATAGGCCCTTGTGGAGCATTTCTGTTAAGTACCGAAGAATATGAGGTAAGCTGGGCACCGTTGTGCCCATCCCCTGAGTCTGGCTCCAGGAACAGTATCTTTTCCACTTTTCAGCATAGGATTTTCTAGTACTAGGCCTCCTTGCCTCCAGAAGGACATCTAGCACCTGCTTACTGAGGGATGCTATTGGAGAGCTCAAGGAATTAGCCAGGCTGCAAGGTTCATGGTTTGAAGCTGAGGGTGCAAAATCTGGCTCGCCTGCTGGGACAGTAGGGAAGGGATCTGAGGTACGTGCCATGGATCCCGTAGTGTCATATTGTGCAAGAAGGGGTAGCAGTGCTGGTGTAGCCAGTCTGGTGCAATCAGTATTGTCCTTGGCTTGTCCTGTTTGATATTTAGCAGAACCTTCGAGAGAAGAAGCAGAGGGGGAAAGGCATAAACTGAGAGGTTTTCCCAGGTAAAGGACAGGGCATCCACTTTCCAAGCTTGACTGTGGGGAGTCCTTGTGCAAAATTTTTCGAATTGGTAGTTCTGAGGGGAGGCAAACAGGTCTACCTCTGAAGTCCCCCATTTGTTCCTCAAGAGGTTGAATATTTTTGGTTCCAGCTTCCATTTGTGTGGGTCCATGACATTTCTGCTTAAGTCGTCTGCCAGTGAGTTTAGCTTGCCTAGCAGGAATTGAGCTTGCAGGTGCACTTGGTAGCTCAAGGCTGTGTTCCACAGAGCCATGGCTAGTCTGCAGAGAGGGTACAAGTGGGTTCCCCCTGCTTGTTTATGTAACTGTGGTGTTGTCTGTCTTTACCAATAATTGTCCAGAAAGAATGCGGTCTTTGATGGCTGCCAGGGAATTCTGTACAGCTAACATTTCTTTTTGGTTGATATGCAGGTGCATCTGTCTGGAGTTCCATTTGCCCTGAATGCACTGCCCTGCCAAGTGAGCCCCCCAGCCATAGTCTGATGCGTCTGGTGTTAGGGTTTGGGCGGCAGGGGGTTGAGTGAAAGGGAGCCCCTTGTTGTGGAAGCAGGCCTCTGTCCACCAAAGGAACTCTGTCTTTATGCAAAGAATGATAGGAATCATTGATTCCAGGTCCTGAGAATGTTGGCACCATAGGCTTTTTAGATACCATTGTAGTTTCCTCATATACAGTCTTGCATATGGAATTAGTAGAATGCAAGAGGCCATAAAACCCAGGGCTTGTAGAATTTTCCTTGCAGATAACTGGGGTTTTGTGGCCAATCACTACAGATGCGATGTTTGCTCTGAGAGTGTTGATGGAGAAGTACAGAGAAGGTCAGAAAGAGTTGCATTGTGTCTTTGTGGATTTAGAGAAAGCATATGACAGGGTGCCTAGAGAGGAGTTGTGGTATTGTATTGAGGAATACGGGAGTGTCAGAGAAGTATGTAAGAGTGGTACAGGATATGTACGAGGGTAGTGTGACAGCGGTGAGGTCTGCAGTTGAAGTGATGGATGCGTTTAAGGTGGAGGTGGGATTACATCAAGGATCAGCTTTGAGCCCTTTCTTATTTGCAATGGTGGTAAACAGGTTGACAGACAAGATCAGACAGGAGTCCCCATGGACTAGGATGTTTGCAGATGACATTGTGATCTGTAGTGAGAGTAGGGAACAGGTGGAGGAGACCCTGGAGAGGTGGAGATATGCTCTAGAGAGAAGAGGAAGGAAGGTCAGCAGGACTAAGACAGAATATATGTGTGTTAATGAGAGGGAGGATAGAGGAATGGTGAGGATGCAGGGAGTAGAGGTTGCGAAGGTGAAGGAGTTTAAGTACTTGGGATCAACAGTTCAGAGTAATGGTGAGTGTGGAAGAGAGGTGAAGAAGAGAGTGCAGGCAGGATGGAGTGGGTGGAGAAGAGTGTCAGGAGTGATTTGTGACAGACGAGTACCAGTAATTGTGAAAGGGAAGGTCTACAAGAGGGTAGTGAGACCAGCTATGTTATATGGGTTGGAGACAGAGGCACTGACAAAAAGGCAGGAGTCAGAACTTGACGTGGCAGAGTTGAATATGTTAAGATTTACACTGGGTATGACGAGAATGGACAGGATTAGGAATAAGTATATTAGAGGGTCAGCCCAGGTTGGAAGTTTTGGAGACAAAGCCAGAGAGGCAAGATTACGTTGGTTTGGACATGTGCTGAGGAGAGATGCAGAGTATATTGGGAAAAAGATGCTAAGGATGAAGCTGCCAGGTAACAGGAAAAGATCAAGGCCTAAGATAAGGTTTATGGATGTGGTGAGAGAGGACATGAAAGTGGTTGGTCTGACAGAGCAAGATGCAGAGGACAGGAAGAAATGGAAACAGCTGATCTGCTGTGACGACCCCTAACGGGAGCAGCCAAAAGAAGAAGAAGTTTGAAGAAGGTTGTCAAATGAACTTGTTTCTCCGAAGTGAGGAAACTCATCTGGGAAGTTGTGCTCAAGCTTGCTCCCAGGAATACAATTTGTTGGCACGGTACTAGGTGAGATTTCTTTTCGTTTGTGGTGTACCTCAGGGAGGTTAGAAATTTCTTTACAAATGCCAGATGTTGTAAAAGCAAGTCCTGTCTTTCTGCCTGAATCAGAAAATTGTCCAAGTATGGGTATATTTGAATATTTCTCTGCCTGCAAAATGCAATGGCTGGAGCTAGACACTTTGTGAGTACCCTGGGCACAGTAGATAAGCCAAAGTGAAGTGCAGAGAACTGATAGTGCATGGAGCCTACTCTGAAGCATAGCTATTTCCTACAAGATTCCCTTATTGAAATGTACATGTAAGCTTCCTTTAAGTCTAAGGTTGCCAACCAGGCATCTTTGCCTAGCACAGGAAGAAGCTGTTGAAATGTTAGCATTTTGAATTTTGGGATTACCAAAAAGGTGGCCAGCAGCTGTCTTTTCTGGGTACCAGGAAAAGTCTTGAATAAAAACCTTGTCCTTTTTGTTCTGCTGGGACTGGTTGAATAGCCCTGATACTTAGAAGAGAGAGAACCTGCTGTTGGGCCTCCGCCCACTGATTTGGGGGTAGGTCTGGCCAACCGTTTGGGGTTGGTAGGGAGTGGAAATGGAATCTGTATCCTTGGGAAACTATATTCAAAACCCATTTGTCCCTGGTAATGAGTTCCCAATATTTTGCATGCAATGCGAGCTTTCCTCCTAACGGAGCAGGCAGTTGAGCAGGGCTTGGGAGGGTTAAGGTTAAATCATTGTGTCATTATTCTGTAGGGGGGTGGTTTACTGCTCCCTGCTTTGCACATGGGAGCCCCCCACTGCTTAGACCTGTGCACAGTCTGCGACTGTAACCTAGGTGGTCTGCTGTTCCTGGATTTGGACTGAGAGGGCCTGGAAGAGACTGGAAAAGACCAATTCTTTCAAGGCCAATGTCTACTAAATCTGGGAGGATGTACTTGTAGGAAATCTTTAACAGTTTGCCTAGATTTAGCTTTTTCCTCCATCCTTTTGAGGACTTCTTCTGCTTTGTTGCCAAACAGGCGGTCTTGGTTTAAGGGAGCATCCAGTAATTTAGCTTTAACATGATCTGGCAAGTTTTGCTCCTTAAGCCAAGCATGCCTTCTAAGTACAGACCCAGTGACAGCAGCCCTGCAAGACGCTTCTAAAGAGTCAAACCCACATTGCAAAGTATGTTTACCAACTTGTTCTGCAGAATGCATTAAATCCTGTAATTCTTTGTGTTCAGCAAAGGCAGGAATCAACATCATTTTCTGTTTAAGTAGTCCATTAATAGGCTGCTGGTACTTCAACATATGAAACTGGCAATTTAAAGCCCTAATGGACAAAGTAGCAGAAGTGTATACCTTCTTACTCCATCTGTCTAAGGCTCTAAAATCTCTATCAGAAGGGGTAGGATTTTTGGCAGCAGTAGCTTTAATGCCTTTTGGTCCTTGGGAAATGGTCTCTGGATCTGCAGTAGGATTCTTGAAGAGGAACTTGTGAGAGTCAGGTACTCTGTAATACCTGTTAGGTTTTCTGGGAGCTGGACGTAAAGTGTCTGGGGAAAGGCTAGATTCCAAGAAAGCATCATCTGCAATGTCCAGAACAGGAGGGAAGCTAAAGGCCTGTGTTGAGGAAGGAGTAAGACTTCTCTAAGCCTCTTTTTGGAGTCAGAGTAATCCTGGCTTTCCCAGCGGAAATGCTCCCTAAGAGTGTGTAAGGTAGATAAGGGCAAATCCTGGTAATCAGAAGGAACAGAAATATCAGATTCCTGATCAGAAGAATCAGAAGGAAAATCAGTTCTAGGTCTCTTAGAGGGGGAAGGCTGTCTTCCCCTAATTATGGTAATAAGGTCTTCAACCCTTCTAAGCATTTGTTTTTTAGGCATATGAGCCTGAGCATGCAGTTTCGACGTCGGTTGTCTAGGTGTGGTGCGAGTTTTAGGCCTGGATGAAGAAAATGGTGTTGTTTTAAAATGCAGGTCTGTAGGCTTGAATACACCCTCAGAAGCCAGTGCCCGCACAGTGGCTCGGGACACATACAAGGTAGAGACATCTGCAGGTTCCACAGTCGAAGAAGCATCTCACGGCATACCGGACTCCGAATGGGTCTCAGTAGAGGCCTGCAAATCTGAAGTAACGGGTATCAGGGGCTGCAAAAGCACCTCACTGAGTACTGGCGGACTAGCGACTAGCTTAACGGAAGCATCGTTGGCAATTTTGGACCTATGCGGTGGTCTGTCTCTGCCTTTATCTTTACGTTTTTTGGAAGATTGGTAGTCGGATGGCTTAACGAAGCCAATTCGGAGTACTGATGCCAAGTACCAAAATAATTTGCTGCAAAGATAGCCCGATGACGAATAGTTCGGGGATTGAACAAGGCACAAAACCGACAGCGAGGTACATAGTGGTCTGGACCTAAGCAAGGAATGCAGTACAAATGAAAATCTTTATGAGGTATTTGCTTTCCACAGGTAAGACAATTGTTAACTTTTACTGATATCGGTTGGAGCAAGAAAAAAATATCCCCAATGGTATCTTTTTTGAAGACTTTGGTTCTGAAACTCGAAAACGAATATTTCAGGAGTCGGCCAACCGGCACTTGCGAACTGCTTCTGCTTCGGGCACTGCACGGCAAGAAAGACTGATGTAATGTAGTCAGCTGCATGTTTTATACCCCTGACAACCTGACGTCATGGAAGAAGCGACAGCATCTGACACAGGAATCCAAGACTCTGGTATTCAGGCCGGCTGAGGGCTACCTGCAGGCAGATAACCCAAATGTGATGACTGCAACAGTGAAACATGAAGAACATCAGTATAAGGTGGGATTAGTCTTTCTATCAAAAAAATGTACATGAACAGACACCATACCTCTCAACCTCAGAGCAATAAATCTGGACAAAGCCTAAAATAATAGGGGGAAGCAAATGCCCCAAAACAGGAACAGATTTTAAATATATATATAAACTTAGAAATGTTTGTGTTAGCATGTATTTTCTGAAACTCAAATCTATGTCATTATGACACTGATTTGTCCGAAAAGCATACAAATCTGTTCGACCAAAAATATAAGGCAAAAAGTTCACATGTATGACAGACACGGTACATTTTGCTTGGCTTTCTCTTACAATATCTACTTTTCTGCGATAAAATATGCAAGTTGGTTTGTCTGCTTTCTACAACAAAACAGTTAAAAGGTAATGTGAACTCTTTAATAACCGTACCTGCAGACAATGAGTCACAGGACGTACTGCCATATCAGGATATTTCTGCGAGCACACTGCAGAAGGTTTAAAGTTCAGCGATATCCTGCATCAGTTTGTCCTTTAATTTCTACCTCCAATCGACTTGAGACTCTATCTTTTATAACCACTTTATTACTTCTTCACTTTTAAATTTGTACTCTTTTATTCTTTCCCCTAGACTTTCATTTTTTTCTGTTTTACCCTCTAACACCCATCTCTCCTTAACCCTTTTTAATACTTCAGTACATGCTCCAGCTTCACATCGCTTCTCTCCATCTCTCTCTCTTTTTATTCTTCCTCTATACCCCATCTTTCTTCCCCTCACTACTCCTCCCACTTCTTTTTTCCTTTACTCATCTTAAGTCAAGTGTCACAGTACAGTTTTCTAAAATGTTGTTGGATTCCTCTGGTTATATGGCGCTTGCTCTACAATTTACTATCATTTTACTGTATTTTCCTTAATTACATTTACTATTGTGTTATGACTTTTTGGAACTTTTCTTCCCATGCCTCCAGTGAAAAGTGGTCTTTCATGGCCTAGTTAGACTATCTCAGTAAACAAATTAAAATAAAATAAACACAAATTATTGGAGAAAACGTGAGTTTTTTTTTCCTAGTGACAAAACTAGATTTGCTTTTTAGCAAATATAAACGAGTCAAACATGATCGATACTTTAAAAGTCTGAAGCATACCTCTCGGCCTCTTAGTACAAGAAATCTGCACAAAGCCTAAAATAATGGGGGACAAAGGCCCTAAAATAGGGACATATTTTAAATATTACTCTTATAAACTTAGAAATATAACAGGACTTGTTTCAGCATGTATTTTCAGAAGGATATTATGTCTGAAACACAAATGTTTTAGGCTATTATTTTCTTCAGAAAATTCATACCAACACATATCCTTTTATTTAAACAAGTTTGTAATTTTATAAGAGCAGTAATTAAAATCTGTTCCTATTTTTGAGCCTTTGTTCCCTGTTTATTTTAGGGTTTACCCAGATTTCTTCAGCTGAAAGGTCCTTAGGTATGCAAACCTCTTTACTGTTGCTCTCACTCACTCTCTCATGCACACATCTATTTCAGAAAATCTATGCTAACACAAAGCCTAATAATCAAGTAAAGCATTTTCCTATTTTGAGCCTTTGCCCCATCTTTATTTTAGGATTATCCAGATATCTTGAGCTAAGAGTCAGCAGAGCATACCTTTTAACTGTCCAGATTTTTGCAGAATGTCCAGATTTTTGGCACGTATGTTTGGTCTCACCCTCATAAAATGTGTCGTTTTCTGGCAAATGACGGGATTGAAGTCATTAAATAATGACAGGCATTAGAATTTCAGACTTCATATCATTCAGATAATACATGCTAATGGAAACCCTGTTGTTCTAGCAACTTTCTGAGTTTATAAGAGCAATATTTAAAAATTGTCCTTATTTTTGGTTGTTTGTCCCCCATTATTTGTGGCTCTGTCCAGATTTCTTGCGCGGAAAGCTTGAGAGGTATAGCCAAGAGGTAGACAAGCCTTTTAAATGATGCTGCTGCTGCCAGGGATCGCTGCCACTCTTCACTCACTGTCTCTCTCTAACACACACACACACACACACACACACACACACACACACACACACACACACACACACACACACACACACACACACACACACACACACACACACACACACACACACACACACACACACACACACACTTTTTCCATTTCATTTATTTTTACTTTACACTCACTAAACTGCAAAAGCACTGCTTAACAAGTATAAAATAATGGCTCGATCCATCTCACTGTTCACTCTCTCTTATACACACATACACAGTCTCTTCTGCTTTCACACACACATACATTCTACTTTCATGCACGCATTCACTCACAAAATCAGACAGAAACATAAATACACTCATACACATACATACACACATACACTTTTTTTCTGAATAGTCGGGCACCTAACACAAAAAGATTTTTATTCTTTCTGTGTGGCCTGATACCAAATGATCCATGGCTTGGTGGTTGGGGACTGCTGCTTTACAGGGAGGTACAGCAGCGACTTATCCCCTTCTCTTTCCAGAGGGCAGTGAGGTGCCCTCTAGCTCTTAAAGTTTATTGCTTCCCACCTAGCTTGCCACTGCACAGGTCACTAGTAAAACCTGATTTGTTATTAATGTAGATGAATGCTGTGTTTTTGCATCAGTGAGCTGGCATAAACTATACTTTTTGTGAGAATAAACAGCATTTTTATGAGATGTGGTTTAGGTCAGAAAGGACTGTGAAAAAATATATATATCAGCAAATAAATATAAGAGACAATATTTATGGTGCAAGATAATCTTTTAACTGGATGAAGAGATAGCACTGTAGAGCTTGAAGTCTAGAATGATACAGCTGGAAGGATCAATGATGATCAGAAGGCAGTGGTAACAAAACAGAATGTGAGACCCATAACAAATGCCCAGAGATTCCTCAGTTTTGTCAATGCAAATGCCTTGGAACAGTTAGTCGATACCCCCACAAGGGGTGATAACATCTTGGACTTTGTATTAACCAACATGAGTAACCACTGCAGCATCCCTAAAGTATCATCCTCCCTGCTAAGATCCGACCACAAAGTGGTCACTTTCGAAGTCACCATCTCCCCCAACCCCCCTCTAGCTAGGATCAGATATAACTTCTCCAAAGCTAATTACAGCCTTCTGAGGGATGGTATAAAAAGCTTCACAGCCCCCTCCTCCTCTGTAGGAACTGGCACCAATATCCAAAACTACACCAAAGCACTATACAAGCATTTATACAGATGCATGGAATCAGGCATACCCGACAGAACTAAATCATTCTCTGCAAGGAAGAGTAAACCTGTCTGATGGACATCTGCAATAAATAAACTCTATAACAAAAGGAAAAAAAATGCTGTCCAAGATCAAGAAAGAGCAGGTGCCCAATTGGAAGCAATGTCTCCTTAACTTGAACAAGCAAATAAGAGCACTAGTGAAATCCTCCAAAGCAAACTTCGACTCCAAATTGGCCACATCTACTAGAGACAATCATAAGGCCTTCTTCACATATGTCTGCAACCTCAAAGGAAGTACCCACATCTGTTCAGAACTGGTGGTCAAGAACATCACATATACAAATGCTGTAGATATAGCAATCTTGCTTTTGACAGATTCAGCAAAAACTTTACCCCTCTGTCCGCCCCACCAGTAAATCAGGACATCCCCAGTACCTGCTCCTTCCCTTATATCTATGGAACAGGTTATCACTGCTCTCTCAAAGGCAAAAAAAAAAATGCATCCATGGGACCTGATAACATCCCAGGCTACATCCTAAGTGAACTCAGGCAGGAACTTCCAGCATCACTAGGCACCCTATTCAACAAAAGCCTGAGTACTGGCTTCATCCCAGCTGAGTGAAGACAGCCACTGTCATCCCTTTACACAAAGGTGGAGTGTCCACTTAACCAGGAAATTATAGACCCATCAGCCTAACTAGCCTGATCTGCAAGGCCATGGAATGGAGTATCATGGACCTCATCAACAAGGACATTGGCAACATCCAAACAATTGATCCCACACTGTTTGGCTACAGTATATATCCATTACCATACAACCCTAACCCAGCTGGCTTCAGTAAAGATTCCTTACCAACCAACCCTAACACAGATGGCTACAGTAAATATCCCCTACCATCCAATGCTAACACAGCTGGCTACAGTACATATCCCTTACTGTCCAACCCTAACACAGCTGGCTACAGTACATATCCCTTGCCATCCAACCCTAATACAGCTGGCTACAGTACAGATTCCTTACCATCCAATGCTAACACAGCTGTCTACAGTACATATCCCTTACCATTCAACCTTAACACAGCTATCTACAGTACATATCCCTTACCATCCAACCCTAACATAGCTGGCTACAGTACATATCCCTTACTGTCCAACCCTAAAACAGCTGGCTGCAGTACAGATTTCTTACCGTCCAATGCTACACAGCTGGCTACAATTCATATCCCTTACCATCCAACCCTAACACTGCTGGCTACAATACATATCCCTTAATATCAATCCCTAAAACAGCTGGCTACAATACGTATCCCTTAATATCCATCCCTAACACAGCTGGCTACAGTACATATCCCTTACCATCCATCACTATCACAGGTGGTTACAGTACATATCCCTTACCATCCAACCGTAACACAGCTGGCTACAGTGCAGATTCCTTACCCGTCCAATGCTAACACAGCTGGCTACAGCACATATCCCTTACCATCTAACCCTAACACAGCTGGCTGCAATACATATCCCTTATCGTCCAACCCAAACACAGCTCGCTACACTACATATCCCTTAATGTCCATCCCTAACACAGCTGGCTACAGTATAGATTCCTTACCATACAATGCTAACACAGGTGGCTACAATACATATCCCTTACCATCAAACCGTAACACAGCTGGCTAAAGTACAGATTCCTTACCATCCAATGCTGACACAGCTGGCCATAGTACATATCCCTTACTGTCCTTCACTAACATAACTGGCTAGAGTACATGTCCCTTAATGTCCATCCCTAACACAGCTGGTTACAGTACAGATTCCTTACCGTCCAACACTAACACAGTTGGCTACAGTACAGATTCCTTACCATCCAATGCTAACACAGCTGGCTACAGTACATATCCTTTACTGAAAACCCTAAGACATCTGGCTACAGTACAGATTCCTTACCGTCCAACCGTAACACAGTCGGCTACAGTACAGATTTCTTACCGTCCAATGCTAACACAGCTGGCTACAGTACATATCCCTTACCATCCAATGCTAACACAGCTGGCTACAGTACAGATTCCTTACCATCCAATGCTAACACAGCTGGCTACAGTACAGATTCCTTGCCATCCAATGCTAACACAGCTGGCTACAGTACAGATTCCTTACCATCCAATGCTAACACAGCTGGCTACAGTACAGATTCCTTACCATCTAATGCTAACACAGCTGGCTACAGTACATATCCCTTAACATCCATCACTATCACAGGTGGCTACAGTACATATCCCTTACCATCCAACCTTAACAAAGTTGGCTACAGTGCAGATTCCTTACCATCCAATGCTAACACAGCTGGCTACAGTACAGATTCCTTACCATCCAATGCTAACACAGCTAGCTACAGTACATATCCCTTACCATCCAACCCTAACACAGCTGGTTACAGTACATATCCCTTACCATCCAACCATAACTCAGCTGGCTACAGTACAGACTCCTTACCATCCAATGCTAACACAGCTGGCCACAGTACATATCCCTTATTGTCCTTCACTAACATAACTAGCTATAGTACATGTCCCTTAATGTCCATCCCTAACACAGCTGGCTACAGTACAGATTCCTTACCATCCAATGTTAACACAGCTAGCTACAATACAGATTCCTTACCATCCAATGCTAACGCAGCTGGCTACAGTACATATCCCTTAGCATCATTCTCTAACATAGATGACTACAGTACATATCCCTTACTGTCCAACCCTAACATAGCAAGCTACAGTACAGATTCCTTACTATCCAACCATAACACAGGTGGCTACAGTACAGATTCCTTACCATCCAATGCTAACACTTCTGGCTACAGTACCATATCCCTTACCGTACAACCCTAACACAGCTGGCTAGTACAGATTCCTTACCGTCCAGTGCTAACACAGCTGGCTACAGTACATATTCCTTACTGTCCAACCATAACACAGCTGGCAACAATACAGATTCCTTACCATCCAATGCTAACACAGCTGGCCACAGTACATATCTCTTACTGTCCTTCACTAACATAACTGGCTACAGTACATATCCCTTACTGTCCAACACTAACACAGCTGGCTACAGTACATATTGCTTACCGTCCAACCCTAACACAGTTGGCTTCAGCACAGCTGGCTACAGTACATATCCCTTACCATCCAACCCTAAAACAGCTGGCTACAGTACAGATTCCTTACCGTTCAATGCTAACACAGCTGGCTACAGTACATATCCCTTACTGTCCAACCCTGTCAAACCCAGAGCTGTTGGACATGCTCCACTTAAAGAAATCCCTATCCCTCCGAGCTACACGCTCTAGGGACCTAAACCTTGTCACCACATTAAAAAGAACATGCCGGAGGGATAGATTCCTGTCCCAGAGACTTCCCATACTCTGGAATAAAATAGCTATCTATATGAAACAAAGCTCCTCATTAGCACTCTTCAAGAAAAATTTTGATGATTGGATGGGAAATAGGAAATTCACCCCGGGGATCACCTCTGTGGCTCTGCTCGACAGTGGCACAGGAAAATAATTTTCTTGGGTGGCAAAAGCCAGGGTACCTTTTTGGCTGGGTTTGTATAGGCCCCAGGACCGATAGCCTAGTACCTACCGATGAACCTACCTATAACACAGCTGGCTACAGTACAGATTCCTTACTGTCCAATGCTAACACAGCTGGCTACAATACATATCCCTTACCGTCCAACCCTTACACAGCAGGCTACAGTACATATCCCTTACCATCCAACCCTAACACAGCTGGCTACAGTACAGATTCCTTACCATCCAATGCTAACACAGCTGGCTACAGTACATATCCCTTACTGTCAAACACTAACACAGCTGGTACAGGATTTCAAATCCCTAGTGCTGTAGGACCTTGTTACTGGCCTCTACCTCCTGAGGTCTTCCCCTGCACAGCGTGAGGCAGAAAAGAACTTCGCCTTTCGAGCTTAATTACTCTACTATTGCCCACAACCTGTAAAACAAAACAGGTCTTCCCTGCACAGCGTGAGGCAGAAAAGAACTTCGCCTTTCGAGCTTACTCTACTATTGCCCACAACCTGTAAAAACAAAACAGGTCTTCCCCTGCACAGTGTGAGGCAGAAAAGAACTTTGCCCTTTTCAAGCGACTACTCTACTATTGCCCACAACCTGTAAAACAAAACAGGTCTTCCCCTGCACAGCGTGAGGCAGAAAAGAACTTCGCCTTTCGAGCTGACTACTCTACTATTGCCCACAACCTGTAAAACAAAACAGGTCTTCCCCTGCACAGCGTGAGGCAGAAAAGAACTTCGCCCTTTTCGAGCGACTACTCTACTATTGCCCACAACCTGTAAAAACAAACAGGTCATTATCTGGTCATTTTAGTATAGACTTTAAAGTAAAATATTATTTAAGGGTCCTCAGCACTAGCACAAATCTCCCTAGGCTTACCCAAACAAAAAATCCAAGCTTGTTTGCATATACTCCACTTAAACTACAGAACACACTCTAAAACTAAGGCAAACAGCTATAAAATTTTAAAAACAAGCTCCCAAAGCACAGGAATTGAACCTGATGTTTGTTTAGACGAGATTACCCACCTGCAAGTTAATTATTCAGGAGTTACATCTTGAAACCTGGGCTCTAGTGGCTTAGTGTAAACCCCCACCCCCATTCTATCCCTGTTACAAAGGTTTGAAATAACCCTTGTCTGGTGCCTTTAATTTCAAATCCCTAGTGCTGTAGGACCTTGTTACTGGCCTCTACCTCCTGAGGTATGTATTAAGCTGTTATTCATTGTTCCTAATAGACTGTTAAATGTATTTAAGTTGAATTGTGTGATTTAATAGTAACTGATGTAACTCTTTTTTGCTACATAGTTACATAATGCACTATTGAATGGCATGAATATTGTAGCTACTTGTTTCTTTAAAGCTAAGTTGTGTCTCTAAAGCTAAATGTGTTTGGTAACCAGACTTTAGTATGACAAGCTCTTTGCAGGCTGTTCATTAGAGTGAAAATTGAGAGCCTTCTGTATATTTTTGAGAAGCAGGATATTCAACATTCAACATTTTTTGACTCTCAGTCATAAGGCACTGTTGCAGTAAAATGCTAATGTGTTATAATGATTTATGCTATATGTAAAGATATGTAAAGATTTTACTAACATAGTTTAGGGTTTCCTCGGTAGTCTAATGTTGTTTAAGCTACACAGCTGCCTGACTGCCTCTGAAATCAAGCTCTCTCTATCCCTCCCAGGTCTTCCCCTGCACAGCGTGAGGCAGAAAAGAACTTCGCCTTTCGAGCGACTACTCTACTATTGCCCACAACCTGTAAAACAAAACAGGTCATTATCTGGTCATTTTAGTATAGACTTTAAAGTAAAATATTATTTAAGGGTCCTCAGCACTAGCACAAATCTCCCTAGGCTTACCCAAACAAAAAATCCAAGCTTGTTTGCATATACTCCACTTAAACTACAGAACACACTCTAAAACTAAGGCAAACAGCTATAAAATTTTAAAAACAAGCTCCCAAAGCATAGGAATTGAACCTGATGTTTGTTTAGACGAGATTACTCACCTGCAAGTTAATTATTCAGGAGTTACATCTTGAAACCTGGGCTCTAGTGGTTTAGTGTAAACCCCGCTCCGTGAGCACTCGCTTCGCTCGTGCTCGCTCTGCTCCCCGCCCTGCCCCCTATTCCCACCCGCCCCAGTACTCATACTTTTATAACCTCAAACCACTCCCCCTACTGTCCACTAACTTCCTGTACCTCACTACCACCCTCTAAGATCAAACGAAATATGACACCACCCAGGAAGCTTATCATACTAACTCTTTTTCCCCTCCTACTTGTCCCTTATCTAGCTACCCTATATGAAACCTGGTCTTACATAGGCTTCCACCACCCAGGCTATCAAACCAACCCCTCCCCCATAATTAACAACAGAGGCTATGACTCAACTCCCTACTCACCCTCCTTGTTAGAACTCAAACGCTATGTAATTATCAAACCTACCAATATTAGGCCAAATGATAAACATTACTACAAACTTCTACTCAGAGCCCTCAAATTCATTACCACTCTGAATCACAGACTAGCCACAGATGGTGATATCCACCCCAACCCTGGCCCTTCCCCTCCACTCAATTCTAATTCCACCCTATCCTCCCTCCACTTGTCAATCTAAACTCTAGACCCTTTAACTCTCTTCTGACCTGTCATCTAAACATCAGAAGTGTAAACAATAAGATTCACAACCTACATGCCCTTTTAGCTATTTCGTCCCCAGACCTACTATGTCTCACAGAAACCTGGCTTAAACCAAGTGAAGACACACAGATAATCCCACCAGGGTATGATATACTAAGAGCAGACCAAATAACTTGTAAAGGTGGCGGTGTAGCCATACTCTACAAAAATACATTACAAATCTCCCTTGCCTCTCCACAACCCTCCTAACAAACAATGTCAAATTCTACTTGTAAAACTTCAACCAAACAAACATAAAAGCATAAATATAGCATGTATTTACATCCCCCCAGGCAACAATAATAACAAAACCTTAGAGGACTTTCTCCACTGGTTAACTCAAACTCACCCCCAGGAATCCATAGTGTTAGGTGACTTCAACATCGATTGGAATTCCTTCTCATCTAGCTCCCCATCTAGCAGCATAAATCTACATGGCTTTTCTCAGCTCATATCCACTCCTACCAGACTAGGTAAACCCCAAAACAAAGACAGCATCCTGGACTGGATCCTTACTAATAAAGATCCTGACCAGTACTCAGCAGGTACTCACCCAGAGGACATGAGTGATCACTTACTCACCTATGTTATCAAATTCAAGAAAATCACCCCGCTTCTTACAACCATAAAAAAAATCAGGAACAATAATAAATTCAACGCCAGCAATGTTCAAACGGAACTTAAAGCCCACAACTGGACAATACTCAAGTCTCTTCCTCTTGAAGAGGCAGTTATCTACTTCAACACCACCTTCCTCAAGATTCTAGATTCCCATGCTCCAATACGGTCCATTAGAATTAAAACCAAAACCGCACCATGGCTCACTAAGGAAACAAAATCCAAAATCCTATCTAGAAACAAGATGTGGGTCACATGGCACTCTAAAGACCCACACTCCCACCAAACCTTCCGACAACTTAGAAATGAAACTAAAAGAATGATCTTAAATGATAAAAAAACTTCTTCCTCCACCTCCAACACAAACACCTTAATAATCCACAAAAATTCTGGGTAGGCTTAAACAAGCTCCTGCACCCAGGCCAGGCAACCACCCCCACTTCAACAACTTGCAAACAACAGTGCCCTGTAAACATTGCTAACACATTCAATAGTTTCTTCACAGAAACTATACAATCCCTGGCTACACAATTCAAACAAACAACCAGCCCACTCCACTACCCATGCCAGCAGAATACTACAACTACATCAGATCATCTATTTACCTTCGATCCAGTACCATATCCTCTATAACATCTCTTCTTAAAAAACTAAAACCCACTAAGCTAGCAGCTGACCTTCTCCCAGCTGAGTTTCTGCAAAAAGCAGCTGAGGCCATTTCCTATCCGTCTCCATAATCATAAACCGTACCTTGTCAGAAGCCTTCATCCCCTCCATATGGAAAATGTCCCACATTATTCCTCTCCATAAAGGTGGTAGCTCACTAGAGCTAACCAGCTACAGACCTATAGCTATACTCTCACCCCTGGCCAAAATTATGGAAAAGTGTGTCCACAAACAACTGATGCAACACCTCATCAAAAATAAAATTCTAGCCAACTCCCAACATGGCTTCAGGCCAAATCACAGTACCACATCAGCCCTACTATCCTTTTCTAATACCATCAATAACTTCAGAAACAATAATAAACTATCATCTGCTCTTTTCTTAGACCTCTCCAAGGCCTTTGATATGGTGAACCACATTCAACTCCTCCATACATTAAAAAAACTATCATTCAGCATTTCCACGCTGAAATGGTTCCAATCCTACCTGTCCAATAGGCAACAGGCTGTTCTATGGCAGGACAAATTATCCACATGCCTACCTGTTACACTTGGAGTTCCCAAGGATCTATTCTTGGCCCTCTTCTCTTCACCATCTTTGTTAATGACCTGCCCACAATCACCCCCATGCCACATGCATTCAATATGCAGATGATTCGACTATCATCAGCACTGCCTCCAACCTGGCAGACCTCACTACTTCAACCCAAGACACCTTCAACCTAATAGAAAATGGTTCTCAAGTCGTCAACTAGTTCTCAACCCCAACAAAACAAAACTACTTACTTTCTCACCCACTAACAAGACTCTTCCCCACCTTCTCTATTACATCCTCCAATGGAATCACTATATCACCAGAAGCTCACACAAAGCTATTAGGTGTTACCATTGATAACTCCCTTATATTTGACACCCATTTCAATCTAACCATCAAAACCGTCAATAAAAAGCTTGGCTCTCTCTATAAAGTAAAACACTTTCTCACTCCTCACGCTAAAATTACAATTGCCAGCACACACCTACTATCAACTCTTTTCTATGCCTCCCCCCTTTTTACAAACCTAAACAAGACAACCCTTAACAAACTTGCTTCTTGTTACAATCACATAGCTAGAAGCAGTGGTTAGCAATCATTCAATGCCTAGTTATCAGAAAGGTTGGACAGGAGGGAAGCTTTTTGAACAACCTGCAAAACTAGAGCAGTCTGGTAAATGGTCACATTGGATAAATTAGGTCAAGGAATGGAAAGGCTAAACAGCTGTTCCAAATTCTGTCTTCTCATGCCTAGTGAAATGTGTGGAATCCTTTGTCTGGTGCAAAGGAAGACAGGTGAATGTGCACTTCAGATTGAAAATGGCTCATACCTGTAACATAGACAAGTTTACACTAGTGAACATTTCCATGGACCTGCAAAATAAGAGGCGTCTTGTAAAGATAATCTGGCTTCTTGGATACTCAAAATATCAATATATCTAAATGTAGTGAACTTTACTTCCCTTTAGTTTCCACCTCTGTTCTTGGTCAGAGTCATAGAGGCAACAGCTTAACCAGAACAGGACAAACTATTTTCTTCATCACTTAGAGACTGTAGCTCAGATAGTGGGATCCAAAACCATTCTCAGACCAGCTGGGGGACAGAACTCCTCTACAAGATTATTTTTTTAGTATGAAAGAAAAAGTCAAACTGGCAAAGAAGAATGAACCCTTTCACGAACTGGGCTCCAAATTCTCTGTTTAGGACCCATTTGCATTGTACAATATTGACACTGTGGTGTAGCATAAGGGGACAGGTGGCCTGTACTCCCGAGATTCCATCTCACAGATGAAACACAAATCCAAGGTCCTAGCATGAGCTACTGGTCTCTCAGGTTGGTGTAAAATGAGCTTACAGCACTGGTGCAGCAGTTAGTGTTATTGCCTCACAGAAAGAGGTTCCCGGTTCGATTCTCGGTGGGGTGCCATTTGTGCAGAGTCTGCATGTCTTCCCTGCATTTGTGTGGCTTTCCTCCCGGTGCTCCGGTTTCCTCCCTTATTACAAAGACATGCTTCTGGAGCATTTCTCTCCGGGTCTCCGCTGAAAACTGACTTGTTCCAAGTTGGACTTTCCTGGCTAACAAATGTTAAATAAATAAATACATTATTAGAAAAGTGGTAGAATTTCCCACATGTACGGAATTAATTATCCATGAACACTGGCTTGTGTCTCTCATGAGCATAAGTCATGCCTAGTAAGAATAACCCAACAGCAACAAAACATAAATTACAGCAAAACAACATTAGGAGGCTGTGTATCACACAGCTGCATTTCACACGTGTTTCACTTCCATTATGACTGCACCAATTAGCTACTCATGCCTCTTGAAATTACTATCTGCATCACACCTCTGCTGTTCTGTGAGGAAAACAGGCTCCCAGGAGGACATCAGACGAAGCTTTCTGAAAGCATATTCAAAGTTCAGTATGGGCTAACCTTCTCCTCAAGCATCTGTCACACTTCCACATCTCCAAACTGTTTTTAGAGCTTAACCGAAACAAGGTGAACACAATTTTATGAGGTTTTTAGATGGTGAGCCACAGGAGACTACATCAGTCCTTGTTATCTTTTTATTTATTTTTTGACAATGTTTGTCATAAAATGTTATTGAAAAGTTTTAAATCAGCTACTTTATAATTCCATTTCATCTGTTTCAGCACACCTTCAAAATTGTTCCTTATCTTTGTGGACATGTGTAAATATGTTTCTGGATGGCGCAGTGATGCAGTGGTTAATATTGTTGCCGCACAGCAAGAGGTTCCCCAGTTCGATTCTTGGCTGGGGTGCGCTCTGTGTGGAGTCTGCATGTCCTCCCTGTATTCATGTGGGTTTCCTTCAGGTGCTCCAGTTTCCTCCCACGTTACAAAGACATGCATCTGGAGTGTTTCTCCTTGGGCATCCGCTGAAAATTGGCTCGTTCTAAGTCGGACTTTCCCAATAAATAAATGTTAAATAAATAAATAGTTATGTTTTTGTTCTATCTTTAAATAATTTTGTTTTAAAATTAATAAAAAGTTGTTTTAAAAAAATGTTCCATATCTTAAGTCTGAGACCTGATTTTTTGACTCCCAACCCTTTGAAAAATAAACTGTGAATCAAACAAGAAATGGTGACTGCCAGAACTGTCTGTTGCACATTGAAACTTCTTTTTGCAAGGTGTCATCCCCTGCACCTCACACACCTGCTGAGAACTGCGAGACAGTTACACCTCACATGAAGCCAATAACCTGTCTGACTAATGCCATTCTACAGAGGAGCAAGCATTGAGCACAACATCCAGGTAATCTCAGACATTAAAGCCATTGACAAACATTTGCTGATTACTTAAAAAGGGAGATATCCTCCTTGCAAAAACAACTGCAGCCCCCAAGTATTTACCTTAAAGACTGTACACCAACCTTTTTGGTTGCAATCCATATCACCAACTGATGTTTAAATTAACTCCCAAAATTACACTTTAACAGGTTGTGATGGTTTAATACTTAAATTATTGAAATCTTAAGATAGCTTCCTTTCTGTGCCCTTCTGCCATATCGCAAATATTGCCACTGCTATATCACTATCCCCCGAAGCTATTAAGCTCCCTACCCCTCCTCCTATGGCTGTTATCTCCACTATCCATGGTCTTATGGCTGCCTCTTCATACTTATCTACTTATCTAACATATATGGCCTCCTTACTAAAAAGCAACTTGGATTTTGGGAGGATCATAGATTCCCCAATGCAACCTTTTAACTTTCACAAAAAGCATCCTATTAAATATGCACAAAGGTGAACTAAATGAGGTCATCTTTATAAGTTTGTAAACATTTGTTTTCAATTACCATGTTAAAGTTCATATTTTTTTAACAATTATCGTGCAAAACTCGTGTTTAGAACTGCTGTTATATCTGATGTTGCTCCAGTCACTCCTAGTGTCCTGTCGGTATTGCATATTTATAAGTTTGAAAACACCTTTGCATTTGTTGAGCAGCACATACTAACTGGAATTTCAGGGGTAAGGTGTCCTCACTTCAAACTTATGACTAAACATTGCTTTATAGTTAATATAAAACACTCTCTCCCTCCCTGTCTCGTTCTACACCTGTGAAGAGGGTCACTATATGTCATGCTCCTGTTCAATACGTTCATCAGTGCATTAGAAATCTGTCTCTGTATGGGATACTACTGATTTTATATAAGGTTATAACTGCAAGAAAGACCCAGCCAAGCTGGACTCTACACTGAGTAATACCGGCAACCTCCTGTAGTAGAAACCCATGCGATTAATGCAAATGACCCCTTGAGAATATAAAAGTGCTTCAACTACATGGCTTTTTAATGTCCATGACTTTTTACTTTTTAAGTGTTTATGGGTACATTCAGGCTAATAATGCCAAACCCCACTAGCTGCAGACATCCGTCTTTTGGCATACTGGAGATGAGTGTGTTGATGTACTGTTTTGCATCTTTTGACTTGAGCACACATGAAAGCCCTCCCTCCCTCTCTCATTCACACAAACGTACACACACACACACACACACACACACACACACACACACACACACACACACACACACACACACACACACACACACACACACACACACACACACACACACACACACACACACACACACACACACACACACACACACACACACACACACACACACACACACACACACACACACACACACACACACACACACACACACACACACACACACACACACACACACACACACACACACACACACACACACACACACACACACACACACACACACACACACACACACACACACACACACACACACACACACACATATACACACACACACAAATGTAAACGCAAATCTCCACCTACCTAACTATATATCGTAACTTTTCCTTATTTAAAAGTATGTTTTTCTAGCAGTTTTGTACAAAGAAGTAAAGCCACAAGCTGCTAACAAGCTTCAGTCTGCTTTCAATTCTCTCAGCTTTCATTTGTATTCTCAGTGTGTCCACGCCAGTCAATTAACCAGACAGTTTTTGCAAGTTATCCCTGAAGAAGAGGCATTCTTGCCTAATGGGTTTATGCATTTAACAAATAATTAATGGAAGAGCTCCTCTAAAGAACTGATTCTAAGGATGAGCTGGGTGGTTTAGCCCACTTAGTGTACAAGAACATTGGCAATGATTGTGTTCCAAGTGGATACTGGGAGAATAAAGCACAAATCTGTAAGATGTAGCTAAAACACTTCAGCTAAGTCAGAAACAGGGAGACATACAATACCAATGCTATATACTCTGACAAAAATTGTATTCACTCCCAAGTGTGTTGGATAGGTGTAAAGCAGCAGAGGTTGAACATAAAATGCAAAACCCAAGTTAATTTTTGTAGTTCAAAGACATGCGTCTGGAGCATTTCTTCCTGAGCCTCCGCTGAAAATTGGCTTTGTTCCAAATTGGACTTTCTCGGTAAACAAATATTAAAATAAAAGCAAATAAAATAAATATCAGTGTGTAAGCCCTTCTTTTTAAAAACACACACAGCTTTCTTTACTGACCATCAGATTCTGATCAACAGAAATTTTGCTCGGATTAACCTGCATTTTAACATTGTGCATGCAAAGTTTAATGCAAATTTCCAAGTGGCACCTTTGCTTGATGTATAAAAATGAGATAATTTGTGAAAGGAAAATATGGCACAAATGTGTCAAACAGTAGTATGTATGTAGGTTCTGCTTTCAGCACTGCATCGCTCCTCTTTCAGCTCATATCCCATATTTACATTCAGAATTGTGTTGACGATTCATGCACACATAGAACTACAGGTTTCTATTTCATCAGTTACCAGTATACTGTGTTTCAGGTGTTCATATGTTCATAGGTAAATACCAGGCTAACTGCTCTTGTGGGCCATTTTAAGCCTAGCCCATTTCCCCAAAGGTGAGAACCAAACCTGTAACTTGTGTCTGTGAGGTAAACATCTTAAAAATGATGCTCTTCCTCAGGCTTTCTTTTAACTTCTTATGGCCATTATTAAACTTGCCCAATGATCTCCCAGTTACACTGTAAAGGAAAGTACACAGGACAGAAATCTCAAGGGTGTCACTGCCGATTTGCTTTTCAATGCTGTATGTATATTTGGCATTTCAAAATGAACTGATTAATGGTCACTGTGAGGCTGTGAGGGGTTGGTATTGCCAAACATCTTCAGCTGATTACCTTCCAAGTGAGTACCTAAAAATAGCAGCCAATAGCATTGCCTATCCTATCTCAATCCTTATAACTAGGTAAATCCAGGAATCCCACGTTCCCTCTCTCTGGAAAAAGTCACACATTATCCCTCTGCACAAAGGAGGAAATTCAACAGACATTAATAACTTTAGACCTATGGCAGTCTTATCTTCCTTAGTCAACATACTTGAAAAATGTATTCAAAAACTATTGCTAGACTACCTTCTGCAGGAAGAACTCCTATTCCCTACACAACATGGCTTCCATCCTTCCCAGAGCACTAGCACTGCCCTTCTAACCTATATAGATTATTTATTTATTATTTATTTTACATTTGTTGACTGGGTTAGTCCATCTGAGCTGATAGCCCTTTTTCAGCGGAGACTCAATGAGAGAGCTAGAGTTGTGATGTTTATTTGTATACGTGGGTGTAGAAATAGGTTGTGTAAAGCCATGTAAGCTAACAGATAAACTAGAGTTCAGTAATTTGAAGGATAGCCAATTTATATTTACATCACCAAGAATGATAATTTCATTGTGCATGTGTTGTGAGAGGTAAGCGAGGATATTTTCCAGTAAGGGGATGTTGTCCCCTGGGGGAATATAGACTGCTACTACAGTGATTGTGATCTGACTGTTAAACATAAGGTTGGCAGTTAGAACTTCAGCAGGCAGAAAGGATGGGTTTAGCTTGTCTAGAGGACTGGAGTAGGCAACAGCAAGTCCTACCCCTTTTTTCTTTTTGTGGTCACGTCGTAGTATATTCTATCCAGAGGAGAGAATATCCCTGTCTGGAATATGAGGCTTTATCAAGTTTCTATGAGGGCAACAATGTCTGTGGAGTGATTTGGAACCCAGGTATGAAATTCACTGATCTTATTTAGAACACTTCTGATATTCATAGAGTAAAAAGATATTTGTTTTTAGGAGGAGTGTGCTGAGTGTGGTGGAGTAGAGTTATAGGTAGGACTGGAAGAGTTTAGGCTGGGATTTGGATGGACATCTCCTGACAGTAAATATAGTTTTTGATACTGTCTGTAAAGCTAGAGATAATGGCAAACTCATCTCTTCTTTATTTCTTACTTGTCTAAAGCCTTCGACACAGTTTGTCACAGCAAACGTCTACTTCAAATGCCCTGACTAGGTCACTCTCAGCTCACCCTTTTGTGTTTCAAAAGCTGTCTCTGCAACAGGTATTAGTCAGTAAAACGGCACTCCATGCTCTCTCCTTACCTTGCAGTCACCACCAGTGTACCACAAGGCTCTGTCCTTGGTCTTCTCCTCTTTAACATTTTCACCAATACCTTCTAAAAGACCACCCTAATACAATACGCAGATGATTTCACTCTCATGTGCACATCTGACAACATGGTACACCTCCAAAAAATTACTCAGGAAGCTTTAACAGCAACTGAAACATGGCTTTATAATTCACAAATGATGCTCAACCCAAAAAAGTCCAAACTACTATTTTTTCTCCCAAATCCCTCTCATGAAAAAAGAAATTTTAAAGCTCTCTCTCTCTCTCAATAATACAATGTCCATTTAATATACCGGTAAAATGTAGTAAAGCAGTAGTTGTGCTGTGCTGTGGCCTAAAGTCATGTTGTGTTTCTGAAAGCAGGTTATTTGAGGTTAGGTATTGCATCAGCTGCATATGGATGCATTTCTCTATTTTGGACAGGGAAGAATAGCTATCTGTCTGTAATTATTAAACTCTGTAGATGTGCCACCTTTGTGCAGCGGTATGACATAGGATTTTTCCACAGTGATGGGACTTCTGTTTCTGCTATGGACCTATTAATTAGTATGGACACAGGGAAGGCTATGACTTCTGTGGCCATTTTTAGGTAGTCTGATGGTAGTTGGTCTACAGGAGTGGAAGTAGATTTTAGTTTAAGGAGCAACTTTCTTATGACCAAGGTAGGTACTGGACTAAAATTAAAGAGCTGTAGGTGGTTTTGATGGGACAGGGTAGACAGGGGGGGGGGCATATGTATTAGTGTCTAAGTGAGACAACATTGATTATATAAAGTAGGATTTAAACTGGTTGAGGATAGTCTGCCATATTGTCTGTTTTTGGAGAGGGAGTGCTGATCTTACCAGGGTGGAGTAGTTTATTTAGTGATGACCAAAAAAGCTTTGGGTTGTCCCTCAGGTCTCTTTCCTGGGTCCTCTCCTATTTAATATATTTATTAATGACCTCCACACCTCTACTTACCAAGCTAGTTTAGTTCAGTATGCAAACGACACAACATTAATATGTGCAGACTCAACAATAAATAAGCTCCAAAACATTATCCAAAAATCCTTCTCCTCTTTAGATACCTGGCTCAAATAATAAAACCTCCTACTCAACCCCAAGAAAACTAGTTAATGCTTTTAACCTCAAAAAGTTGCCAAAATCAAAAGCAACTTTTACCATAAAGTCAGAAAATAATGCTGTCAATGAAACTGTAACTCACAGTAAACTTCTAGGTGTTATAATAGATGTTGTTGTTTGTCTTTCGGCTTTTCCCGGTAAGGGGTCACCACAGAGGAACTCCGGTCCGCTAATGATTGGCAGTAGATTTTTAAGAAACGCTGAGGTGCCAGCTCGACGCCCAACCTTCAACGAAGGCACGCCCATTTACAATCTCAAATATAACCACCATATACTGCACACCCTTAAATCTATACACCAGGAACTAGGCTCCCTTTATAGGATCAATGGATTCCTTACAGATACTGCAAGAAAAACTGTAGCCGCCACCTTCTTATTGCTGACTGTCTTACATTCAGCTCCTAACCTAACAAACTTAAATGATAAACAAAGAAAGTAACTTGCCTCTTGCTACAATAAAATAGCTAAATTGCTACCAATCTCTCTCATAGGACCCATCATTGCCACAGCTTAAAGCAATTAAACTGATTTGAACTACACAACTACCTAACATATTCACAACTAACTACAGCGCACAAACTCATTCATCATCCAGAAAAATGCCCTGCACTACAAAACTTATTACTTCCCTACTGTCCAGCAAGGGACCTCCACTCTATTAACAAATCCTTATTACTTACAAATAAGTCAGATAATGTTGCAGGAGACTCCCTCTACTCCCAGTATACTACTAAACTCTGGAAAAGTATCCCCACACAAATAAAACTAGCCGATAAACTCAATAGATTAAAACTACTGCTTAAACAGCAACTTAACCAATCCTGGTCCTACACGTGCGCATCACAAGGTTAAGACTTTGTGTAACTTCCACCTCTGTAAAATGTTAGAATACAACTGTAGCTACTGTTTGTGTGTACATGTAAATAGAAATGTAACTACCCTGTGTTTAACTGAAACTTAGTATAATTCAATGTAAGCAAATGGAGATTTTTCTCCCTGGGCCTCTGCTGAAAATGGATATTGCCCAGTGAGACCTTCCTGATAAACAAAGTCAAGTAAATAAATAAATAAATCTGTGTTTTTATCTGTTGTGGGGATTTTCTTCTCTTGTACATAATTACTTATCAGCTACTATACAATGTTTTTATGTTTGTTTTTGTTGAACCTTTCACCCCGACTCATTGTAAAATATTTAATCTGTTCCAAGGCTTTTCTCCCCTTGTATATAGTTACTCAGCTACTGTTTAAATGTTCTTGAATCTGTTGTGGAGATAAACCCCCCTTAATAAAGCCTTTGTATACACCTTTAATTCCCAGTCTAGGGTATCAAGAGGATTGTTAATAAATATTCGGGTCAGGAGTGTTAACTCAGATCCTGGAGTTAAAAAAGTTTTTTCCTGAAACCCCAGTTTTTGTATGAAAAAGGGGTAAAAATTTCAAAGAAATTTTGGAAAAACACCCCACCCCACTGATCTTAATCCTTTAAGAAGCAATAATAAAAATGTAGGTTTTTTAAGTGTGGTTTTTGCAAGCAGTGTGAGTTTGTTTAATATTACTGAATTTTATTTAGAGGCCAGAGATTTAATTATTAAAGCTAGTGGGTATTATAACTGTATTAGCAAGGGGATTGTTTATTTGGTCATTTGCACTGCCTGCACCAGTTTTTATATAGGTAAAATGGAAAGAAATTTAAGGAAGCGCATATAAGAACATATGCAGGCTGTGACTGACTTGAAGGAAACTACTGCACTTTATCAACATGCCAAAAATTGTCCTTCTAGTAAGTTCTGTTGTTTTTTTTTTGTACTAGAGCGGGTATTTTCTAGTCCTAGGGGAGGTTCCTGTGAGACTAGATTAGAATAGAGGGAGTTGTTTTGGCAGCCCAAATTGGAAGCAGGTAAAAACCCAGGATTAAACAACAACATTTCCATTTCAAGTGTATTAAAAATTAGGAAGGCTAGACTTTGAACTGTGAGATTTTTATGGCTACTTTCTGAGGCAGGAACATATTTAAGCAATCAATTGCATATTGGTTTTATCAGCTGTGATTTTACTTTTACTGTTTTTGTATAAGGTTTATTCAATTAGCTCTGTTTCTTTTTGTATAATCGTTTTCTTGTTCTGATTGGCCAGAAGTTTTACAATGGGATTTATAAGGAGGGTTTTATTTCATTATTATGTTCTGATGAAGTCTGGTAATTTCAGATGAAAGCTCTCAACACGGTTTATTTTATTTACCAAAGTTTATAGATTTATTAAGGTTGTATTATTTATTTTCCGTACTGGTGTGATTTTGCCTTTATTTTATTTGGTTACTGGTCTTGGTGAGTGCTTTTTTGGACATATAGTGTATTTATGTATTTGTTATTTACCAGGGTAGTTTACTGATCACAATGGACCAATTTCAATAGCAACTAAGATTACATATAGTATTGACAAGTCCATGGTCACCCTGTATTTAGTCAAATATTGCCCGAAAAGAAGAAAAAGATATGAAACTAAGAATGAATGTTAGCTGGTTTAGAAAGAAATCTTGTGTTCACTTACAACTCTCAAAACAGCATATATTTTGTAGACATTTAAATGTGCGTTAAAACCTGCTAGCTCTGAGTAATGGAGACTTTAAAGTGAGGCATGCTTGAGACTTGACGGTGACCAGCTAGAAGTGTCATACAGGTCAGACGAGGTTGTGTAGGTATGCTATATTGTACCAGAAAGGAATTACAAGTAAAATCACTTAAATAAGATTCACAGGTATATAACCACACAGCGTGGTGATATATGAGAATTGGGAGCTGCAGAGTTTACAGGATATGATGCCTGCAAAACCTGCTTTAAGGGTGAGCAAGACTATAGGCGAGTGGCAGGACCTTTGACTTCTTGCCATATACAATCAGCCAACAGTATGAAAATTTAAAGGGAGAGGAGTTCTGGTTGTTTCAAGATTTTGAAGACGTTTCAAAGATCCAAGGTTTACTAAAGCAGCAGTGAGAAATTCGACAATGCACTTTGACTGCGGTGGTGGTGCTGCGGTAGCGTTGTCGCCTCACAGTAAGACGCTGTCTGGTTCGATTCTCAGCTAGAGCGTCGTCTGCGTGGAGACATGCATGAATGGATGTACCTTCGTTGAAGGTTGTGCGTCAGAGCTGGCAACTCGGTACGTAAAAATCAACTGCCAATCATTAGCGGACCAGAGTTCCACTGTGGCGACCCCTAACCGGGTAAAGCCGAAAGACACAACAAAATTACACAACTGCACTCTGGTAGTTATCACTGGAGTCAGAGATTGAACTAAGGACTTAAAGACTGAAAGGAGAAAAGTAGAGAGAAGATACAAGGACACATACTATGCAGCATACCTCAAACAAAAGGTGGCATAACTGCAGGCAGTCTGTCGTTAGACTAGACTCAGACTTAGGCAGTTTGTCAATGTAAAAAAATGCCATGCTTTCTACTAAATACATGTGTGAATAGAATCAGGGAATACACTGCTATTAGACTAACTGCTTACCTTTCTCATAATTCAAAATAAACCAGTTATAATGCAAAAATGCAATTTAGAACAAATACTGAACATGAAATGGGGTACAAGGCAGCCCTCATTTAGCATGCTGGCAAAAGCAGTGGCTGATCTGGTAGCAGCGCAGTTAATTAACTACATAAAAGTAGCAAACAGCTACAAGACAAGAAAAGTAACCATTGTAACAGTAATCACTGTAATGTTAAACATTGTAACAGTAATCACTGTAATGTTAACCACTGTAACAGTAATCACTGTCATGTTAAACATTGTAACAGTAATCACTGTAATGTTAACCATTGTAACAGTAATCATTGTAAAAGTAACCATTGTAACAGTAATCACTGTAATGTTAACCATTGTAACAGTAATCACTGTAATGTTAAACATTGTAACAGTTACCATTGTAACATAATCATTGTAATGTTAACCATTGTAACAGTGATCACTGTAATGTTAAACATTGTAACAGTAATCACTGTAATGTTAACCACTGTAACAGTAATCACTGTCATGTTAAACATTGTAACAGTAATCACTGTAATGTTAACCATTGTAACGGTAATCATTGTAATGTTAACCATTGTAACAGTAATCATTGTAATGTTAACCATTGTAACAGTAATCATTGTAATGTTAACCATTGTAACAGTAATCACTGTAATGTTAACCATTGTAACAGTAATCACTGTAATGTTAACCATTATAACAGTACTTATCCACAAGAGTAATAGCATAACAGTTAGTGTTTGAAGTACCTGTCTTCTACTAAGACTGAATTAAAAAAAACAGTTGCACGATTGCTGTAAATGTTACTAAATCATGCTTATCTTACCAAATTGCTAAAAATGTAAATTGAAAGCATAACAATTTTACATTTTCATAACTCTTATTTTTTTTTAAGACTGAACCCCCCCATGGCCTACTATAAAAAAGGTGTCCTACCAGATTCCAAGGCGAACATGTAATTTTAAAAGAATGGTCTCTTACTGCTTAAAAAATTTATTTATTTATTTATTTATTTTACATTTGTTGACCGGGAAAATCCGACTGGATACATGTCCATTTTCAGCGGAGGCCCGGGGAGAAAAGCTCCACATTGACATTAGTTTACATACTTATAAACTCCACATTGACATTAGTTTACATAATTATAAACAGAGAAAATATTACATGTTTTGATAATTAATACATAGGAATAAAGAAGTAAGTGATCAGAGAAACTACTGCTCTATACTAAGACTAATACGTAGGTATGATGAGATTATATAATTGATAGACATATAGGACTAATATGTAGGTACAGTAGGATTATGTAAATGAAGAACATATAAGGTTTAAAAGGAGAAAATGTCAGAGTAAATGCTAGATAGAGGAAGAGCCTAGAGGAAAACATGAGGAGAAGTGGGGTTCCGGTGGGTGGAGGGTTTAGTCTGGCTTGGAACATTGACAGAGCCATTGATTTTTAAAGTGAAGGGTTAGATTTTTCTTGAATTTGGATAAAGAGGTGACGGTGGTGAGTTGAGGCGGTAGGGAATTCCATATTTTACCAATGGAATTTGCAAACAGTGAGTCACCTCCAGAGTTGCAGGATTTGACTGTTTGAGCAAGTAGCTTGTTTGCTGAACGCAGACTAGTTAGGTTTAGATATGGGGTGATTAAATTACGCAGTGCAGGGATGGAATCTGGATGACGGAGGATCTTGTAAGCTATAGTTAGCTGTGTTTGTTGTAGTAGGTTAGGTAGTTCCACCCAGCCTAGGTTATGCAGGTTGATACAGTGATGGGTTTTGTAAGGCAGGCCAGTAACAAATCTAGCAATATGATTATAGCAGCCAGACAGCTTATTTAGGTCAGATTTGTACAGGTTGGTAAGTATGGGTGAGGCATAAAGGAGTGAGGAGAGGAGATGAGAGCGGGCTGTGGCTTCTCTTGCTTTGGGAGTAAGGAAGGATCTTATTCTATAAAGAGACCCCAGTTTTTTGTTAACTGTTTTAATAATTTGGTTAATGTGTAGGTCGAATCTGGGTTTGTTATCTATGGTAACACCTAGTAGTTTGGAATTTGAGTCTGGGGATATAGTAGTCCCATTCTTGGATTGAACAGAAAAGGGAATGGAGGTAGGTTTATGGGTAGGCTGGAAGATTAGTAGTTTGGTTTTTTTTGGATTGAGGATCAAATGGCGACCTAGTAACCAGTCTTCAACTGCAGAGAGACAGTCTTGGGTTTTGGCTAGTAGCTTAGTAGGTGACCTGTCCGTGTTTATGAGTGTTGAGTCGTCCGCGTATTGTATACAGGAGGACTCGGGGATGACTGTGTGGAGGTCGTTTATAAACATAGAAAAGAGTAGGGGTCCCAAGATGGAGCCTTGGGGAACCCCTGTGGCGTTGGGTAATAGGGGTGAGAGTTTGTTTTGCCATAGTACGGCTTGATTTCTGTCTGAGAGATAGGCGTGGAACCACTTGAGAGTTGTGTTGTCTAGTTCAAATGTTTTTAGAGTGTTGTGCAGTAGTTGGTGGTTGACCATGTCAAAGGCCTTTGATAGGTCAAGAAAGAGAGCGGATGACATGTTTTTGTTGTTTTTGTTATGATTTATTGTGTCAGTGAAGGACAGGAGGGCAGTGGTAGTGCTGTGTTTGGGTCTAAAGCCATGCTGCGAGGTAGTCAGGAGCTTGTTCTGGATTAGATAGGGTACTAGTTGATTGTGTATGCATTTTTCCATAATTTTGGCAAGTGGTGACAATATGGCTATTGGCCTGTAGTTGGATAGGTCAGTAGATGTCCCGCCTTTGTGGAGAGGGATGATATGGGAGATTTTCCAGATTGAGGGGATAGTAGATTCTGTTATGGTGCGGTTAATTAGGATGGAGATGGGGTAAGCTATGACCTTTGCAGCTTTTTGTAGGTAATCAGCTGGAAGAAGGTCAGCAGCAATGGTAGTAGGCTTTAGTTTCTGCAGAAGGGATCTAATGAAGGAAGTGGAAACAGGTTGTAGGTGGAAGGAGGGTTCTGACTTTAGAGTCGGACTCGTGATAGTGGGGTTGGTCGGGGTTTGTTGTGCCGCTAAGGATTTGATAACATTAATAAAGAAAGAGTTAAATGCATTGGCCACTTCTTCAGGACTTTTATCATTTAGGTCGGCCGGAGTTGGGGTAGAGGTCTTGCCTGGATGGAGAAGGTTGTTAATACCTGCCCAGAACTTTTGGGGATTAAGTTGATGTTTATTTTGGAGTTGGAGGTAGTAGTTATTTTTGTCTAGTAAAATGGATTTTTTTGTCTCATTTCTAAGTTGTTGGAAATGAGATCGGTCTAGGGGGGTTTTGGAGGCACGCCATTTGTCCCAGGCTTTGTTTCTAAGTTTGATATTATACTTAGAGTCTTTTGTTAGCCATGGAGCAGTCAGGTTTTTAACCTTGGCTGAACGTATGGGGGCGTGTGAATTGAGTATTTTTATAAAGGTGGAATTAAAGGTTGTAACAGCTTCTTCAAGAGGGAGGGATTTAAGATTAGACCAGTTACAGGACTGTAGCTCAAGTTGGAAATTGGCAAGGTCAAAGTGTTTAGTGTTCCTGATAGATTTGTAGACTGGTAGTTTACATCTCCCTACCTTGTTTTTCTCTATGTAGGTTATGAGATGGTTATATCAGTCCCCATTGCTTTCTTTGGTGGTTAATTCAGGAAAGATTCTCATTGCTTCTGGTTTAATTTCATGAGGTTTATAGTTAAGCACTAACCTAGCTGCATTTGTGGGCCATTTTGAAAAGTATGGTTGTGCACCCTTACCGTAAATGTAGATATTCGAGTGTATTCACTGTTGCAGTCATCACATTTGGGTTATCTGCTTGAAGTAGCCCTATGTCGGCTTGATTAACAAAGTCTTGGGTCCTATGTCGGTTGCTGTCTCCTCTTCCGTGATGTCAGGTCATCAGGGGTATAAAACATGCAGCCAACATCATTACATCAGTTTTTCTTGCCCCAGATGTCAGGTGCCCCCCTAATGGGAAGCAATTAAATCTATAATTACATAAGGTTATACCTCCAGCAAAAAAGCAAATACACCAAAAAGCTTTTAAGCATTGTAAAGGAGAGAAGAGGTATAGCCAAAAGAAGTCAGGGGGCTGGAGGGAGGGTAACCAGGACTGCAAGAGGAATTTAGATAGCATTAGGACCAGCTATAAGGCCCTGCAAGACTGCATTGGCAAAGCCAGCTCTGGATTTAGATAAAATTGGCAAATGGTAATGCTTGGGGAAAGTATGTACAGATATCCAGGTAGCTGCTTCTAGGATGTCCCTGGTAGGTACGCATCTGAGAAAGGATGTAGAGGTAGATGCAGCCCTTGTTGAGTGAGGTCTGATCCCCTGTGGGATAGGTTTTCCATGGTGCTTATAGCAGAAATGAATGCAATGGCCTATCCATTTGGAGATGGTTTGCTTTGAAATAGCCTTCCCCTCTGTCCCTGCAGAAAATGTCACCAGCAGTTATTCAGATTTCCTTTGAGGTTTAGTCCTGTCCAAGTAGAATCTAAGTTGTCTGTGCACATCTAAGGAGTGCAGTATCCGTTCCCCTTTGTTCTGTGGATTAGGAAAGAAGGTTGGCAAGTGAATGGACTGATTAAGGGCTACACTGGATATCACCTTTCACATGAAAGAGTGATTGGTCCTGAGGGACACCCTGTCCGCATGAAAAATGATGAAAGGCTCCACTGCCATAAGGGCCTGTAATTCAGATACCCTTCTTGCTGAAGTGATTGCTAAAAGGAAAGCTGTTTTCCAAGAAAGGGATTTAAAATCTGCAGTAGCAACTGGCTCGAAAGGAGGAAGTGTGAGTTTCTCCAATACAAAGTTAAGGTCCCAGGCTGGAGTTGGAGCTCTCCTGGGTGGTCTTAAATGTTTCTGGCCCCTCTGATGAACTGCTTGAGCAGTGGATGAGAGAAGAGGGCAGGTTCTGTGTTATAATGAGCTGAAATGGCTGAGGCATGAATTTTTATTGAGGAAAAAGACAGGCCCTTGTGAAGCATCTCAGTTAAGTATTGTAAAATCTGAGAGAATGGTTCCAGGCACAGAATCTTTTCCATTTTTCAGCATATGATTTTCTAGTACTAGGCTTCCTTGCCTTTAAAATGATATTCATCACTGGTTTACTGAGGGATGGTAAAGGAGAGATTAGGTAATTAGCCAGGCTGCTAGGTTCACTGTTTTGAGGCTAAGGGTGCAGAATCTGGTTCTCCTGCTGAGACAGCAGGGTAGGAGTCTGAGGCAGGTGCCATGGGGCCAACAGTGACACACTGCGCAGGAGGGGGTACCAGTGTTGGCGTGGCCAGTCTGGTGCAATCAAAATCATGCTTGGTTTGTCTTGTTTGATCTTTAGTAGTACTTTGGAGAGCAGAGGCAGAGGAGGAAAGGCATAAACTGTAAGGTTTTTTCAGCTGAAGGACAGTGCATCCACTTTCCAAGCTTGTCTGTGGGGAGTCCTTGTGCAAAAGTTTTCCAATTGATAGTTCTAGGAGGAGGCAAACAGGTCTATATCTGGGCTCCCCCATTTGCTTGTTAACATGTTGAAAATCCTTGGTTCCAGTTTCCACTTTTGTGGGTCCATGAGATTTCTGCTTAGTCCGTCTGCCAGTGCATTAAGTTTTCCTGGCAGGAATTGAGCTTGTAGATGCACTTGGTAGCTCAAGGCTGTGTTCCACAATGCCATGGCTAGTCTGCAGAGGGAGTAAGAATGTGTACCCCACTGCTTGTTTATGTACCACATAACAGTGATGTTGTCCGTCTTTACCATTAATTGTCCTGAAAAAATGTGGTCCTTGAAGGCTGTCAGAGCATTCTGTACAACTAACATTTCTTTCATATTGATGTGCAGGTGCATTTGACCTGGGTTCCATTTACCCTGAATGCCCTTCCCAGCCAGGTTTGCCCCCCATGCATAGTCAGATGCATCTGTTGTTAGGGTTTGGGCGGCAGGGGGTAGTGTGAATGGTGGTCCCTTGTTTTGGTGGCAGGCCTCTTCCCACCAAAGAACTCTAGGCGTAGGCAAGGTATGATAGGAATCATTGCTTCTAGATCCTGAGAATGTTGACATCATAGGCTTTTTAGATACCATTGTAGTTTCCTCATAAGCAGTCTTGCATATGGAAGTAGAAAAATGCAGGAGGCCATGATCCCAAGGCTTGTAATATTTGCCTTGCAGAGAGCAGGGTTTTTGTGGCCACTTGTTTGAAGTAGGTTGTCAAGTGAATTTGTTTCTCTGGCGTGAGGAAAGCCATCTGGGAAGTTGTATTCAAGCTTGCTCCCAGGAATATAATTTGTTGACACGGTACCAGGTGTGATTTCTTTTCGTTTATGGTGTACCCCAGACAAGTTAGCACCCTTTGTACAAAGACCAGATGATTCAAAAGTATGTCCTGGTTTTCTGCCTGAATTAGACAATCGTCCAGGTATGGGTATATTTGAATATTTTTTTGCCTGCAAAATGCAATGACTGGAGCTAGGCACTTTGTGAATACCCTGGGCACAGTAGATAAGCCAAAGGGCAGTGCAGAGAACTGACAGTGCATGTAGCCTGTTTTGAAGCGTAGGTATCTTCTGCAAGACTCCATGTCTGGGATGTACAGGTATGCTTCCTTTAAATCTAGTGTTGCCAACCAGACATCTTTGCCTAGCATAGGAAGCAATTGGTGAAGAGTCAGCATCTTGAATTTTGGAATCACCAAAAAAGTGTTTTAGAGTAGACAGGTCCAGGATAGGATGCCATGAATTGTTTTTTCTGGGTACCAGGAAAAGTCTCGAGTAGAAACCTTGTCCCTTTTCCTCTTCTGGTACCAAATGAATAGCCACTATGCTTAAGAGAGAGATTACTTGCATTTGGGCATCTGCCCACTGATTTGGAGGTAGGTCCAGCCAACCGCTTGGAGTTGGTAATGTGTGGAAGTGAAATCTGCATCCTTGGGACACTATATTTAAAACCCATTTGTCCTGGTTAATGAGTCCCCAGTTCTTTGCATGAAGTGCAATCTTTCCCCCCAAAGGGGCAGTCAGTTGAGAAGTGCTTGGAAGTCTTAAAAAGAAGTCATTGAGACAGTTTACCATATGGGGGAGTTTTATTAATCCCAGGTTTGGAAGTGGAGGCCCCCCACTGCTTAGTCCTGTGCATACCCTGGGACTGAAGCCTGGATGCTCTGCTGGATCTGGGTTTGGACTGAGAAGGTCTGGAAGAGGCAGGAAAGGACCAATTCTTAGAAGATCAATGCCTACTAAATCTCGGTGGCTGTACTTTTAAAAAATCTTTAACGGTTTGCATAGATTTAGCTTTTTCCTCCATCTTTTTAAGAAAGTCTTCTGCCTTGTTGCCAAACAGGTGGTCCTGATTTAAGGGCGCATCTAGTAATTTTGGTTTAACATAATCTGGCAAGGACTGCTCCTTAAGCCAAGCATGCCTTCTAAGTACAGACTCAGTTACCGCAGCCCTGCAAGATGCTTCTAGTGAATCAAAACCACATTGCAACGTATGTTTACAAACTTCTTCAGCAGAATGCATAAAATCCTGTAAATACTTATTTTCAGCACAATCAGGAGTTAACATCATTTTCTGTTTAAGCAATCCAATAATATGCTGCTGATACTTTAACATATGAAATTAGCAATTCAAGGCCCTAATGGCCAAAGTTGTAGAAGTGTATACCTTCTTACCCCATCTATCCAGTATCAGAGAGGATAGGATTTTTGGCAGTAGTAGCTTTAATGCCCTTGGGTCCCTCTGAAATGGTTTCAGGATCCGCAGTAGGATTTTTGAAAAGGAACTTGTGAGAGTCAGGAACCCTGTAATATCTATCAGATTTTCTGGAAGCAGGAGGTAAAGAGTCAGGGGCCATGCTAGATTCTGAAAAGGCATCATCAACAATGTCCAGTACAGGAGGTACAGCTAAAGGCCTGTGGTGGGGCAGGAGTAAGAAATCCTTAAGCCTCTTTTTAGAATCAGAGAAATCCTGACTTTCCCAACGAAAAAGCTCCCGGAGAGTATACAAGGTTTCACCAAAAGAGAAATCCTCTGGAGGGGAACCAGAGGGAATAGAGTCCTCAGCATCAGAATCCTCATAGATAGATAAGAGCAAATCCTGGTCATCAGAGGAAACAGAAATTTCAGAACCCTGGTCAGAAGTATCATAAGTAAACTCAGTCCTAGGTCTCTTAGAGGGGGAAGGTTGGCTTCCCCTGATTAAAGTAATAAGGTCTTCAATCATTGTTATCATTTTTTTTTTAAGGCACAGAGGCCTGACCATGCAGTCTGGGCATCAGTTTTCTAGGCATGGTTCGAGTTTTAGGCCTTGAAGAAGAAGATGGCATCGGTTTAATATGCAAGTCAGTAGGCCTGAATGCACCCTCAGAGGCTGGTGCCTGCACAGCGGCTCCAGAGCCATCCAAGGTAGAAAGAGCCGCAGGTTCCACAGTTGAAGCATCTCGCGGCATGCCGGACTCCGAATGGGTCTCAGTAGAGGCCTGCGAATCTGAAGTAGCGGGTATCAGGGGCTATGAAAGGGCCTCACTGAATACCAGCGCCTCAGCGGCCTGCCTCTGTCTTTATCTTTGCGTTTTTTCGGAATGTCGGTAGTCGGATGGCTTACCGAAGACATATCGGGATAATTAAACCGAGCACCAAAATATTTACAAGCGAAAATATACCGATGATGGATAGTTCGTGGTTTAAATAAGGCACAAAACCGACAGTGAAGTACGTCGAGGTCAGGGTCTAGGCAAGGAATACAGTACGAATGAAAATCTTTATGAGGTATTTGGTTTCCACAAGAAATGCAATTATTTACTTTTACTAACATCGGTTTAGAGCAAGAAAAAGTTTCTCCAACGGTGTACTTAGCTTTTAGCTGAAGACTTCGGTTCTGAAAATCGAAAACAAAAATTTCAGGAGTCGGCCGACCGGCACTTGCGAACTGATTCGGGCACCGCACGGCAAGAAAGACTGATGTAATGACGTCGGCTGCATGTTTTATACCCCTGACAACCTGACGTCATGGAAGAGGCGACAGTAACCGACGTAGGACCCAAGACTTTGTTAATCAGGTCGACTGAGGGCTACTGCAAGCAGATAACCCAAATGTGATGACTGCAACAGTGAAACACGAAGAACATCTAGCTATGTTCCCTTCAAATGGGAAAATCAAACCCTGTACCTTGTGTCTGTGAGGTAAACATGTAATCCATTATGTCGACCCTCAACTTCAAGAATCCTACATGCAAGTAACAAATAACACTAGAAAGATGAAAGACTTGATTTGTAAAAACGCCAAAATATGCAAACCCTTTAAGGAGAATGGGCAGAAATGAGAGATTGTAGTAAAAAAGTACCAAAGTTAATAAGAAGGAATGGACAGAAATGAGAGATTGTAGTAAAAAAGTACCGAAGTTAATAAGGAGAATGGACAGAAATGAGAGATTGTAGTAAAAAAGTACCGAAGTTAATAAGGAGAATGGACAGAAATGAGAGATTGTAGTAAAAAAGTACCAAAGTTAATAAGGAGAATGGACAGAAATGAGAGATTGTAGTAAAAAAGCACCGAAGTTAATGCTGCAAATTTCAGTTATTTACTCATTTATTTTTCCAGGATGGTTAATGTGACATGCGTGGTTTGCACAATTAATAGACTGCAGTGGATTGACAATAATTAAACCAAAAACTGAACAATTAAACTTTATAAATGTTGTTGTCTTTTGGCTTTTCCCAGTTAGGGGTCGCCACAGTGGAACTCCGGTCCGCTAATGAAAGACAGTAGCTTTTCACGAATGTCAAGGTGCCAGCTCGACGTTCAACCTTCAGCGAAGGCACGCCCATTTACGCATGTCTTAAGAAAGCCCATCCAACCGCGGGAAGGACATGCAGACTCCACACAGAAGGCACTCCCTGCACTCCAGCCGAGAATCGAACGGGAGAACCTTTTGCTGTGAGGCAACAACGCTACCGCTGCACCACCGCGGATGATAAACAATTAAACTTTATAATGATAAATGTTAATATTCCAAGAAGACACAGCAAATGGGCTGTAGCAAGAATGCATACAACAGAAAAAAAATAAATAATGCCCAAGATATGGCCTGGCAAATTTTGGTTACAGCAAACAGAAAATGTGATATATTATGTGATGGCCCAAAAAAGTAATAAAGAAAGTAACTTATGAAAAAAAAAAATCCTGGTATGGAATCCAAAATTAAACAGGTTGTACTACAAAAGGAAAAAAGTCATACCTAAAATTAGGAAATGTAACACTAAAAATGATAAAAACTCTCTCATCAAACTGAGCAACTAAGAGGACTAATTAAGTCCAACAAAACAAATTTTGAGGTAAAGATAGAGTCCCAGGCCAAGGACAATGACAAGACCTTCTTCTGCTATGTCTGAAACCTCAAAGGCAACACACAACAGTGTGACGAGCTGCTGGTAAATGGATCCACATACACTGACGTGAGAGAAATATAGCAATTTTGGCTGAAAAATTCAGCTCCAAGTTTACCCCCCTCTCACCCCAGCCTCTTCCCAGGGAATACCATCTAATATAAACCATCCAGCTATCAGTAGGGAGCAGGTCTTAAAGATGTTCTCCAAGGCCAAGAATACAGCTTCGACGGGCCCTGATAATATCCCAAGATGCCTCCTACATAGGACAAAATATGACCTATCAGAGCCACTGGAGTCACTATTCAACCACTGACTCTGAACAGGCTTTGTGTCACACAAATGGCGGACTGCAATGGTCATCCCTCTGAACAAGGGTGGGTCATCAAAGGATCCCAGAAACTACAGACTCATTAGTCTGACTAGTCTCATATGAAAAGCTACAGGATGAATTACTGTGGATACAATTAACAGTGACAGTGGAAACCTTCAGACACTAAACCCAACTCAGTTTGATTTCATCAAAGACAGGTCATGCCAACTGAAACTGGTGGACTTCTTTGAGAAGATCAACAAGTCAATGGATGACTGCAAATAAGTGCATACTTCATACCTTAACCTAGCTAAGGGATTTGATAAAATGCTCCACTTGGGCATTGTAAACAAAGTCCTGAAACTTATTTATTTATTTTGACATTTCTTAACCGGGTATGTCCGACTGAGTGGCAACCCATTATTAGCGGAGGCCCGGGGGGGTGGCCCATACAGACACAAGTACAAAAACAGTTACAAAAATAGTGGCATAACTGAGGATAACAACAATGACAGCTGATTTTTAAATACATACACCTAAAAACTAGACTAAATACTTACCAGATGTCATTAAAGGCATGTAGTTTGATATGAGGTGGGTCTTAGTAAGTGGGGAAGAAGATGTGAAAGGTAGTAAAAGGGGGTTAATAGATGGACGTAAAGTAAAGAAGTGAGGTGTAGAGAAGTAGAAGTCAGTAATCAGGGAAACAGAGTGGTAATTAGAGGAGTTAAGAAGAATAGAGTAGGGAGAAGTAGTTAGTAGACAGAAACAGTTAGTAGATGGAAGATGTTAAGCTGGGTTTTGGCAAGCACAGATCCAGAAGTTTAGTAGGGTTTCTTTTAATACCTTCTTGAAGCTATGGGTATGAGGCCGATTTCTAATGTTTAGTGGGGGTTTGCTTCGAGTTGGGACAACTAGCAATATAAGTGTTGTCCTATTGCTCTTTTTGGCTTGTGGATTGCTAAGAGGAACAGACTAGTGCTCCGAAGAGTGTGGGGGGTGTATAGTGATATAAGGGAAGAGATGGCAGGGCAAGAGGAGGTTTTGTTTAGGGTGGAGTGAATCAGGAACAATTGGAGGAGTAAGAGTAGATTTGGGAGCTCTAATCAGTGTAGTGTTTGTAGAGAAAGGAAGTGGTGAGAGTTGTAGGGTTTATTAGTGGCAAACCTGGCAACTGTGTTGTTGGTTAGTTCAAGCTTGGCCTTAAGAGAGGATTGTAGGTTGGTCAAGATAAGGGAGGCATAGAGGAGGGTGGTAAGAAGGAAGGTGTATGCAAGAGAAGGTCTTGAGTCATTTGTGAGGTATTTTTTGTTTCTGTAAAGCAGTTTCAGTTTTTGATGTGTGTTCTTTATACAGTTTAGTACATGTAGATCAAATTTAAGTTGGCCGTCTATGATTGTACCCAGTAGCTTAGTGTGTGTTACAATGTTTATGACAGTGTTGTTGAGTGAGGTGACGGTAAATGATCTTTAAAGATGAAAAGGGGACTTTTGTAAGAATAGGAGAGGTTTTTTTTTTTTTTTTTGAGAATGAGTATACGTTGATTGTTAGTAAGCCAATTTTCAACAGAGGGAAAGGAGTTTTAGGTAGGGGCGGTCAGAGATATTGTCAGAGGTAGAGATGACAGTGGAATCATCAGCATACTGTATGAGAGTGGAGTGGAAGCAGGAGGCATGAAGAGAGTTGGTGAAAATGTTGAACAGTAGTGGTCCAAGGATGGATCCTTGGTCAACACCAGTGTAGGCGGGGCGGACGGATGAGAAGGACGAGAGCCATTTGACAGATCGCTGCCTATTTGAGAGGTAACTTGAAAATCATGTCAGGGTATGGTTAGAGATATTGAGGTCAACCAGTTTGGTAAACAGCAGGGGGTAATAGACAGTGTCAAATGCTTTGGAGAGGTCAAGGAACAGACAGGAAATGAGTTTATTGTTGTCTCTGGCTTAAGAGATAAGGCATAAAGTCCTATGTAACCCACTGGATAACCAGCCGGCTCACAGACAGGATCCAGGAGATTAGGATTAGACAGACCACCTCCACAAAGAGGATGGTTACCAGTGGAGTCCCCCCAGGGCTCTGTGCTAGGTTCACTCCTCTTGGCATCTATTTCTTCGAAGTCAAGGCCAGTTTCAAGGGCCTCTAGCTTACCAAGTTCGCAGATGATTGCAAGCTGGGAGCAATCACAGAAACTCCTCAGGATACTAACATGCTACAAGAAGGTCTAACACAGACAAATGACAGATGCCAAAGTCACAGATTATAACTCAATGCCACAAATTGCATAATAGTACCTTTTAAGAAGTTGGCCACCCTGTGAAACTATCTCATCAATACACATCCCTAAAAGTAGACACAGCAGTCAGGGATTTAGGGACTTATGTATATAGTAACTTGGTTTTCAACCAAAATGTGTCTAAGGTCACTCAGCTTATAAGTCAGGTCTTAGTATCTATGTCCAGAGATGTCTGTGCCACTATACTCAGCCCTCATCAGACCCATTATTGAGTATAATGATCCTTTCAGTATGTAACTGACCAGACACATGCAACAAATGGAACGTCCACGGAGGTTCCTTGCAAAAAGAATACAGGGCATCACCTCAAAGCCCTACCCCCATACACTGTTTCCTACAGACTGTTGAGGATCGATTTATGCCTGGCATATAAGGGATCCTTGACTTCTGCCCTAATGGACCTCATGCATAGCCAACAAATGAACAACATCAGAATTAATATATCCAAGGATTTAAACTTTGCTTTTCATTTAAATAGGGCATGTTGGAGGGACAGGTATATATGCCAGGGAATTTCCATTCTATGGAATAGGCTTCCCATTCATGTGAAGCAGAACCCTACCCTGACCCTATTCAAATGTAACCTGGACCAGTGGATGGGAAACTGGAAATTCACCCCTGTTCTGACACCTATGTCTCTGATGGACAGAGTCTCTCTGCTAGATCAGCTTTTCTTTGGTATATATTTCTCAGAAGTCAAAGTCAACTTCAAGGGCTTACCAAATTTGCAGATGATTACAAGCTAGGAGCAGTCATAGAACCCCCCCCCCCCTCCCAAGATACTAACATGTTACAGTAAGGACTAACACAGACAAATGACTGGGCCAAAGCCACAGATTAAAACTCAGTGCCAAGAAATGCATAATAGTACCTTTTGAGAAGCCAGCACTCCTGGGGAAACTATGTAATCATTATTTCCGTTCTTAATGGGAATACCCCAGTACCCCAGTTTCTAGAACTGTGTCTTTTTAAGTGTGAGCCAGAAGCAGTGAAATTGTTAAGCAAGTTGCTCAGGACCAGAATGCATGAGAATCCAAATAAACTTTCATGGGGTTCAGTTTGCACCTTAATGCCACAAATAGTAACCTAATTCTTAACATATATCATGCAGTGGTTCATACAGCCTCTTACAGCAATCCAAAGAGCAGGAAGGTCTGTGATATCAGACCTTAAGTGTCAAGGATGGCCTAGCTTTCTGCAGGTCTCGGGACACCCAGTGTTAGGAAACAAAGTGTCAAGGCTCACGCACAAAAAGCCTACTTTGTGGTGGTCATGGTAACATACGAATGAGCAGCGAGATTATGCTGCTGATCAAGGTTTGAAAAATCTGGAACTATTTCCATTATTCCCTGGGCCAGGACACATATCACAGTGCTTTATGTTTATTCCAGCTCCCTGTCACCAAACAAACCACATTTGTACTTGGCAGTTGAAAACAATGCTATTCTATGACAAGTGGCAAATAAATGGTATGAGGTGTCACAAATCCTCTATATCTATTACAGGTGAACCCCTAGAGGTAAACACAGAGCAAGATCAAGAATATGGAATCATGCTACACTATTAGCTGATTCCTACCACATGACTGATGGAAGATTACCTTTGTTTTTTCAAGTTTAACCAAGTGTTGTTGGTAGCCCAGATATAATGCCTTTCCCCACGCTTTCCCCATTTGTCCTAGGTGCTGTTTGACCTTTACATAGATCTACACTCCACCAATTTCAATAATGTAAAACAAAGCAACACCACCCTTATTGAAAATCATATTTTCTGAAATCATGCTTCCCTCTTCCCATTGTTATCCATACTAATGTCTTCCTCATTTCAAGTGTTCCTCATTCCCTGATCTCTCTAAAGCTTTCAATCTTGTCTCTCACCATAAACTCCTCTGTCAACTGTCTTTCCTAGGACCATCATAACCCACACTACTATGGTTTAACAACTACTTAACTGATAGGCACCAGTCTGTTAAACAGCTCTCCGCCTTTTCTGCCTTCCTTCCTGTCAAAACTGGTATGCCACAGGGTTCCATTCTCGGTCCACTACTGTTCAATGTTCACTAACATTCTACAGAAATCTTCTCAGCAGGTCTCCCTCATACAATATGCTGACTATTTTACTCTGATATGCCCTTCAGATAACCTCGTACATCCTCAGAGAATTACTTAAGAAGTCTTTAACTCTGTTGAAAGTTGGCTATAGGATAATCACCTGCTACAAGCTAATAAATCCCCAAAACTAAATTACTTCTCTTGTTTCCAAAATCCAATTTCCATGAAAAAAACTTTAAAAATTATTCCTTAAATAATACCGTGATTGAAGTTACCTAACATACAAAACTACTTGGCATAACAATCAATGACAATCTTAAATTGGATGTACATTTCACAACAGTATCAAGAAAACCTAGAAAGAAATTCATTACAGACTCTGCCAAGGTAACTCTAGCTAGCACTTACCCTTCTCTTATATGGAGCCCCTATCATGACCAAATACAAGCCTCACTAAGTTCTAAACTTGAACAATACTACAACAAAGTTGCCAGATTTGCTTGCACAAAACCCCACTGTTTAGCACTAAATACACCTTACTGGTTTGAACTTCCTCACCACCTATCTTATATGCAGGTCACCTTAACCTACAAAATCATCTATGCCCGATTTGCCTGCCCAACAATTAGGCCCATACTCCAATTCTATCTATCAAACTGTCCCCTTCAGTCACATAATAAAGAACTGCTTGCCATCTACAAACTACAAAGGTCTGCTGGGTCAGACTCTGTTCCAGTAATATAATTAGAATTTGGAATAAAATTCCTGTATCAATCGGGTCTATCTCACACCTTTATTTTTTCAAACCACTACTAAAAGACTTCTTCTCTGCCCCCTGGCTTTGTCCCTGCTCCTCATCTGGGACACAGCTCTCTAACATCCTTAATTACCTGCTTATACCTCCATTTAAAGCACTAAATCACTTAACTTGCTTATGCTTCACCTTATCGTAGTACTTAAAACTACTACACTAAACTATACTAAAAAAAAATCGGTGCCTGTGCGGCTGTGTCAGCTCATTCTAGAGGTATGCATATTTTGTCTTCTTTTGCATAGAAAATCTTGAAAAAAAACAGTTTCTGCACTTCCAGTTGAAGGTACAATAACTTATAGTAGACAGAAGTTACTAGAAATTAAACAGTCAACATCTACATGTTGCTGGTTGGATGCCTTGAAGTCTGCAGAGTATCTGGGGCCTACTACTTATACAGAGCTACAACAGCTGTGTATTTTAACTCTTCATACACCAAAGTGCCTGAAACTGGTAGAACAGGTTTCTGGAATATGCTGGACAAAAAAAAGAGAAAGATATGTGAGAGAACAAGGAAAAGAGGTTGCAGAGCAGGTATTGATGTAAAGTTAAAAGCAAACCCCTACAGGCCTGTACTACCAACTATACTGGTAACTAATGTGAGATCACTGGATAGCAAGATGGATTACTTGAGAATGGAAGTCTCCAACAAGAACAAGGTGAGAAATCCTTGTTTATTTTTGATTACTCAGATGTGGCTGCATGCATAGCTGGCGTTAGGCACCCGCGAAACCCGTGGCCATGGGGAGCCCCCGATTACTTCCCCGCAAATGAGGGCCCCCATTCAGCAGCCGTGGGTTGCACCAACTGGCGTTGCTCTTCTTCGGTTCGGCTCCTCGTGGACGTCCGCTTGCATAGTCCGGCACGGTATGTTCGATGCTTTGTTCAGAAAATGTATGTTGACGTATAACCTTTAAGATGATTAACTTTTGCAAGGAATTAGGGTAATATTACAAATTGTCCCCTGTGACTTCTGTCTTTCTACATGATTCCTAAGCAAAGAAGTTGACAGGAATATGTATGATGCCGGTAATGCTCTTAATAATTGTATTCAACACTGCTTTTATTATATACGTTTAATATGTTTTACATGCACAACATGTACCTGTTCCTTACTTAATATGTACATGCAAAGTCTGTCCATCTTAATATTTATAATGCATAGTCTGTCCCTCAGTAATGTCATGCAGGGAATGGCCAAGCCTCCACATACTTCAATGGGACGTATTACTCTACACTTTGACTGCAAAATCAGTAAATTCAGTTGTATCAGAGGAAGGGAAAATGCAAGTGACAAAAGTTTTATTACCTTAAGTATGTCCACCAAAAGAAATGACTATAGTTTTGTTACTTATTACGTGTTTTGAATACTTTTGTTACTTATTATGTGTTTTGTATACTTTTGTTACTTATTACGTGTTTTGTACACTTGGCATTTTTTGTCTTCCTTTTCTTCCTCCAATTAAACACAAACTCATTCTCATGGTAGTCAGTTAATAAATGTTTTCCATGTTCATTTAATAATCTCGCACAGCTTACCAAGGAAGATGAAATAATTTCATCGCAATGTAAAATGGACAGATGCCTTTTTACATTGTTTAATGTGTTCTTTCATTTACATTTCCTTTTGGTGATGTTCTTCCAATACATACTTCAGAAATGTCATGTTCCTTTCCTGTTGCATCTGAAGTAATTCCTTGTAAAGCTTCAGGTTTGCATGAGTAAATGCAGGCTGTTTGAGTATATTTATACTGTATGGTATCATCTGATCCTGTAAGTATGGTTTTAAATGCCAAAAGTCCATATTACATTTAATATCGATGTGGATAGTATCAATGTGCAGTGAGACAGATAATGGAGAAGTACCTGGGGATAAGGAAATAGTCCATCTGACCTTTCACAGGCGTGGGAAGACATATGATAAAGACCCAAGAAAACAGATTTTGACAGTCCTGCAGTTGTTAAAGTCCCAGAAGCATTGGTTGAATTAGTACAGGCTATGTAAAAAGACCCAGTGACATAGAATGAACAGTGTACAGTCTCACAGATGGGTTCCGAGTGGGAGTGTGTTTGCTTTAGGCTTCAACTGAGATCCCACTGCTGTTCATGTTGGTTATAGACTACATCAGCGGGCAGTTCAGAGGGGACAGATCAGCACAGATTTTGTACACAGGTGATATGGCACCTGTATACAGGTGATGTGGCACTGTAAGCAAGCTCTGAACAGAAGCTTTAACACTGATAGAGTTCAAGAATGCAGACTAAAAGACACATGATAAAACTGAGTATAGACAAGGGAGTGGTCATGAGAACAAGTCAGGAATCACAATAAGCTGCAACTTGAGCTGGAAAGAAAAATAGATTAACGGTGTCAGGTATCTGGAAAGTGTGATTGAGAAGTGAGAAAACCTAAATCTGGAGATCAATGCTAGAATCAGAGTACTGGAAGCCAACTGGAACAAATAGTCTGGAGTAGTGTGTGACAACAAAATGCCAAAGAAGTTGAAAAGAAGGAGAACAAAGCAGTGGTGTGACCAGTATGCCTGTCTGACAGAGAAACCTGGGCAGTTAAAGCAGAGTGTCTGAGGAAGACTGAGATGATGAAGATGATGTGCACAAGGATGCACACTGATTACCTGAGGAAGAAATGAAGACATCACAGTGGGGGACAAAACTGCTGTAGTTGCAGAGAAGATAACAATGAAAGCAGAAGACAGTTTGGTAACACAGGAAATGAGTATGTAAGTCAAGAGATGGCTTGCACGACAGAAAACCAATGACAGAAGGCCATAGGTGCCGGAAGCTGTTGAAGACTGGGGGGGGGGGGGGGGGGTGAGAGGGGCACTTAGTGATCTAAAAAGGGCAATTTTTTATAACTATTTACTACCACAACGTACGTTCACTTGGAGGACATTTTAAACTTAGCCAATTCCTTTTTGTTGCTTGAATTAACTTTTTCTGACTGGTCTTACTTATCCCACGGCTGATAATTGTATATTAGCCCTAGTGAGAATAACTGTGATCATAATATAGATAATTTGAGGGGACCCTGGTAAGGGATGCAGCATTTAGGAACTGCTTCTATCCATTAGTGGCATGAGGGGCAATCCCAGAGTACATTTTCTGTTACCCATCCTTAGATCCAAGTTGCATTTGAATGTGGACGAATGGGCTTTGTTTTATTTGTATGGATAGTCTGTTGTGGAACAGTGGTAGCCTCTGTGATATATAGCCATCTCTCCACAACATTCAGTTTAGATACCTGGACTGAGTATTTTTGATGCCATTTGACCGGCTGATGTTCAGTAGGTCCATCTGCATTAGGTAGGAGGATGCCTTGTATGCCAGGCATGTCACCTCTAAGCACTCTGTAGGATGCTGAGTATAGTAATAAATCTTTGACGTGGTCCATGCAAGACCTATTGTTTAGGACTTGTATCCTTTTAGTAAGGTATCTCTGAAGGTATTACAATTGTTGCATGGGGCTGGACAGATACATGCTAAAGTGGGCATTATACAAAATGATTGACCTAATGAGAGCTTTGTAAAGGGGGACAACAACATCTCTAGATCTAGTCACAATCAATTTGTTTATACGTTGTGCAATATAGAAAAGCTTTCTTATGTCTCTGGGCACATGCTGGTCAAAAGTTAGGTCACTGTGCACACAAGTTCCCAAATGCCAAACAATTGGGTCAGTTCTCAAAGGGCATTGTCATGATTTTTACACCAGTTATTATTTGGGACAAACCTTCCTGCATGATGGTTAAGTCATTTGGGATTCAATAACTGCTCCTAGCTTGCAGTCATCTCAAACTTATCTGGCCAAAGCCCTTTGGTATTTCCTTTTACTTTTGAGATGAATATGCCAAACAGAAAAAGTTTCAGCACTGAACCCTGGGGTGCTCCATTGGTGATTGGTCTCTTCCCCTACCAAACCCTAGGGGACTCCATTGGTGATTGGTCTCTTCCCCTGCTTTGATCTCCTGCATCCTGTGAGCAAGTTGGCAATCCAGCTAGTGATGCAAGTGTTTGCTCCAACATTATTCATCTTTTATACTACACCTGAGTAGGGGATTGTTTGAAAAGGCTTGGCCAGGTCAAGGTAATGTGGTGTGAACTGTTTTACCCTTCATCCATTCCTTTGGTAACAAGAGTAAAGCTTAAAATTTGCCCATGATTTTGAGCCTTTCACACTTTTCTCTGGGCTGTTTTCAAACACATTTTTAGGCACATGCATACACGTATTCATTCTTTGATTCACCTTCCTGATTGTATTTTTGGGCTTTGTCTGGAATTGTTAAGCTGTGAGGTTAGAGGAGAGGGGTAGAGGCTGTGAGAATGTTGCACAACGTTTAGATGTTTGACCTGTATTTATGGTCTGTTCGTCATCATAAATGTGAATTCACACAATGCATGCTACTGGAAAAATTTGTTATTCTACCATCCTACCATCTTTATTAGTTCATAACCACAATGTTTTAAACCCCCTAATGTTACATCCGTGTATGTTTTTTTTTGTTTGTGCTGAGACTTTTGGGGGGACTATGAGAGTTCTGCAGAATGTACTGATTATTGTAATGAATGCTAATGCAATCCCTGTTATTGTAATATCATAGTTTATAATATAATAGTTTATCATAGCAATGTTTGTAACTATCATTGATTTTACACCTTTGTTCTGCAGTTATTTTCAGCTTTGGAATTATGCTGAGAGGTTAGGAGGTTGGTAGGGGCTGTGAGAATGTTGCACAATGTCTAGATGTTTGTTAGTTTTGGTCTGTTCTTCAAAAATGTGGGGTCACACAATGCATGCTAATGCAAAATCTTATTCTAGCATCATTATTAGTTCATAAGACCAGTATTTTAAATTCTTAATGTTCAGTCTTACTGTAGTGCTGTCCATCATGTATGGGTGTCTATGTCCTGTCTGCGAGTCTGTGTAACTGTCTGCCTCATGTCTCTGTGTTGTGTGAGGGAGTCTGTGTGGGTGTCTTTGTGTACCTCTGTGGGACTGGCTACCTTGATGCTGTACAGAGGCTTGCCATAATGTAAAAACATTACTACTAAATGCCAGTCAGTGTGTGTGTGTGTGTGTGTGTGTGTGTGTGTGTGTGTGTGTGTGTGTGTGTGTGTGTGTGTGTGTGTGTTTGTGAGTGGCTACCTTGCTGTGGTACACGGGCTTGTCGTAATGTAACATTAGTATTAAATGCCAGTCAGTGTGTGAACCTCTGTGTGTGGGTACCTTGCTGTGGTACAGCGGCTTGTCATAATTTATTGGTACTAAATTTTATTTATTTAACATTTGTGGACCGGGAAAAGTCTGACTAGGACATAGCCTATTTTTAGCAGAGGCCCAGGGAGAAATGCTGCAGAAGCATGTCTTTATAATGTGGGAGGAAGCCACCCGAACGCAGGGAGGGCATGCAAACTCCACACAGAAGGGGGGGGGGTGACAAAGTTAACTGCTGCACCACTGCGCAGTCCCAGTCAGTGTGTGTGTGTGTGTACCGCTGTGAGTGGCTACGTTACTGTGGTACAGGGGTTTGTCATAATGTAACATTTGTACTAAATGCCACCCAGTGTGTACCTTGACATTTCAAGTCTTTTTAATGGTCTTAATGTAATAACACTACACAGTGATTGTTAAATGGTGCTGCATCAGCTTGATAGGGAAGGAGGCGTGATGGCAATATGGTCACACTTTTTATATTCTCCTGGGTAGGGCCCCGAACTTGAAACATGCTGGAGGCCCCCAAAATACTAGCACCAGCCCTGGCTGCATGACAAGATAAATGACAGTGCAGTAAACTTAGAGAATTTTATTCTGATTCAGACAGACAGAAAACATACACAGTGTGGAAGGGCTAGAGGAGGTGGAGTCTGAATCTATGTTAACAAAAGATGGTGCAGCAGCTGTGACATCATACTATCACACTGCTGTGATGGTGCAGCAGCTGTGACATCATACTATCACACTGCTGTGATGGTGCAGCAGCTGTGACATCATACTATCACACTGTTGTGATGGTGCAGCAGCTGTGACATCATACTATCACACTGCTGTGATGGTGCAGCAGCTGTGACATCATACTATCACACTGCTGTGATGGTGCAGCAGCTGTGACATCATACTATCACACTGCTGTGATGGTGCAGCAGCTGTGACATCATACTATCACACTGCTGTGAGAACGCAAGAGTTCCTGTTCATTAAATGTACACCATTTTACTTGTCCAAAGAGCTGAATGGGATCAGTGTAACAGTGGTGTATATCCCACCTAGTGCTAATACCACTGAGGCTCTAAATAAACTATGCAATCACAAGGTGAGCTGCAGAGCAAATATCCTGCCTTTGTACACGTGGCAGCTGGTGACTTTAAAAAAGCAGATCTGAAAGAAGTACTCCCACACTACCACCAATATGTGGACGTTCCTACAAGGGGGGATAATATCCTAAACAAAATGTACATAAACTTAAAGAAAGCTTATAAGGCAGCGCAAATTCCACAAATGGGAAACTCTGACCATTATACCATCTTGAAATCGCCAGCTTACAAACCTGCACTGGTTAGAGAGAAACCCACAAAGAAACAAATCAGGGTATGGCCCATGGGGTTATGAAGGCCCTCCAAGACTGCTCTGAAAGAACCAACTGGGGTATGTTCAAGAAGGCAGCCACAGTGAATCAGCATCTGAACATTGATGAATACACTGAGGTAGTGATGGCATACATTTCAAACTGTGTTGATGGGGTAACAAATACCAAGAATATTACTATTAGAGCCAACCAGAAGCCACGGCTCACCCCTAAGGTATACAAGCTTCTGAAGGAGAGAAACGCAACTTACAGGGCTAAGGACAAAGCAGCCTTAAGTGTAGCAAGAGGTAATCTGAGGAGGGGTATAAAGGAGGCTAAGAGGGAGTATAGCAGAAAGGTGCAGAGCTACTCTGAAGACAGAAAGGATGCAAGGAGACTATGGTATGGCATGCAGGAAATCACTGACTACAAGTCAAGTCAAAGTGAAAGTCAAGTCAAAGAAAACTTTATTGTCATTCAGAACTACACAGCAGTGTAGCTGAACAAAATTACAGTGCTTCATTCTCAATGCACGAAACAGTAAACAATAAATATAATATATAATGAATAAATATAATGAAATAGGAAACAAAATCAGGTCAGCACAGTGGGAGGAGAGCATCGAATTCCTGGATAGTTTTAACATCTTCTTTGGTAGATTTGAGGAAAGAAACAACAGGGTAGCACTAAAGCTACCCACTGATGAGAAGGATGCAATACTCAGCCTCAGCACAGAGGAGGTAAGAAGAGAGCTATAGACAGTGAACCCCAGGAAGGCTGGTGGCCCAGACAACATACTGGGCAAGGTGTTAAAAGGCTGTGCTGATCAACTATGCACAGTGCTCAAGGAAATATTTAACACTCTCTTGCCATGGCAAAAGTACCCTCATGCTACAAGGAAACTAACATCATCTCACTACCTAAGAAAGCTACTTCCTCCATCCCTTACAGACCAGTTGCTCTGACATCCATTGTTATGAAATGTTTTGAGAGGCTGATCAAAAAGCATCTTTCACTTTGCCTACATCCTGATTTTGATCTTATGCAGTTTATGTACAGAGCTAACCGATCCACGGCTGATGCCATATCAGTAGCACTACACATCTCACTTGAGCATTTAGAGGGCAAAGACAACTATGTGAGGATGCTGTTCATATACTTCAGCCCTACATTTAATACGTGGTGCCAATGAAAATGATATAAAATCTGGCACATTTAGGAATCAGTAAACATCTCTGTAACTAGATCCTGGACTTCCTGACTGAGAGACCACAGAGGGTGTGTTCAGGTAAGAACACATCAAAGTGCATCATAGCACCGGGGTTCCACAGGTGTTCTCAGCCCACTCTTATTTACCATCCTGACCCATGACTGCTATGTTAAACACAAGTACAACCATATCAAGTTTGCTGCAAGGGGAAGAACCTTGGTCTGAATATGAGCAAGACCAAAGAGATTGTCACCGACTTCAGGAAAAGGAGAACAAAGCACCCAGTGCTCAGGGTCAATGGTGAGCACGTGGAGAGGGTTAAGAGTATGAAATCCCTGGGTGTACAAATATCAGAGGATCTCTCATGGTCATGAAAAACCAGCCAACTGGTCAAGAAAGCAAACCAATGCCTCTACTTTTTAAGAAGGCCTGAAAAAAGCTAAGCTTACTCCTCATATTCTCTCCATCTTCTATAGAGGTGCAATACAGAGCATTCTCACCTGCATCTTCACAGTGTGGTTTGGAAGCTGCACAGTTATAGAAAGGAAGGCGCTGCAAAGAGTGGTGAGGGTCGCAGAGAAGGTAACAGGTTCCAAACTTCCATCGATACATCAACTTTATTCTGCAAGAAGCATCTGAAAGGCCACCAAAGTAATTTATTTATTTATTTATTTGATATTTGTTGACTGGTTTAGTCCGACTGAGCCAAAGCCCTTTTTCAGCGGAGGCCTGGGGAGAAAAGCTCCACAATTTACAGTACATGTAACATGACAAAAGTAATGTAACAATAAGTAAATACAGTCATATTACAAAAACATTACTTAACAGTACAATGAAGTAGATGATTAACCTACACAGAGAGTAAGAACATTCTACATTTCGAACATAATCAACACTGTCAATTCAGTGAGTAGTAACAACAGTAAGTGAGGCAGCATAACTGCTGTATAGCAAGAGTTTTCCTCATTTGTAATAGGAATTTAAGCTGGTGTAGAATGGGTACAGGACTGTACAATAACAATACAAGACAACATGCATCCTGCGCATGGGCTGACATCGGCCAGGAGATATCGCAGCATCCGCTGCAGGACTACAAGATTCAGTAACAGTTTCTACTCTACAGTGATTAGACTTCTGAACTCTGGCACTAGTCCCAGGGGTCTGAACATATAATAAGTAAATTTTTATTTATTTGTGCAATATACACTTGCATATATTCCAAGTAAGTGTAATATTTATTTATTATATCCCTAGTCAGTATAATTTAAATCACTGAAGTGCAATATTAGACAAATAACTTAGGCATTTCGATCTGTAGTGTGTTTTGTATTACTTTAAATAGGTCAATATAACTCAGGGAGGGTATTCTTTTTGTATATGAGTGTTGGTAAATGTCTCTTCTCTTTCTTGCATATATTGGGGTAGTATTGTATTTGTTAGGTATGTTTATTCCTCTACTTGTATGTGTTGTTTCACTTTCCTTTGTAATCTTAAGAATTGAGCTGATACATGAAATTTCATTTAAGCTGCACGTGTGCAGTTCTAAATGACAATAAAGTTTACTTTGACTTTACTTCTAATTAGCACAATCAAATTACTATTCCATCAGTACTTCTTTATAGCACTTAAACTTGTTTATTCCCTATAATACCTCGCTCTAATTTACTTCTTAAATTAATCCTGCCTACCTTACACTCCTCTTTTACCTGTAAATCCTCAATATGGTGTTTGTATATTAATGTTAGCGAATATCAATACAAATGTTGTTATACTGTCTACTATGCTATGTATACACTGACTGCATTATAAAACTTGTTATTATAAATATTGATTGCATTAAATTTGTTACCTTGGAACTTTTCTCGCTGGGCCTCTGCTGAGAAAGGGCACCTGCATCCCGTTGGATTTTCACAGTAAACAAATGTCAATAAATAAATAAAATTAATTAATTAATTAAATAAACAAGCGATCGACTTTTCCCTCAGTGAGGTTTGAACTTCAAGTGCTTGCACAGTCTATTCCTTGCGTTGCTTCTCTCCTCTCCGCTTTCTGTCATGTTCTGTACGCTCAGTCCCCTTACCATCTGTGTAATCGTCCACTATTCACACTTAACACACTTGTATTACTCCCTTATTATGACCATATTACTCCCTTATTATGGCCTCATGAATGTAACACAATATCCCAGGTCAGACCTCACCATTTCCCTAACATAATGGGAAGACGGTAGTTGCATCTCTACAGTGTACACACTCCTGTCAATTCACCCAGTATTTTATTGTCATGTTACACTTTAAAGCAATGATCAACATAAGGGAGTGACTACTAATGCCAACATTTTTCTTTCTCTCTGTGATGTATGGGTATTCCTTGTACTGCATAATGCATGCACCATTCTGTTCCACTGAAATGCATAACTTTGTACTCTTTGTGGTAACTTCCATCTGTTATCTATGAGCCCACCCTGCAAGCCGCATCACATTACACTGGAGAGTGATTTGTTCATTGTTAACCACTGCTCCAAAACAGTCAGTCTGTGTCAGAAGCAAATGCAAAATCTCTGCACTGAAGTTCCTCGACAGTATTTGCCCGAGCTGCTTTACAGATAAATGCATGATGAGACACCTAGCTAACTGAAAGACACAAGCAGGAAGTTATGGAGAAGGATGTTAAGATTCCTATTCATAAAACTGCACTGCTGACACAGAGGCCAAATAATGACCAGCTTCTTTGAGTAATCATCTGGTGATGGGTAAAATAAAAAATACAACCATAATGATGGACAAATAACTGGGAAATGGGGTCCATTCTCTTTGCCATCACTAAATAGGCTGCCCTTATTCTGTAGCCCCCACATGATGTCTGGCACAAGTACACAAAACGTGGCATCCCACTGATCAGTGGTTACTTGAAGCCACTAGACTTTTGCATGATGCTCCTGCTTTGTTTTGACTCCTGTCAACATTTCATATTCTTACCACTTCTCTGATCATCTTCTGACTTGCACCCCTTATTTTTCTGTCGCCTCTGAAATACAGTGTCAATGTCAAAAATGTAGCTACACCCTATTAAATCTAGTGGGGTTCCTTTTGTTATGTATGACGGTCACAGAATCAAAGAAATGGCTCTCCATTTGTCAGACAGCTTTTATGCCTAGAATGGAAATGAGCCCATCCAGTCTGTGATGCAATCTCCCCAGTGCAAGGTACCAAGACTGGTCCCTTACATTCAGTGGGATACCATGCCACGCTCCATTACATCACAAAGTCAGTTTGCCTTTTCTTTTTCTACAACATTTTTAACCACTTTCTTGTCTATTCGTTTCACCATTTTACAGCCGTTAATCATATCAAACTGGAACTCTGTTTTCTGTTTCTTTTCTAAAAAATTGAAATAAACCATTCAGTTTATCAGTTTGGTCTTTGACCTTTCACATTTCTTTCTCAGTATTTCACATAAGCTAATGCAAGGTTCATTTTCTTGTACTCCCCTTATATGCTTGAAGCATTTTTATTTTTTACATCTCTAGTCAGTTACTTCTCCATGGCTGTTGACCTAAGTCATGATCAAAGCTGTTTTTTTCTGGCCAATTAATAGAAGTTTGTCACCTAGTGTGCTAGTGCAAATGTAGAGTTTCATCTGTGACACTGATGTACTACATTCCTGGATGCAGCATAATCAGTGGTCAGGGACCAACACTCCCTTTCCAGAGGTCTTGCATCAGGGAATCATAAGCACATACAGAATACAGAATAAATAGAAGCAATTAAAATGCTAGGCGGTGCCTGAACAAAGAAAATTACAAGTTCCTGCAACTCTTCTTAACAGGAAAAGTCTGCTCATACAGAAAAAGGCCCACTGACAATGAATGGTTACTCATGTCACTCCTTTTCCTTAGATCTGTGCAAGGTATCAAGTCACTGAAATGACCACAAGGAAGAATTGAAACAGCAACAATGCAGACATAGTCAAAATCTCTATCATGTCCCCATCCCATGTTCATAGGTTGACAATTATATACTAGGCCAATGACTACCAGGGCATTTATAAGTCTAGCCATGCAATCCAACCCAGGGACGAGAGGAGCAACTGCCCTGAGTGCAAAGCATTGGAGGGGAATGATCAGCTCATCTCAACCTCTCTTTAATGCAGTACCATCTTTTAAGAAACGGTATTCATTAGGGGACAAACCTGAGCACTGTAGCATTCTGTGTATGGTCTAAACTCTAGCAACTGCTTGCTACATTCTAGTAAGCAACTTACTACAGTTTAAAGCAAAAAACAAAAAGTTTTTTTTTTTAACTAAAATTTGAGCACTGTAGCACTTCATGCAGGCAGGGTATAAACTGTAGCAACTGCTTGCTACATTTGTAGCAGGCAATTTGCTACAGTGTAAAAAGAAGACATTTTTTTTTATTAAAACATGAGCACTGTAGTACTCCTTCCACACAGCTTACAAACTGTAGCAAACAGTTCGCTACAGTTTAAAAGAAGAAATTATCTTTTTTAAATAAAATATGTTGAAGTAGGGTTGGGGTCGGGGCACAGAAATGGGAACTGAATGGCTGGGGTGGGGGGCTGTGTATTCAGCTACCTGGTTGGTGTGGCAGTAGAAAGAATTTTTTTTTTGCTCTTCAATGAAAGAACTGGGTGGAGGGGCACAGATCTAACTGTAATAAGCAGATCACTTAAAATGTAACAACCAGCTTATTTCAGTGAAGAAGTGTTTTTTTTTCGCTCTTTACTTGAAGAGCTATGGGGTTGGGATGCTGGTTCTTAGTACCGGCCCGGGATGCTTGTTGAACCAGCTACACTTCTGATCCAACCCAACTGTGTACCTATGTATTATGGGTATTTACTGGAGGGAGTGTTAGTTAGGAAGTTTCTAGAGGTTATGTTGGGTAAGGTATGGTAGTTTGGGCATTATTGTCTGCCTCTGTCTATCACAGACATGAGGGCCAGGCCTGGAGAAAGATTACACTTAAATAGGGTTGGGGATGGACTCTAGTTTCCATGGATGAGGAGCCTGTTCCAGAGCATAGGGATTCTGTGAGACTCATATCTGTCTGGCCAACATGTCTTATTTGTGTCAAAATGTAAATCTTTGGAATCTTGTGGTGCTTGTTTTGCAGATGTGCAAAAGGTCCAGCAGAGCTGGATCTGAGGATGACTTATATGCCAAGCAAAGAGTGCATCTCAGTAACCTGTAGGAGATAAGAGTATAGAGATATGGCTTTAAGGTGCTCAATATAGGACAATGTGTTTATACCCTGGATTTTCCTGATAAGAATCTTTGTGAGTGTTCCAACTGTTGCATACGTTTGGTCAGACACATGCTTAAGGGGGCACTAAACTCAATGTTGGGTCTGATAATGGCCGAATAAAGTGGCACTATGATATCCTTGGACCTGGATGACATGCCTCTACTTATAAGTTGGACAAATGATTTTTTACTACCTTGGCCCCATGTTGGTCAAAGGCCAAATTTCAGTCTACACATTTCCAGACCCTGACTTCTGAGTCAACTTTTAGGGGCGTCTTATTGACGGAGGTAGTATTTTTCCCAAAAGACAATATAGAGCTGAGTATATTTTTCTGTATTATTCTGTATTATAGAGCTAAATTGTTGCTTAGATATCTGTTGTCTTAACTGCTCTGCAAATATATAGAGATCAGTATATATTTTTTGGCTTTATAATTTGCACATTCCTCATATCTGTGTTGAAACTGTCCCCCCCCCTCATTTCCTGCCTTGTCTTCAGCTGATATAATTGGCTTTATAGCTGGTGTGTGTGCCCTGTTAACTAACAATCTGCATTCAAACTGGAACCTTAGTTTGAGGACAGCCTTAGAAGACTAGCTGCAAATATATAGAGCTGAGTATATTTTTCTGTATTATTCTGTGTTATAGAGCTAAATTGTTGCTTAGATATCTGTTGTCTTACTGCTCTGCAAATATATAGAGATCAGTATATATTTTTTGGCTTTATAATTTGCACATTCCTCACATCTGTGTTGAAACTGGTTTTCCCCACCCCCCTTCCCTGTTCTTGGTTGTAGTTTAAATTTGGTGGCTTTTGCAGTGCCCGCCCCACTGTAGATTTGATCTAGGACACTCCCCCAGTCCAATCTCTTTACCGCATTCTACCTAATAAACCCTTTCTGCACTTGCTTTTAGTCCTTTTTAATTTAATTACATTTTTTCAAACTGTGTGTGGACTAATATTGCTACATACGCAAGTGTGCTAGCTTGCACTGCATGAGAATTGTTTTTACTACTGCTTTTGCTACTTTTCTGAAAAAAAAAATTATCTGCTTTTACTGTATTTGTGTTTCTTCTTACTTTATTTTGCTTTTGCAACATCTTAAAAGTATTCAATTGTATTTATTACTGCTTGGTGTAACTCATTCTAAGCCTTTTAGTTTAAACACTTGGGCTTCAGACCAGTTCTTTTACATTAAGAGGGTTTGTGGTCTGCACTGTAGTGGCAGAACAGGTAGCTTACATCCTTCTAAGTTGGGAACTGCTGATTGAGGGCTCAGTGTCTGTTATTCTAAAAGTGTATTAATTCTGGTTTAAGCACTTGGGCTTTCAGGCCAGTTATTTTACATTAAGAGGGTTCGTGGTCTGCACTCTTGTGGGAGGAGAGGCTGGACTCTGGCCTTCTGAGCTGGGAATTTCTGGTTAAAGGCTTATAGTGCATGCATATCTGAACTGCTTCTTACTGAAATTGGTACACCTTGTTTGCTGTAGTATAGACTAGATCCAGGCCTGCTGAATCTAGCTTTGTTTGTATAACTTGAGCACTAATCCAGGCATTCTTTAAAGTATTCAGTTGTATTTATTACTGCTTGGTAGTAACTTGATTAAGTGTAGCTATCATTCTAACTCTTTTGGATTAAGCACTTGGGCTTCAGACCAGTTGTTTTACATTAGGAAGGTTTGTGGCATGCACTGTGGTGGCAGGACAGGTAGCTTACATCCTTCTAAGTTGGGAACTGCTGATTGAGAGCTCAGTGTCTGTTATTCTAAAAGTGTATTAGTTCTGGTTTAAGCACTTGGGCTTCAGGCCAGTTATTTTACATTAAGAAAGTTCGTGGTCTGCACTATTGTGGGAGGAGAGGCTGGACTCTGCCCTTCTGAGCTGGGAATTTCTGGTTAAAGGTTTATAGTGCCTGCATATTTGAACTGATGTTCATCGTGCCATACTGCTGCAGTCATTACACTTGGGTTATCCTGCCGTCAGGCTGGTCATCGGTCGGCCGAATTCCAAAGTCTTGGTCCGGCGTCGGTTGTCGTCGCTTCTTCCCTGACGTCAGAGCGGCAGGGGTATAAAAGAGGCAGCCGACGCCATTTTCTTCAGTCTTTCTTGCCGCGCGGTGCCCGAAGCAGAAGCAGTTCGCAAGTGCCGGTCGGCCAGCTCCTGAGATTTCCGAAAAGGATTTCAACCGAAGTCTTCTATAAAGCTAAGTACCCCGTTGGGGAAACTTTTCTTGCCTCAGACCGATGTCAGACAAAGTTAATAATTGCATTTCTTGTGGGAAGCAAATACCACATAAGGATTTCCACTCATACTGTATTCCTTGCCTAGGCCCAGATCACGACGTCTCGGGCTGCCGCTTTTGTGCTAGGTTCAATAAACGCACTATACAACGTCAGGCGGAGTTCACCCTTCATTATTTTTGCAAAAAATTTAACTACAGCATGTCGTTGGATATTCCGACACCAGGCTTAATGAAAAAACGCAAAGATAAAGATAGGCATCCAAGGCCCAAAATGGATACCGAGACCATGCTTAGGCCTGCCGCCGGATCTCCGGTTCTCAGTGAGGCGCCTTCGCAGCCCCTGACTACCGCTGAATCTATTTTACTGGCGACCTCTCAATCTGAAGTTGCAGGCCCTCCGGAGCCGACTTCCTCTCTAGACACCGACGCCACTCTTGGCGGGGAACCAGAAAATTTCTGAAGGCGTTTTCATGCCTACTTCTATTACCATTAAATCTTACTCAAAAGCTAAAGCCCCTATGAAAATTAGGAAACAGGGTCCTCAGACCCCCTCTCAGCAACCCATGCCTAAAAAGCAGATGCTCAAGATGGCTGAGGATTTAATTACTCTTATCAGGGGTTCTCAGTCCCCCTTAGAAAAAAGACCCAGGTTGGAGGAAGACTACCCTTCCTCAGATCAAGCTTCCATTACCTCAGGTTTTTCTGAGGACCAGGATTACTCCTATTCTCCCTATGAAGACTCTGATGCAGAGGAATCAATTCCCTCGGTTTCCCCCCCAGAGGACTATTCTTTCAGGGAAACCTTGCATACCTTGAGGGAATACTTCCACTGGGAAGGACAGGATTACTCAGATTCTAAGAAAAGGCTCCGGGAGTTTCTCCTTCTTCCTCAGCATAGGCCCCTTGCTATTCCTCCGGTTTTAGATATTTTGGATGATGTTTTTACAGAGGCCAGTCTGAATCCAGACTCCTTGCCTCCTGCCCCAGTTAAACCAGACAGATACTACCGGGTCCCTGATACCCACCAGTTTTTATATAAAAGCCCTGCTGCTGACCCAGAAACCATTTCACAGGGTCCTAAGGGGATTAAGGCCTCTACTGCAAAAAATCCTTTACCTTCTGAAAGAGATTCCAGAGCATTAGAAAGATGGGGGAAGAAGGTGTATACTTCTGCCACTTTAGCCATGAGGGCATTAAACTGCCAATTTCACATGCTAAAATACCAGCAGTTTTTGATCTCCCAATTGAAACTTAAGATGACACAAAGAGATCAACCAGATTTAAAAGAGATGCAGGATTTATTGCATGGAGCAGAACAAGTGGGAAAACATACTTTACAGTGTGGTTTTGATTCATTGGAGGCCTCATGTAGAGTAGCTGTCACCGGCTCTGTGATACGTAGACATGCTTGGCTAAAAGAGCAAACCTTACCAGATCATGTAAAAGCAAAGTTATTGGATGCACCATTGCAAAAGGATGTATTATTTGGTGTCAAAGCAGAGGAGGTTTTAAAGAAAATGGAAGAAAAGGCAAAATCTATGCAAACAGTTAAAGATTTATTGCAGGTACAACCTCTTCGCTTCAGCAGAAGCTGGCCATCAAAAAACTAGCCTTATTTTCAGACAATTGGCACATAATTACACAGGACAAATGGACTCTGGACATCATAAACAGAGGCTACAGATTCCACTTTCATACCCTTCCAAAAATGAAAGGCATGCCAAACCTGCCACAAAATCAATGGGCAGAGGCACAAAAACAAATTTCCACTGTCATGGATATGAAAGCAATTCAAAAGGTACCTACAAAAGAACAAGGTCAAGGTTTTTATTCAAGACTATTTCTGGTACCAAGGAAGGACAAAGACTGGAGACCCATCTTAGACCTATCTATCCTGAACACGTACTTAGAGGTACCAAAATTCAAGATGCTCACATTACAGCAGCTTCTTCCCATGTTGGGCAAGGAGTCTTGGCTGGTAACGTTGGACCTCAAGGAGGCATACCTGCATGTCCCTATCAGACAAGATTGCAGAAGGTACCTCAGATTTCTTGCAGGTACAACGCATTATCAATTCTCTGCATTGCCCTTTGGCTTATCTACTGCGCCGAGAGTATTTACGAAATGCCTGGCATCAGTAATTACATTTTGCAGACAACAAGGAATACAAATCTACCCATATCTGGACGACTGCCTGATCCAAGCGGACAGCAAGGACATTCTACTACAGCATTTGGCGTTTGTAATAAAAATGTTAAATTGCCTAGGGTACACAGTAAACAAAAAGAAATCAAAACTGATACCCTCACAACAGATAATATTCCTGGGTGCCAGCTTAGATACAATGGCCCAGATGGTTTATCTCACGCGAGACAAGCAAAGGCAACTGTCTCAATACTTCAGAAAAATGACAACTTTAACCCAGCTTACTGCACGGAAAATCCTGCAGGCTTTGGGGCTCATGGCATCCTGCATTCTACTAATACCATTTGCAAAGCTGCATTTGAGGAAACTACAGTGGTACCTGAAAAACTTATGGTCTCAACACAAACACAGCCTGGAAACAATTATACCACTCATTCCATGCCTTCAAAAGGAATTTTTGTGGTGGGCTCAAGCATGCCAAACAAACACGGGTCTCCCTTTCTGCATACCTCAAGCAAATCAAACCATCACAACAGATGCTTCAGACTACGCCTGGGGAGCACACATGGCAGGTCAGTGCATTCAAGGAAGATGGTCTCAAAAGCACATGCACCTTCACATCAACCAACAGGAGATGCTAGCAGTACAAAATGCTCTTACAGCCTTCAAGGACCTATTGCATCCAGGTCAACTATTAATAAGAACAGACAACACCACAGTTATGTGGTACATAAACAAACAGGGAGGCGCACATTCCTACCCCCTGTGCAGACAGGCGATGACCCTGTGGAACACAGCATTGGCCTTACAAGTACAACTACAAGCGCAATTCCTGCCAGGAAAGGAAAACATTCTGGCAGACAAATTAAGCAGAAATATGACAGATCCTCATGAGTGGGAGTTACACCCTCAAGTATTCTCAATGATAGCATGGAAATGGGGACAGCCAGACATAGATCTATTTGCCTCCCACAGCAATTACCAGCTGAAAACATTCTGCACAAGGACCTATCATCCACAGGCCTGGAAAGTGGACGCTCTATCTTTCAGTTGGGCAACATTGACAACCTATGCCTTCCCACCTCTACCTCTACTGACAAAAGTTTTACTAAAAGTCAGAGCAGAGAGGCCACAAATGATTCTCATTGCTCCGGACTGGCCTCGTCAGCACTGGTACCCGCTCCTAAAGAGCCTATCTCATTCACCACCTTGGATCCTACCTCAATTCCCACTCCTGTTGTCTCAGCAAAATTACAAGATCCTCCACAGTCAGCTCAGGACACTAAATCTAGCTGCATGGAAAATACCTTAACTTATCAATCTACACTCCTCTCAAAGGAGGTCCAGAATGTCATCTTGGAGGCCAGGAGACCCAGTACCAGAAAAACTTACTCAGGCAAATGGAAGCGATTTTGTGCATGGAACCAAGCAAAAGGCCTAAATCCTTGGATATTAAATATACCTCAGATTCTACAGTACCTAGCTGACATGTTAAACAGTGGCCTTTCCTTCTCATCCATCAAAATCCACACCTCAGCTATTTCAGCACAATACAATACGGATCCTCCCTTATTCTCACATCCTTTACTAAGACAGTTCCTCAGAGGGGCAAAAAATATAAGGCTCCCACGAAATCCACCAGCTCCAGCTTGGGACCTTAATTTTGTACTGGAAAAATTGACACTACCTCCTTTCGAACCTGCCTCCTCAGCAGAACTGCAATACTTGTCATGGAAAACAGCTCTGCTTTTGGCTATTACCTCAGCACGCAGGGTTTCGGAGCTACAGGCCCTTATGGCAGTGCAACCTTTCCTCATTTTCCATCAGGACAGAGTCTCTTTATGTACCAACCCTACCTTCATGCCAAAGGTAGTATCCAGTGTGGCTTTGAATCAGGCTATCCATTTACCTACCTTTTATCCAAACCCCAGAATAAAGAGACTACTTCACTCCTTGGACATTCACAGACAACTTCGATACTATTTGGACAGGACAAAGTCATTCAAAAAATCTGAACAACTTTTTGTGTCTTATGCTGCTGGTGTTCAAGGAAAGGCTATTTCCAAACAGTCTATTTCAAAATGGATAGCCCACTGCATCCGCTTTTGCTATTCATTTCATGGGAAAACAGTGCCAGGATACATCAGATCACACTCCACCAGGGCAACAGCTACCTCAGCAGCATATCTCAGGGGGGTCCCAAACAAGGACATTTTGGAAGCAGCTACTTGGAGTTCAGTGCACACTTTTACCAAGCACTACCACCTGCCACTATACTCTAAATCTAGAGCGGGCTTTGCCACCGCAGTCCTGCAGGGCATTCTAGCCCCTCCTAATTCAGCCTAATACCAGCCACCCTTCCATAGCTTTGGGATTCACCCAAGTGTAATGACTGCAGCAGTATGGCACGATGAACATAGTACAGTTTTGTACCTACCATAAATGTAGATGTTCGAGTGCACATACTGCTGCAGTCCAGGTTTCCCTCCCTCCATCCACTCTCAGGACAGGGCTTATGACAAACACCTCTAGCATACATCCAACTTGGGGTACTCCTATATGGTGTATTTGCTTACAACTACTGATTGGTTTTTATCTACTTATGTAAGTTTGCATAACATCATGTATTGCCTGCCTATTTGGGGGCACCTGACATCTGGGGCAAGAAAAACTGAAGAAAATGGCGTCGGCTGACATCTGGGGCAAGAAAAACTGAAGAAAATGGCGTCGGATGCCTCTTTTATACCCCTGCCGCTCTGACGTCAGGGAAGAAGCGACGACAACCGACGCCGGACCAAGACTTTGGAATTCGGCCGACCGAGGACCCGCCTTATGGCAGGATAACCCAAGTGTAATGACTGCAGCAGTATGTGCACTCGAACATCTACATTTATGGTAGGTACAAAACTGTACTTTTCTTACTGAAATTGGTACACCTTGTTTGCTGTAGCATAGACTAGATCCAGGCCTGCTGAATCTAGCTTTGTTTGTATGCTTGTTGTTTGTTTGCTTGTTATTTCCCTAGAACGCTAATTCCACCTAAAATGCGGCTTTTCAGCGCTTCTGTGGATCCCTAGTGATATCTGCATTGCTTACTGTACTTATTTCCTTGTTTCACTTGAAAGAAAGTTACTGTTTGTCGTTTTTGCATTTAAGTTACCTGTAACACATTGCACTTAAGTTACCTGGCACTTGCTCACTAAGCAATTATATAAGCCAGCACTAAAAAATTAAAAGCACTACACCCCCACAAACTCCCCTTGAGTACCTTGTTCCCCATTGACCTTTGTTTTCAATTATAAAGGAATTCCCAATACTATTCTAGCATGTCCAAAGGTCAGTTGTCAATCTCCTCTCCGGTCCAGCTGGTGAATCTGGGGATCTTGAGGCAATGTTACAACTGCCTCATGTACACAGACAACCCTCTCCTCCTCCCAACAAATTCCAACACATGTGAGAGATGCAACCATATAGCCAAACTGGAGGCTAAGCTCTCTCAACTCAGTACTGGCATAACCAGTCAGAAGGAGAAGGAAACCACACTCACTACAATTCCAGTCTCACATAGACCTACCACGACAGCAAACCAAACACATAATCACACAAAAACATACTCGGAGGCTCTAAATAAAGATCTGCCTAAGCAGCAGAGACCTCCAAAGCAGACACCCAAACAACCGCTACCCCAAAACAAAACACGTGCAACACATATCTCACAAAGCCAGTGTGCCAAACAGTCACAGCCCTTAAGGCTAAACAACACACCTGATACACTTGTAATAGGTGACTCTATCATCAGGCACACTGATGTCCCGCTCACCAGGCTGAACAAGGAGAATGTCACGGTGAGCAGCCTGTCGGGCGCTAGGATCCGCCACATAACACAAGCACTCAGGTCACTCCAAGGCAAGTACAAATATGACTCAGTCATTGTCCATGCTGGTGTGAATGACCTGAGACGTACCTCCCTGGACTACATGAAAAGAGACATAGAGGAGCTCTCTGAGCATGTAGCCCAGGCCGGTATGACCCTGACCTTGAGTAGCATCTTACCCTCACCAAGAATGATGCCACAATATGAAGACAAGATGATTAATTTCAACAATTGGCTTAAGTATTGGTGTCATTCAAAGGGGATCCAATGCCTGTCAGCCTGGGATGATATGCTCGACAAGCCACAATGCTTCGCTAAGGACAGCTTGCACCTGTCACCTCTGGGTTTTCGGATATTGGCAAAAGCTCTTGCTACCCCCATAGTGCCTTTTTTAGGCAAGGCTCAAAAGACAAACCCACCTCCATAGGTATCACAAGGGATAAGAAACTAAGAGTAATGCTACTCAATGCCAGAAGTCTAAACCTCAAGATGCACGCACTCGAAACTCTCCTTAGCATGGAGAACATCGATATCTGTGCAGTAACAGAAACCTGGTTCAGGGCTCCCAAGAGCACCCCACTGCCAGGTTATACCTCATACCATGCTTTTTGGCCCCAAAACTTGGACCGAACTATAAAAGGAGGGGGAGTATCAATATTCATCAAAGATACCCACACCTCCAGGTTGGTGGCACAGCACGAAGCATCAGAGACTATCCATGTGCAACTAACAGTGGGTAAAACTGCCTTCCAGTTTATAGCCTGCTACAGACCACCCTCCCAAACCCAGGAACCCCACTCGGCCTTCCTGAGAACACTGGAAAATATGAAGGTCTCTCCAAACACCATTATATTGGACGACTTCAACTACCCAAACATAGACTGGGAGCATTACTCTAGCTCCAACACCCTAGCCCAAAGGTTCCTATAATTCATAAACTCAAATGTTATGGAACAACTTGTTACCACTCCCACAAGAGGGGAAAACATACTGGACCTGATCATCACCAACATGGGGACTCTATGCTCCAGACCAGAAGTGTATCCCTCACTGGTAAGATCAGACGATAAACTAATCCAACTGGATATTCACATCCCGACCCCACCCCCTGCCCAGAAAACCACAGTGAAAAACTTCTCTAAAGCAAATTTTACACTCCTCAAAACCGAGGTGGAATCCTTCAAAGCCCCCGGGCCTGTGGAAAATACGGCCCAGACCGCAGAATCCTTTATAAATGCAGTCTATGAACACCTTCAGGAATGCATGGATCATGCAATCCAAAATAAAACCAAGACCCAATCCTCCAAAGGCAGACGTCCTGTCTGGTGGACCCCAGCCATAAACAAACTATACAACAGAAGGAGGAAGCTACTACATGACAGAGCAAAATCCCAAAAAGGGAAGGCATCTCTGATCAGTATTAGCAAAAAACTACGGGCACTCATAAAATCGTCTAAGGCCAGCTTCGAGAGAAAAATTGCACAGGACACTAAGGATAATCACAAGGCTTTCTTTAGTTATGTTAGGAACCTGGGTGGGAATTCCCAGATATGCTCAGAATTAGTCCAAAATGATAAAAAATACACTGAACCCACAGACATTGCCAACATCCTAGCTGACAGATTCAGTGCAAACTCCCCCCCCCACCAAAAGGGCAAATATCTATCCCAGCAGAGTGCTGCCCCCTGACATCTCAGATGCTCAGGTAAGAGCCGCCCTCTCCAAAGCAAAAAACACAGCATCAATGGGACCAGACGGTGTCCCGGGCTGCGTCCTACATGAACTCCAAGAAGAGCTAAACCCAAACATAAAACTACTGTTCAATCTCAGCCTTACTACAGGATATGTACCCAAAGAGTGGCGTACATCAACAGTGGTCCCTCTCCACAAAGGTGGTGCCTCAACGGACCCTGGAAACTATTGCCCCATAAGCCTGACTAGCTTGGTCTGCAAAGCTATGGAAAGGATCATCATGGACCTCATAAATAAAGATATTGGGGACCTACAGACACTGGATCCTACCCAGTTCGGCTTTATTAAGGGCAGATCCTGCCTCTTAAACCTGGTCGACTTCTTTGAAACCGTCACCAAGGCCATTGACGAAGGGCAGGTGGTCCACACAGCCTACCTGGACCTCGCAAAAGCCTTCGATACAATACCCCACTCGGGCATTATAGATAAGCTCACCAGCTTACATATAAACCCCTATGTCACTAGATGGGTTGCAAACTGGCTCAAGGACAGAACCCACATGGTTAGAATTGCTGGAGCCATGTCAGACTCCAAACCAGTTACAAGTGGCGTCCCACAGGGCTCAGTCCTGGGACCTCTCTTGTTCGGTATATATTTCTCGGAGGTACAGGCCAACACGGAAGGATTGTGGCTGACCAAATTCGCAGATGACTGCAAACTGGGCGCCATAATCGACTCTCTAGCCGACACAAGCATCCTCCAAAAGGGCCTCATACAAACAGACAACTGGTGCCAGAGCCATGGCCTCAAACTAAATGCCAAAAAGTGTATAGTCATCCCCTTTGGCAAAAACAAAGTGCCCACAAATTACCACATAGGTGGTAATCCATTAAGTACAGAAGAAGTAATTAGGGACCTGGGGACCCAAGTTGATAGCAATCTCTCATTTGACAACCACGTGGCCAAAGTGGTTAGAAAAACATTTTATATAGCCCACCTAATCATGAAGGGATTCACATCTAGATCAGGGGACGTCATCGTGCCTCTTTACTCATCCCTCATCAGGCCCATAATAGAGTACAATGCCCCTTTTGGGATGTACCTTACCAAACACCTGCAGCAACTGGAAAGACCCCAAAAGTACCTCACCAAGAGGATCAAAGGGCTCAAACAGATGCCATATGCTGCCCGGTTAAAGAAACTCCAGCTCTACTCAGTGGCATACCGCCTGCTTAGAGGCGATCTGTGCCTGACGTATAAAGCCATGTCCAACCCGGAATTAAGGGACATGCTGCACCTCAAAAAATCCAAATCCCACCAAGCTACGCGCTCGAGAGACTTGAACCTCAGCTCTGAAATAAATAGGACATGCTGGAGGGACAGATTCATAACCCAGAGGCTCCCTTCACTCTGGAATAAAATCCCAGTCCAGGTTAGGCAGAGTCCCTCATTGACTCTCTTCAAGAGGAATCTTGATGAGTGGATGGGAGATCGTAGGTTTACCCCGGTTATCACTTCTGTGTCACTGTTAGACAGAGGCACAGTATACTAACCTCGAAAAAGGGCATAGCAAAATTAATTTAAAATGGGTGGCGAAAGCCAAACATACTCTGGCTAGGCTTATAAATGCCCTAGGGCAGATAGCCTAGTATGAACCTATGAACCTATGAATGCATTTCTTGGCATCACTTTTGCACCAGTCATTTCTCTGTGTTAGACCCTCTTGTAAGATGTTTGTGTCATGGGGGAATTTATGATACCTCCCAGTTTGCAGTCTTCTGCTAATTTGGTCAGCTAAAGGCCCTTGACATTAGTTAATTTATTCAAGACTACACATGCTAAGTTCTTACACCATCTTGCACCAGTTTTGTTGCCCTCCTTTAACTGTCCAACTAATCTGTGATGCTAACAGCAAGGTCTCGTAAACCACACATGATACTACAGATGGGGGTCTTCATGACTATCTTGATGTGAGACCACTAACTTTCTCTTTCCTACAGTGATGCCACTTTTGCCATCATCTCACTGTCTGATAGTTTCCTAGTTGCCCTGTCTCTTAGTGCTGCAGCACCTACCCCACATTTATTTCTATTGCTGTTGTATGCACAAGACTTGATGGACACTGCTAATTTGGTCCACTTTATATCCACTGTTACGTCATTGTGTCTTACAAATACAAACGTTAGTTTAAAAGCGGTACTGTATAACATAGACCAGCATGCTTTCTACAGTAGACAACACACTTCAGGCAGGTAACAGCATTTTCACAACAAATGACTGTTTCATCAGTACATTTTGTATTAGACAGATGCTGAAAAGCTGTGCAAACATTATCTCACCTGCTCTACCAGTAAATGAATGAGTATGTGTACAAATAACTAAAACGTGGAACTACTGAAAGTAACCTGTTAAGCATTACTACAAACAGGAACACAACCCCAAGCACCTTAACAGCCTTAAGAATAGAAACAGTTTTGCACTGAAATTAATTACAATACAACATAGTTTTTGTATGGTACTCTGCATGTCTCCTAACTCCAGAAAAAACATGTTGCTTAATTGTTTCCTCTAAACTGATTGTATATTCTGCAGGTACCGTTGCCCGTGTGACGCTTAACATGGCAACCAAAGGGTCTATAATGGATCAGTTCACCTGCCTCATGAACACATAAATTCAATTTCCCACCAGGTGAGAAGTCAGTTCCTCAGTGGAATAATTTACGGTATTACCTTGGGACAAGCTGTCACAGACCATACTGTTTGGCTGCATCTAAAGCTGAGAATGCAATTGCTACAGTAGTGGTGTCAAGAAGGTGACTGATTTAGTTATTTATTAATCACATAATTAGATTGCTCAAAGGACCTTTCCTACCACAGCCTGGAAAAGAGACAAGCATATCTCAAAAAATACATGTGAAACAAAATTATTAATGTTTGCATTACATACATCAACCGGTAGAACACAACTACTATAGGAAATAATTACAAAATGGGTTGACATGGAGCGACCTATTAAGTCTTAGTGGTGGATGCGGTAGCAGTGTTAATATACATGAGAGCCACAACCACCCACTACTTCTTCCCTTACAGTGGATGTTTAGGCTGAATTTGAAAGTTGTAACATAAGTGGATTCCTTGGTCTTACTGGGAAGAACATTCTATAGAACATAAGGGAAGAGAGGTGCCCTCTTCTTCAAGGACACTTTTGTTTTAAGGTAAATCTAGATACAAACTGGATTGTCCAGGTATGTTGTAGGCACACAGCAGCTTCAGTAAAGTCCTTGGACAAGGAGGGAGTAGGAGTTTGTTACAACAAGTTTGCAAAGTAGTATAAACTGCACTAGATCATTATTTCTTTAAATGGAACAACTCAGACATTTCTAAAAGTAAGAGCAGGCGGTCGCTTGGTGACACATTTAAGATGAAGTCTTGTCATTTATGCCTGATGTGCCTTTATCCTTTTCCAGATCTCCACACAGGCATTGGGAATCACTTGCATAGCCCAATCCCAATGGGCAAGGAAAAATCCATGAACAAATCCTTTGGTAGCATTTGGGAAGCCATATTTAGTCGTTCATTCATTCAGTCAATTAGTCTCCAGTTAACCTGCCTATTGCAATTCATGGCTGCCTGTGAGACAGATACTAGCATCAAATTTAATGCGTGTGAGGTAGAGAAATTAATCCCGCACAAGATACCAGTCTAACAGGATGCAAACATGTACATTATGTGCACTCACACTACTGACTGACCTATAGCATGTCTTTTGGATGTGGCAGGAAAATAGAGCCCCTGGAAAAAAGAAAAAAAAAACTCATGCAGACTCTGCTGCAAATTATTCCCGTTATTCAGAAAGTTTAAAAAAGCCCAGTTGAGGTACTCTTAAATATCACTTAGGTCATTACTATTACTCATGGCCAAAGAAGACCATCAAGCATCTCAGCCGCATTACCCAGTACTTGTGGGAGAAGAAAAATGTACTCTCCCAGCACACTTTTTTCACATATCCCTGGTGAAAATTTGAGATCAGTCATCCAGGAAAGTTTTAAAGGTTGCTAGGGAAGTACTCTGCTTGATAGGTAAGCAATAGGGGATGCATTGGGTTTGGCAATTGTCACTTGATTTTGTGCAGGTTTAGGTCTCTAGAACTGGTGTTTGCTTTGCCACTTGCTCTGTTAAGGTGAAGGAGTTCACAAATGCTGGCTTGTTCATAGCACACAATGCTAAGCAGAAACCACTCCTCAGGAGTCTGTATGACACTAAGTAGAGGGACAGGGATTTTAGTTTATCAGAGTAGCTATGGGCCCTGAGACCTGAGATCTTTTTCAAGAAAAAACACTGAGGTCTCTCAAGCTGCTTTAAGTTCTTAGTGAGGTACATACTGAGGGGTGCATTACTTCCAGTGATGGGCTTAATAACGAATATATAAAGTGGGACTATGACTTCTTTCTAACCACCACAGAGAAATTGTGGTAAGTCCCTGATGACTGTGTCAAACTTAAGTAGAATGCTCTCTATAAGGTACATACTAGTGAAGCTAGGTTTGACAAAGGTAATGCTCTCTATAAGGTAAGAAGTAGTGAGGCTAGGTTTAACAAAGGTAATGCTCTCTATAAGGCAAGTCGTAGTGAGGCTAGGTTTAACAAAGGTAATGTTCTCTATAAGGTAAGTAGTAGTGAAGCTAGGTTTAACAAAGGTAAATGCGCTGCATTTATTGGTGCTGAGGCATGATCAAAATACTAAGCATTTGTCTGATCTAGCCCTGGCTGAAGAATTTGAGTATCAGAATGGGATATGATAGCCACTAGCAGTTTGCAATCATCTGCAAACATGTTTAGTCAAAGTCCCGTAATATCAGCTTTTATGTCACAGAAATATATACTAAAGAAGAAGGAATTTACCTCAACCTCTTAGCAAAAAAAAAAAAAAAAATCTGGACAAAGTCTAAAATAATTGGGGCAAAGGCCCAAAAATAGGGACAGATTTTAAATATTCCTCTTATAAAGTTACTAGAATAACAAGATTTGTATTAGCATGCATTTTCTGAAGTATATAAAGTTTGAAACTCAAATGTATGCCATTGTTTTGTGACTTCAATCTTCAGTGATTTGGCAGAAAACCACAGTTTTTTTGAAGAAGTGACCAAAAATATCATGCAGAAAATCTGGACATTCTACCAGAATCTGGGCACTTGAGAGGTGTGGGAAGGGACCCAGTACAGAACCTCATAAAACACCCTTAGTGACATTTTTTCTGTCGAGCAAATACCTGTAACGTTAATAGTATGGGTTTGTCAGAAAAGAAATTAACAATCTAGCAAACCATGAATGGGTTCATGTTGAACTGGGAAAGTTTGTCAATAATCCCAGCATACGGAGTACTGTCAAAGGCCTTGGCAAGATCTAGGAAATCAGTGTGGAATGCATGCTCCTTTTTCATGGACACAGTAACCCTTTGAAAGAATTCACCCAGGTTGAACAGTCATAATCTACTTTTTAAAAAGCCGTACTGATGTGTATTCAGGGATATGTCGCCTATATCAGAGTTTACTAGTTCAGCTAGAATATATTCCATAGCCTTGCAAATAATACTAGTACCTGGTTACAACTTCATAAAAGCCCATAGACCTGCAGATGTATCAGGCACTTGAAGGTGATGGGCAAGCATTTTATGGATAATCAGTCAGGAATGTAATGTGGAATGTTATCGACTGGGGCTTGGACTAAATAAATATAGAATTTCTAGTGGATAAAACTTATACAAAATCGCTGTTGAAAGCCAGAGATAAAGCCTGGGCCCACTGGCACAAAACTTGATCCCTTATAGATAAACAGGAATATCTTGAACTCCATAACAAGTCAAAGAAATGTGTCAAAATAGACAAAATTAGCTACTACCACATTATACAAACCAAATATCAAAATAACTATTCCAAAAAATTCTGGACAGCCATTAACAACATTCACCGTCCTGGAAAATCAGGTACTCCACTCCAACCATAACTGATACCTCACTTAATGTTGCCACCCATTTCAACAAATTCTTCACTGAATCCATTCTTGCATTAGCCAAGTCACAAAACTGCCCATCCTCCAACCAACCACCCAATTATCACATTAAAAACAATGGCTTTACCTTCCATCCTGTCTGTTCTAATACAATTAAGAAACTTCTTAAGAAACTGAAACCTACCACCTTAGTCACCAATAAACTACCAGCTGAATTTCTGAAAATAGCTGCTGATGCCACTGCATTCCGTCTATTCATTCTTATAACCGTTCAATATCCAAAAATCGAGTCCCTGAGAAATGGAAAATTTGTCACATTATTCCACTGCACAAAGGGGGTAACTCAAAACAGATAACCAACTATCAGCCCATAGCAATTCTATCACCTCTGTCCAAAATACCGGAGAGGTGTATACACACAAATCATGCATTACCTCAACACCCACAACCTTCTCACAAACACTCAACATGGCATCAGGCCCTATCACAGCACTACAACAGTCTTTATGTCATTCACTCATATAGTAAACAACCACAGAAATAATGGCAACTGTGTCTCTGCTATCTTTCTTGACCTCTCTAAGGCATTTGATATGGTTAACCACAACAAACTCATTAAGTCCCTCTCAGAACTGAATCTTAGCAAACCCACCATTACCTGGTTTCAAAGTTATTTAACAGGTAGACAGCAAGCAGTACTGCAGAGGCAAGAACTCTCTCCTTTATTACAAGTCACACTGGGTGTTGCCCAAGGATCCATTCTTGGTGTCAGTACGGTATCCAGACGTCTCTGAAAGTACAGTTTTGTACCTACCATAAATGTAGATGTTCGAGTGCTAATACAGCTGCAGTCATAACAGATGGGTTCTCCTGCCGTCAGGCGGGTCCTCGGTCGGCCGAATTCCAAAGTCTAGGTCCAGCGTCGGTTGTCGTCGCCTCTTCCCTGATGTCAGTGTGACAGGGGTATAAAGGAACCAGCCGACGCCATTTTCTTCAGTTTTTCTTGCCCCAGATGTCAGGTGCCCCCAGAAGGAAGGCAATACATAAATTTGTGTAATAAAGCAATGCAATATAATCAAAATACAGTAGTTGCAAGCAAATATACCATAAATGAATACCTCAATCAGGTTGTATGAGGAGGTGTTAGCCAATAGGCCTGTCCCAAGAGGGGAAGGAGGGAGGGAAACCTGGACTGCAGCTGTATTAGCACTCGAACATCTACATTTATGGTAGGTACAAAACTGTACTATGTTCATCGTGCATACAGCTGCAGTCATAACAGATGGGTAGAATCCCAAAGCTAAGAAAGGGGTGGTAGGCACTAGGTGGAACTAGGAGGAGCCAGGATGCCTTGCAAGACTGCAGTGGCAAAGCCTGCTCTAGTTTTGGAGTATAATGGTAGGTGGTAGTGCTTGGAGAAGGTATGCACAGAACTCCAAGTGGCTGCTTCCAAAATGTCTTTGGTAGGAACTCATCTGAGAAAAGCTGCAGAGGTAGCCGTGGCCCTTGTGGAGTGAGATCTGATGCCTGTAGGTACAGTTTTGCCATGAAAAGAATAGCAAAAGCGTATGCAGTGGGATATCCATTTTGAGATTGTCTGTTTGGAAATTGGCTTTCCTTAGGTTCATAGGTTCATAGGTTCATACTAGGCTATCTGCCCTAGGGCATTTATAAGCCTAGCCAGAGTGTGTTTGGCTTTCGCCACCCATTTTAAATTAATTTTGCTATGCCTTTTTTTTGAGGTTAGTATACTGTGCCTCTGTCTAACAGTGACAGAGAAGTGATAGCCGGGGTAAACCAATGATCTCCCATCCACTCATCAAGATTCCTCTTGAAGAGAGTCAATGTGGGACTCTGCCTAACCTGGACTGGGATTTTATTCCAGAGTGAAGGGAGCCTCTGGGTTATGAATCTGTCCCTCCAGCATGTCCTATTTATTTCAGTGCTGAGGTTCAAGTCTCTCGAGCGCGTAGCTCGATGGGATTTGGATTTTCTGAGGTGCAGCATGTCCATTAATTCCGGGTTGGACATGGCTTTATACGTCAGGCACAGATCACCTCTGAGCAGGCGGTATGCCACTGAGTAGAGCTGGAGTTTCTTTAACCGGGCAGCATATGGCATCTGTTTGAGCCCTTTGATCCTCTTGGTGAGGTACTTTTGGGGTCTTTTCAGTTGCTGCAGGTGTCTGGTAAGGTACATCCCAAAAGGGGCATTGTTCTCAATTATGGGCCTGATGAGGGATGAGTAAAGAGGCACGATGACCTCCCCTGATCTAGATGTGAATCCCTTCATGATTAGGTGGGCTATATAAAATGTTTTTCTAACCACTTTCGCCACGTGGTTGTCAAATGAGAGATTGCTATCAACTTGGGTCCCTAATGACTTCTGTGGGGGGATACAGAAGGAATGAACTCCTCTGCATCAGAGTCTTCAAAAGGGGAGTAAGAATGTTCCTGATCATCAGAGTGCTCTGAAATAATGGAGCCCTGATCAGAGGAGGGGGATTCTTCCTCCACTCTGGGCCTTTTGTCCGGTGGGGGTTGAGAACCCCTGATAAGAGTAATTAAATCCTCAGCCATTTTAAGCATCTGTTTCTTAGGCATGGGGCCTGGAGATGGGCCCTGTGTAGCTTGTCTCTTAGAATGCATGGCTGCTTTAGACTTAGTGAAAGCCTTGATGGAAAAAGAAGAGGAAGGTCTGAAGACACCTTGAGTGGAGGTAGACCTGTCCACATTGTGAGGTTCAACGCCAAGAGTGGCTTCGGTATCTGTAGTCGGGGTGTGGGCCGAGGAGCCTGCGACATCGGGCACAGGAGACACCGCCAATGAAGTGTCGTCGGTAGTCAGGGGCTGCGTAGGTGCCTCGCTGAGAACCGGACCACGTGTAGTCGGCTTTGGCGTGGTGTCGGTAGAGGCCGCGGACCTCGTGTGTCGGTCCTTATCTTTGCGGTTTTTAGACAAAACTGGAGTCGGAGTATCCGACGACATAATATAGTTAAATGTTTTTCCAAAATAATGCTGGGCGAACTCCGCCCGACGCTTAATAGTGCGTTTGTTGAATGTAGCACAAAAACGACAGACCGAGACGTTGTGGTCTGGGCCTAAACAAGGTATACAGAGGGAATGGAAATCCTTATGCGGTATTTGCTTCCCACATGAAATACAATTGTTAACTTTGTCTGACATCGGTCTGAGGCAAGAAAAGTTTCCCCAACGGGGTACTTAGCTTTCAAGAAGACTTCGGTTTCAAAATTTTTCGCAATTTCAGGAGCTGGCCGACCGGCACTTGCGAACTGCTTCTGCTTCGGGCACCGCGCGGCAAGAAAGACTGAAGAAAATGGCGTCGGCTGGTTCCTTTATACCCCTGTCGCACTGACGTCAGGGAAGAGGCGACGACAACCGACGCCGGACCTAGACTTTGGAATTCGGCTGACCGAGGACCCGCCTGACGGCAGGAGAACCCATCTGTTATGACTGCAGCTATATGCACGATGAACATCCTGCCATATCCTCATGATGTGGAGTGAGCTACAGTGGCTGCCAAGTGAATCCTGCATGACTGATGCACTGATGAATTTTTTCCATATACATCAGACACCATCTTAACTGCAATGCTTCCTATGTCACAATCTCCATTCTCAAACCTTGTACTCATGACATTAACAAATTACTGGAGATTCCAACGGTACAGCTTTGCTTGTTGACAACAGAAACTTTTGAATTTGCAAAGACTATGTTTCAAAGTCCTCTGTCTTGCTAGGAGAGGGTCAGACATTTAGTGATCAGATTCACGCTATCATTACAGATTCTTTAGCTATAGTTGCTGCCAGCATTTTATACTGCTAAGCCTTTCCTAGATTTTACGTTTATTTACCTCTTCTGTTTAAAGCTATGCCTTTGTATGTGGTTTCCAGTATGTTTTTCTCAGTACTTGTTTTATATTTAAATGAATCTGACTGACTGAGTGATTGGCATCATCGGGTAATTACACCCCAGCATTATATGGTGTTGTGCACTTTTCCCATCAATGTAGACTGTATTGATCCCACCTTAAAATTCTATTTCTCCCCTGCAGCACAGCTTAGAAAAAGAAAGCAAGAATTCCCATGACTTAGGTAACTCCATACTAAGCCTCAGTGTTAAGATCTAAGTAAAGTCACACTGCTTTCTCATTTCTGATGCTTGTTTTGACTGCCTTCTGACCCATTACAGTGCTTTACCATTTTTGTTAGGAACAAACGTTGTTGATAAGATCTAAGAGGAAAATAGTTCATGGGAGTGTACAGACCAAACATCGTTCCATAGCTTATTTTTAGAAGGGTGAACGGATGGGTGTGCAGGTGTCTGCATATTCTATGGAGGGTGTGTGTGTGTGTGTGTGTGTGTGTGTGTGTGTGTGTGTGTGTGTGTGTGTGTGTGTGTGTGTGTGTGTGATCGCTGTCCTGTGTGTTTAACAATTGCATTCACATTGTTTTCCACCCTGTTCAGCTTTTACTGAGATATGAATGGGGTGGGTAAATAAATGTAAAGGCACTAATTAAACAGAAAAAAAAAATCACACAGAACACTGATGATGTGTATATGTGTGGTTTTAAATGCAATGTACGATTACAGCACTCGACTTTCTGTTATATGGTTTAGGAACATGTACAGTTTTGGACAATCAGCGAGACATGGTAAGGGACAAGATTCTTGAAAAAGAAAACTCCATTAATTATCATAATGCAAATACAAACTGAATCTGGGTTCTATACATCAAAATATTACAGGTGTCTGCTTAACACATTGTAGTCTCATATTTTCTATGAGGTGTCATCAAGAAATACAGCTACTATAAGAAGTAGAGTGAGAGGTGTTTATTTTTTTTTTTTGTTTACAACAAGACTGCAGGGAGGGACCAGTGGCATAATCCATATGCCAGACTCAAAGACACCAGCCATACCACCCCAAAGGGGTACAGAGAGACTCTCAGTTAAAGGCATGTGATGAATAAATCATGAACAGAATCACAGATTTGTCTTTATTCAGTGTGCTTCTCTGTAACATGAATGATGACATGAATGATGAGAGCGGAGCGCAGTACACTGCCGTTCTTGGTGGGCACTTACTGCTTCAGCCTGTAGCTGCAACTCAAGGAATGACAGGATTAAGTGGGTGAAGGCAGGAGGCAGCAAACCCTAAATTTCAATAAGGATACATTGCTTTTATGGGAGGGAGAAAAGAAAATAAATTCAAAGGGTTCACAGCAAAGCAAACAAGTGCCATGCAGACATACAGAGTACAGGCGGCAGTAAAATGGAGACAGCAAATGAAACTGAGCAGACATGTTCAGAGACTATAGGTGCCTTGGGATACAACATATACACGTGTTCACGTATGTATACTTGTCAAACACCATATATCTCCTAGGCAGAGCCATATGCAGCAGCCCCTACTATGGTTACCACTGTACAAAGAAACGAATACCACAATTCACAGAATTTTGTGAACTGCTTTTGTTATCCTTTAATGCATACGACTTCTTATTTATGTCTGTAAGCTTTATTATCTGTGACTGGCATTCTAACTTGTTAGAGAACCCTGGACTGTACATGCACATAGGTGCTTCTTTGCAACTACATCAGCACAGGTGATGACACAATCAGAACCTGATGTGTCCTGTACTATGAAGATGTTAAATGTATGCTGTGCACTCGTATGCTCACTCCACACATTAAAGAATTATTATGAAATTGCTATAAAATTACATTGTCTCTGCAAGTCAAGTATCTATGGTTCCACGTGTAGTACTTTAATTTTTAATTTTTTTTATTTTTAGGATTCTGCTACCACAAAAAAGATTGAAAAGCATTGCACATATGTTTGTCAACCATGCAACCAGGCAGGTCCACTGGAGACTCGTGCCCTTTTTAAGAGATGACCAGGAAGCAGCAGTTAGTTAAGTAACTTCCTCAGAGCAGAAAGATGAAGGGAGAAGCAATCAAACTCTAAACCTTTGGCTACAGGAAGCAGTTTTCTAAGATTTCAGAGCCTTAATCCTCTCTGCTATCTGCCATACTGTAAGTAATGTGCATGTCTGTGTGTGTATTTGGAAGCCTGCTTGTACTGTACATGCGACTTGTGCACAGAATGATACCACTGAAGCCACTATGACCACAAAATGATACCACTGAAGCCACTATGACCACAGAATACTACCACTGATGCTACAATGGTCACAGAATGCTGTAACTGTGGCTATGACGACTTTTAAAACTCAGCTACCATACTGGCTGCAAGGTTTCTGTTCTGGTATCCCAGGCCTGTAACTATGTTAGAAGCTATTCTTATTCAGTCTGTGTAGCCCATTTACTAATATATTGCACACAAGCTCCTTTCCTGATACATTGTAACATATAATTTCTGCAATATGTGCTGTGCTGCTGTCTATGGATTGGAACATCATTTTAACATCTTGCTCAGTTGGTGTCCTTGCTACTGGGTCATGGATAAATTAAAAGAACAAATACTTTTCTAAGGTGAAAACACATCTCTGCCAATCCAATGTAATGCATCACTCATGGTCTCCAGCATCACACATTCCTGCCTGGAGCAGTCCACACCCAAAATTTCACACATCTACATATGCATGCTTTGATGCTTTACATCACAGTGCAATAAGTGAGTTCACATTTTTTTGTTATCCAATTATACTAAAATATTCTGAATTCCATGGTCTAACAATAACCCACTGGTGCAACAGACCCAAGTATCTGGAAATTTGACAATTAATGGACCTTCACATTTCAAACACCCCAATGTCCTCCTATGCTGGGTGATGGAATGACCAAATGTGTAACAGTGGTTAAGGATAAAAACAGCCACAACTCACAATTCTGGGGCTATGAAAGATGGCAGCTCATGAGGCCTCTGTACAGAAAGCATGCTTAGGCATGTCTGCGAAGCCCTACATACCTTTATTCAAAGACAGGAAAAAGCCATACAAGGACGGCACCCACAGTTTATCCAAATGATTAGATGGCACTAATTTCTGATGGGGGGGGCACAAGGGGGAAGACACATTTCCAAGAAGAGCAGAGGAAGGAACTTCTACAAAAAAGTCTTCAACAATCAGAAAGGAAAAGTAGACAATCATTGTACTGGGCATCTGCGTTTTATTTTATGAGAACCTTTTGCTCCCAGATATGCACACCTCTCAACTGTCCAGATTTTGACTCATGTTTTTTGTCTGTTCCTTATAAAATTTTGTGGTTTATTGGCAAATTATTAAGGCTTGAAGTCATTAAATGATGACAGATATCTAAGTTTCAGGCTTCATATCCTTCAGAAAATGCATGCGGACACGAGTCCTGTTTAAAGTTTATAAGAGGAATATTTACAATCTGTCCCTATTCTGGGACCTTTATCCCCCAATTATTTTAGGCTCTGCCCATATTTCTTAAGCTAAGAGGTTGAGAGGTATGCGAATATGCACTCCCCATAAAAAAGGAAACAATTAGAACTGCAAAATAGTTGTAAATAGCTCATACCATTTTTTTAGTCATACATGAACAGCAAACCCTACAAGAAGCATAATTTACTGCAAACTGTAAAAGGCAGCCAGAGTGCTCAGTCACTCAGATGTACTGCTATCTCAAAAGGAAGTAACTGCTGGTACCTTTCACCTGAAAACTTGTTTAACTGGGACTTCCAGATAGAGTAGATATAAAAATACAATATGACACCTACCTGAGACAGCACTAGCTATGGCTATTTGCTTTTTTTTCATGTAATTCAGTGTTTAACTGCAGATCTCCCATTTCATGCTTAGCAGTTTACTATGGCTGTTGTTTTAATAGAATTTTGATCTTTACTATAGAACCCATACACTTCAAGAAAGAACAGTGACTTTAACACAACTTTGTTTTCAGAAATTCGAATCAGAATCTATAACCTCCTCACCTGACCTGAAACCTTTTCATTACAATCTCCACAACAGATACTTGCAGTATGAATTCACATTTACAAGTAGCAAAAACTTCTTCGGAACGGAATATATAAAGAGAAACTGAAAGCTATAAATTAAAAATACATACATTAAAAATACTTGCCTTTACTGCTTGTTCAGTTAATTGGAAGTTGCACCTCTTTAAACTCAGAAAATGCATTTACCGATTCAGGTCCCCCTCATCAGTCACTGGTGATGCCAATGTCCTATTCACTATCACTTGGCAGTGATATTGCTTGCTGTCAAAAGATGGACAATACTTCACATGAATCAAAATAAAATCTACATGCATATATGTGTTCACTCATGTCTTTTTGCATTCTATCACAATGAAACCACACTATCACCAATCATAGGAAAATTTCTGGCTAATGAGTCACACAGGTTTTGAACCACAATGAAATCTTGAAGTCTCCAGCTTCAGAAAAAATCCCTTAGCAAACGAGCCTGAGACAGAGAACAAGAAGAAATAATAACTGGGAGCCCAAAGCACTTTCTTTGACATGGAAGCCAAATTCCAGAGCTATCAATTTGCATTGTCTTTTGAGAAATTACTTTACCAAACTGGTCTCCGTCCAGCATTTCTCAAGCAGTCACTACACGACACAGGTACTGGAGCAGGAAGGAAGACCTCAAGTCTGCTGTTGAAAGAGTGAAACAGTAGGCTATCAGTAGGCAGTGAAACTGAACAAAGTGCACATCGTGCAAACATTGTAATGTCTCAACTGATCTTCCAATCAGGGAAAACACCTCTAAACTACGTCATTTCATAAATATGCTACCTAGCCTGTTCTTCTGGTTTCGAGGCATTTTTTCACCAAAAGAATCCTAATTAAATGTTAAGACAGAATATAACTTTTGCAGACACAAATGTTTCCCATTTGCTAACTAGCAGGGTGAGAGCAGCTTTTAAAATAGTTTTTGAGTGACGGACACCTTAACTTCGTCATTCCTGCTTAACTTGCCAAATTCCTTTCATAATGAAGTTACTAACTGAAACGACATGCTCATTTTCCTATCTCCTACATTTACAGTAATGCCATAGCCATCAAGCAGTGGAAATGACAACAGGACAACAAGGCAACACATATTCGTGAAATATCCAGCCCTGACTCTTAGTCACTGTAAAGGTATCCTAAATGAAAAGCATTTTTTTTTCTTTTCTGCTTCTTCTGCTTAATCCTATTGATAAAGGAAACAGCTTAAACTTGTCAGAAAAGTTCAGGAGATCTAATTTTAAAGTTAACCTAAGACATCATGTTTGACATTACACACTTAACTTCTTCTTGAACTGGATGTTTGAGGTTAATCTCCTACATTTTGTTTCTTAACGTTCTCTTCTGTCTTAGCTGCAGAGCGTATACAAGGGGAACCAGAAAGAAGGAATGGAACTTCTAGCCACAAAGTAAACAGTTAATAAGTAGTAGAAAACAGAATGAACAAGGACAGCCAGGAATTCAACAGAAAGTATTAACTCACTACAAACAAGGTTAAGGCTTGAGTGTGTGGAATAGATAGTTATACTGAAAATTGCCAGTTACCTCATTTTACATAACTTCTCACTGACAGCAACAAAATATATGGCTGGAGTAGCCAGGGATGAACACATTACATAAATGTTTTTATCATATTTTTGCCTCTGGTCACTTCTGTCAAAGGATTTTTTTTAACTTGTTAACAAGATAACTGTATTAAATTTGATTGTCTTGAAGAAAAAACTGCAGGAGCAACTGGACTGCTTGGACTAATGCAGTATGAAAGCAGAGCCTAATGGAATCAAACCCACAAGTACAGAATGAAGTTCTTTGTACCATATAACCTTAAACCTCAGTGCTATTCTACCAAATGTGGTAGGTTCCACTATAACAAACTGAACAGCTACAGAGGATTATGAGCAGGTCATAATCACAACCGGCTTATTATGTGTTTGAGACATGGATGTCAAGATTCATGTCTCGAACACATAATAAAGGGCATGTAGTGCATGGAACTTTATCTGCTACATGTACGACTAGTTACAAAAGAAAAAAAAAACGCTAAATGTTTTGCCAGTCTTCAGAGCCATAAAGCACTTGGCGAGTGCTGTCAGAAAGACAGTATAAGACATTCTATTAAGTAACAAAGAGTCAAGGATACATTACTGGCACAGTCAGCAGGCAGAAACAAATCTATTTTTTCTGCTGCTCTTGTTTTCTGGCCAGTACTGGCAGGTTTAGCTGCCTAACTTGATATCCAAACTTAGCAACAGAAGCAGAGAGTGCTTAACATTTATTAAGAAAGGGTCTTGTGCTATATAAACTTTCAACTGGCTTGTCTTTTTCCAGATATCTGAGTGTAACCACCCAGTTCCATGCACTACATGACTATTACTCTGTACTCAATAAACACTTTTACAGACAGTAGGTAAGTTTTAGTACATATATTTAATAAAGTATATTGTGCTAACAGATACAATGTAAGACCTTATAGCAAACATTTTAACACTCTCACGACTATGCACAGACTATTTCAAGCGTGTGTCTTTGCTGTACAAAATGAGAGGACCATGTGATCCCAGACATAATGCATGGCATACATTCCCATTTTCTTAAGAAGAAGCATGCATTTATACACATTTGTACACTTTAGCTATGTATGCATTTAATACCATGGGATCACAAAGTAAATGTTAGAAACATACTGCAAATTTAAATTCACGTTTAACTGAACATTATGTTAGAATTACAATTTGTATGGCTCAAAGAGGAATCTTAAGTAGCAATTCTGGAATTTTCTGGAACAGACATCATGTCATCTGTCAGTGAATCTAGAACGCTGTGAGCCTTTTCCACAGAATGGCTATCAGGAGTTCATAAATATGAATTCCAAGGTGCAAAGAGTTGTACAAAATTTTAGGGTTCTATGGTGTTTTTTTATTAAAAAAAGATGGAGAGAATTTTTTTTCTGCTGCCACTGACTTTGGCCATTTTGCATTCATATTTAATAAAAAAGGCAACATTTCTATTGCACTGAGCCAGCTGGTCGCAATCTTTCATGTGTCAAAGCCCAAGTAATCTGACTGCCTTTCCATCCATAGAACACCTTCTTCTGGATTACTTAAAATGGCCATTCAGTTCTTTGCAGCTAAGGCGACGTAACCAAGAACAGTTTATTTTTTGCTGATAAGCTCAGAATGCAGTATCTCCAGAAAGACTCAGTCTTTGCAGCAGTGGGGTCTCCAGCTTTACATTGTCCTATGTTGTTTTAAACATGCAACCTGCTACCCGAAGCTTTTATCCTTGCCTAAAAAGATCAGCTCTTGCCAGCACTGATTTGCTTCCTTGTATGTTTCTCTCTTCTTCTTCTTCTTTAGCTAATTGGTTTTTGAGCTCTTTATTGAAAGAGACCTAAGGAGGCCTAGGTCACTGCTATATTGAACATGTTTTCTCTTGATCTGTTTTATCTTTATTACTACCAGCCTATTTCGAACCTTTATTTTTAATAAGGCTACTTGATTACAGATAAATGCAGTTTATTGGCGCCAAAGGTTCTGGACCTGGGCGGAAAGTAATTCCTTGGGATAGCATGTTAAGCATACCCAAGCCCTTTTGGAATATGGCCCGTAATAATTGATAGAAATTTGCAAGCTATGTACATCTGCATTATTAACTGCAATTAACTGTAAAGTAATATAATCATACAAATAATGAAGGCATTACAGCTGTGGCGTATGGAACTGTCTCAAAAAAGTAACATGGCAAAAAAGTAGGAAAAAATAAAAAGAACCTCAATGAACATTAGATCTAAATAACTGTCAAAAAGACTTCAACAAGCTAATGTAATGTAATTACAGCAGAGCAGGTATCAGTCATTAATTTTATGTACTCTCTTGATAACATGGGGCAGCAATACCATGAAAAATGAAAAAAATTCAAAAACAAAGGTGACCATTTGAAATGAAAAAATAAAATCCAATCATAAAATATTTAATATTTCAAAGGACTACTTTTAAGATGTTTTAAAATGTATATGGTTGTTGAAACTGGGGAAACACTTTAATTTAATATGCTTTGACAACTGCAAACTTTAAAATCTAAATGGTCATAAACATCTTAAAAATAGAACATATAATGTCATGAAAAAGCATTATTATAATTTCATTCCTGGATCCCATAAGTTTGTTTCTAAATGTACATGTCAAATCTCTTAAGATATTTTGGAATTCTATAACTTCTACTTGTGTTGCATAGAACAGAACAGGGTTTGTTTGTCTTTCGGCTTTTTCCCGGTAATGATTGGCAGTAGATTTTTTTGCGAAATGCCGAGGTGCCAGCTCGACGTCCAACCTTCAACGAAGGCACGACAGGGTGATTTACAAATATATTCACACTGACTCATCACTGTTCTCCTATTATGACAGCTGATCATGTGACTGCATAACATAACTGACTAGTTCCATCAGTGAACTTAAACAGTTTAATTACATTATTAATCTGATAAAGCATTTAACAATTAAGAATATGAAAATTGCTAAGTACTGGAATTCCCTTCCATTAATCTTACAAAGTACTCCCTCCTTTACTGATTTCAAATTTAGACTAAGACAGCACCTCAGAAACAACTGGCTATGCCCATGTTGCTCTCCTGGATAATTCTCCAACCACCTTTCACTTATAAGTACCTTATCCTTTCTCTCTTCCAGCACTACTGTTTCTCTCATTCTCTCTTTTACCCACTAACTCTCTCCCCCTCACTGAATCTCTATTGTCTAAGCACTCTATATCTCTCCCCTCCTTTTCTGCCTGAACCCTCTCCGTAAAGTTCATCTTCTATATTAATATGCAACTTAGCAACTGATCATTTACATTTGTTATAACTCTGTAACCAAGTGCCTAAATGATGTACTACTCTGCTGAATCTTTGTATTGCTAATGTATTGTAATCACACTAGTTCTAGTCAAATGTCTTAAATTGTATTGTACATTCAAGGAGCTTTTCTGCCCGGGTCTCTGCTGAAAACGGGCTACCAAACCCAGTCGGACACTACCCAGTAAACAAATGTAAAATCAAAATAAATAAATAAATAAATAAATTATTGTGACCAGGTATTTACTAAAGTACTGTTTTCTCTTTCTCATACTTTTTTGCAACATCTCATTTTGGTTTTATTTTATTTTTCACAAATTTAGCTTACATTCCCTCTTCTGTCTACATTTGTAGCACCACTTCCTGTACTAGTTCTGAAAAAAAAAAACATTTTTGATATGTTTTTCTGAACCACATACAGGTAGTTCTGTTGCACAGATGGGTGAAGTCGTGAATGCAGTGCCAATGAATATAGTTTAAACAGTTGACCTGGAAATGAACAGGTGTTGGCCAGCAAGATGGAAAACAGCAAGTGACAGTCTGTCCACATTGGGGGAGGGATGGAATAGGACCACTTACTACAAATGACTCTTGGTAGAGGGCATACCTTTCAGCATCTTACAGTAAGAATTCTGGATAAAGCCAAAAATAATTGGGGGGACAAATGCCTAAAATCAGCAACAGACTTTAAATATTTCTCTTACTAACTCAGAAGATAGCTAGAATAACAAGTTTTACATTAGCATGCATTTACTGAAATCTGAAAAACAAATATCTGTCATTAATATTGAGTTATGTGCTCAGTGATTTGCCAGAAAACCACAAATTTTATGAAGAGCAGACTGAAAGTAAGAGGTACACATCTGGACATTTTGTGAAATTCTGGACAGATGAATGGTAAGGGTAGAGGAGAGGGAAGCAGTCTTTCACAATTAAGAGTTCGCAGGGCATCACAGCACAGTAGCATGTGGTGTACATGTGCCCATACACGCCTGTGTGCATATCACATAACTAACTCCCATATGCAGGGCATCAGAGCACAGTAGCATGTGGTGTACTTGTATGCATACAGGCCTGTGCATATCACATAACTAATTCCCATATGCAGGGCAACAGAGCACAAGGTTCCCTTCAAAATAGCTAAAACCCATAACATCTAAAATCATAACATCGAAACCATAACATCTAAAATGTGCATCACAGCACGGAACACTACAGATCACATGAAAATAACATCCCTTCCACATATAATGACACCAAACTAACAAACACACTTTTTACTATGTTTCAGCAGGGGGCAAGCCCCCCTGCACCCCCCATGTGGGGGGCTCTGCCTCCTCATCCCCCGTAAATTAAATATACCAACTCCGAGATCGCACTACAGTGGGAAAAAGTTAATTTCCTAACCCCACTGTATCACGATCACCATAAATAATGTACATATAATGTCTATATCACTTACCTGTATGGCCTAAAAAACACATACAGTGGATTCCTACACTATATAAATAATAACTATAGAAATAAAAACTACAACATCTTATAGTGATATGATAAGATTAACAGATTAAACTATAAAATTTACACGTTTGATAATACACTATTACATATTATACATTTTAGATGTTATGAACTTCGATGTTATGGGTTTTAGATGTTATGGATTTTAGATTTTATGGTCTTGATGTTTTGATTTTAGATGTTATGAGTTTTAGATGTTTTGAAGGGGAACTGAGCACAGTACCATGTGATATACTTGTGTGCATACAGGCCTGTTTACATATCATATAACTAATTCCCATAGTTTTGATACTCTCCGTGGCTTAGTGATGCTCTTACATTTATACTAATAATTTGCTGCTTTGGTGATGCACCATAAGGTGCACCAATGTCATTTCTTACAACTCACTACTCTTTACATCTTTGGGGGATAGTTCCGTGTTAATTAATTTCATTATTTTTTTGTGCACTGTCTTCTTTCTTACATCTTGCTTACATTTTGTTATATTGTACATCTACAATTTCTTGGGGATTTTTTCCTGAGTCTCTGCTGAAAATGGACAACATAACACGGTCAAGCGTTCATAGGTTCATAGGTGTACGCTAGGCTAATGGCCCTGTTGTCTTTACAAGCCTAGCCCAAAAAAACTGCCCAGGCACCATGCCACCCGATGTTAGTTCACACTGCCCCTATCCAGTAGGGCAACTGGAGTGATCCCTGGGGTGAACTTTCTGTTATTACCCATCCATTTGTCAATATTTCTCTTGAAGACGGCCAGCGAGGTGCTCTGTTTGACATGAATGGGAAGCTTATTTCAGAGTATGGGCAGTCTTTGGGAGATGAACCTGTCCCTCCACCATGTTCTGTTAATTGCGGTAATGAGGTTGTGATTGCTAGAGCATGAGGCGCGGGGGGATTGGGATTTCTTTAAGTGTAGCATTTCAAGTAGGGCTGGGTCGGACATGGCTTTGTAAGTCAAACAGAGAGCACCTCTAAATAGATGATAAGAGACTGAGAAGAGCTGAAGTTTCTTGAGTCTGTCCATGTAGGACATGTGTTTAAGGCCTAGAATCCTTTTTGTGAGGTACTTTTGTGGCCTCTCCACCTGTTGCAGCTGTTGTAGGTGTCTGGTTAGGTACATGCCAAACGGGGCATTATATTCGATGACTGATCTAATGAGGGATAAGTAGAGAGGGATGATAGGTTCATAGGTTCATACTAGGCTATCTGCCCTGGGGCAATTATAAGCCTAGCCCGATTCTGTATGGCTTACGCCACCCCTTGATTTGAGTATACTGTGCCCTTTTTAAGGTTTAGTTTACTGTGCCTCTGTCTAATAGTGACACGGGAGTAATCCTCTTTCTTCTTGGATGCGAAACCTTTGGTTATAAGATGTGCCACGTAGAAGGACTTTCTGATCACAGTGGTGATGTGGTGGTCGAAGGTGAGGTGGCTGTCAACCTGGGTGCCCAGATCTCTTATGGCCCCTTCAGTGTTTAGTGGGCTCCAATCAACGTGGTAATTCATGGGAACTGAGTTTTTTCCAAAGGGGATAATAATGAATTTTTTGACGTTAGCTTCAGGCCATGGTTCCAACACCAGTCACTGGTCTCAGTGAAGCCCTTTTGTACGATGTCTGCGTCACTTGGGGAGTTGATAATGACTCCTAGCTGACAGTCAGTTCCTGGATAAGAAAAACAAATAAATATACAAATAAATAAATAAACAAATAATGTGTTATTTGGTGGAAAGCAGAAGTCCTACAGTATAATGTGGCTTTGTCCTGTAGTATATGGAGTGGAAAGGAGAGACAACTAGGTGGCTACACTGATGGAGGAAAAAATAAACAGCCCACTTTCTGTTACCTAGAAAGGTGAGTGAAAACCATACTGGCCAGTGATGCTCCCATTCCATCTAGTAAGCGGTGTAGTAATTGAAGACCAGTTAGCAGTACTGCTGTCCACTAAAGATTATGGACAGAATCACAAATCAAATTATGGTGAAATGACTGCACATCCTCTAGTACATGGGAAGCATCAAAAATTTAAGTACTTATGAACATAATAAAGTAGGTATACAGTGGGGTGACCAGTCAGGATGAGTGGAAACACAGGGATCCTGGTGGTTGTAAGCTATCAATTGTTGTGTGGAGCTAGGGGTTTTCTAATGCTTGCCCCAGCTATCCAAGACTGTATGCATGCAATGCAGTCATCATGGCAATATGTAAATGTGCATTGTTTCACCACATGACTGCAAGGAGGCTCTAGCCTTGAGGTCACTGCAGGTAGCTTACTGCCTTTGTCAGAGTGTGAGCTTGTAATGGAATGCTCCTTCAAACTCTGTGAAAAAAATTCTGAAAATTGGTTGCTCCATACCTCTGACCCTGTCTCGCTTCATCCACTGTCCCTATAAGGGTGGACACCCTGCTGTGTACTATCAGACCAGTTTCCATCTCATATAGTATTTTTTCTGGTGAACTTCCGGGATCCCTCCCACATTCTCTCCCAAGGTCATACTATATCATTATAACACTTTGTCACCGCTTTACCTTTCCAGATGAAACAAATACAGCGGCCCACTGATTCTACTCTCTCCAAGCAAAACGTTCAGAATATGAAATGGTAACTAAGTGTAGGTCTTCAGAGGTACAAATGAGTACCTTGCTCCTGTGCAGCTGAACAGGCTTCATCTCACATACCTGATGTAATAAAAAGCATGTTTCCTTACCTCTAATCGCACAGTATCATGTCTGTGGCTTTCAAGCCTTCCCTAATCACCTTCCTTCCTCATTAGCTCCGCACTTAAAGTCCAGAGGTACAATTAAAATGAACAGCATTTGTCAAAGGCCATTGTCATCTCTCTGCATTGCTTTCCTTCATTTAAATTTTACTATAGTCACAAGTGAAAGGGTCAGTGATGTGACACCTCTTTTATTATTTTGATTGGGTTAGTCCACTTACGGTTTGTTAGAAATAAGTGGTATTCCTAGTACTTTCCGGACTATATTATTTAGGAACTGCTCTATTTTAAGCATTACTTAAAACAATCATAGAGTTTGATTATAGTTGGTGTGATGGTACAGCGGTTAGTGCTGTTGCCTTAAAGTTACAAGGTGTTGTGTTCAAACATGGCTTCTAGCTGCTGAGCGTGAGGCTCTACTTGTGAATGCACAGGATCCATCCAGGTATTATCTGTGAGTGCACAGGATCCATGCTGGTATTACCTGTGAGTGCACAGGATCCATCCCGGTATTACCTGTGAGTGCACAGGATCCATCCTGGTATTACCTGTGAGTGCACAGGATCCATCCCGGTATTACCTGTGAGTGCACAAGATCCATCCTGGTATTACCTGTGAGTGCACAGGATCCATCCTGGTATTACCTGTGAGTGCACAGGATCCAACCTGGTATTACCTGTGAGTGCACAGGATCCATCATGGTATTACCTGTGAGTGCACAGGATCCATCCTGGTATTACATGTGAGTGCACAGGATCCATCCAGGTATTCTGCTTTTCCTCCAACCCTCTGAACATGTAAGTTGGCTACTCTAAGATTTCCATGCACACAATGTACTTGTAATTGTGTGTCTCCTCTCTTGGAGTAGTTGTTCAGAAAAGACTATGATGGATTCAGTTGCTGGTTAATAAATGAAATACACGTAAATATTGTGTAATAATAATACCCATTTATAGGTTAGTTCATAGGTTAGTTCTAGGCTAACTGCCCTTGTGGGCCATTTTAAACCTAGCCAATTACCCAATGTGAGAATCAAACCCTGTACCTTATGTCTATAAGGTTAACACATTCACCATTAAGCCAACCTCCCACCCACATTGTTAACCATGGGGGCCCACTGGACACACAGTCCCGTTTTAGGGGCAACCCAGGATCAATGTCTCATTAAGTGACTTGCTCAAGATCAAACAGTAGGGAAATAAGGGTTGCGGGAATCAAACCCTGCAGCACAGGAACTACAGTTCACAGGTTTAAAGATCATGTGCATTGGCACAAAAATGAATGCATCATCTGCACTCATTTTTCATTATTTTGTGAAGTTCAACAGTGTTTAGCAGCTAGTCCAATCCTGTTTCCACATAAAATAATAAATTTATGGAAAATAGGATTACCGGAGTACTGCACTGTTACGGCCAATGCTGACACGTTTTGCAGAGTTGAGGCTCTGGTGGGCAGTCCATTGTGACATGCAGTTGGGGGCAGAAGCTTTCCCATTTCAGCTTCTTCCCATAAGATTAAGTTTTTATTTTCATATGTTATCACCTTCCTTCAATGAAGTACCCATGTAAGCTTAGTAAGCTTAATGGGAGGAAATGGATATGTCCTTTTATGATTTTTTTTTCCTTTTGCCCCCCCCCCCCCCCCCCAGCTCTTTTACTGCTTGTGGGTCTTGGCTGCACTTGCAAATTTAATGAGAATAGCTGCTCAGAAAGTACTTAATGAATACAGCTTTAGTTACTCCTTTGTGGATATTCTTTGACTTTGTCATTTTATTTTTATTTTATTTTTTTTACAGCTGTTGTTTCACGAAACTCCATCCTCAGGTCATCATGACTAGGCATTCTATGACGTAGTGGAATATGTCTCCAATAAGAAATTGCATATAATGATGGAAATGCTTTTTTTGTCTGTGTGTGTGTGTGTGTGTGTGTGTGTGTATTTGTGTTTGTGTGTACTTTCAACGCATAATGGAAAAATTTCGACTCTGTTGGGCAGAAACCACTCAAAACGTATTGCCACTGCTAAACCAATGTTGCACTGATTTACAGAGGGTAACCTGAAGTCAGTTAACTGTGCCATTCTGACAAGTTTTACAAAACTGTTACAATTTAGCTATACAAAATAAACAGTCATTTATCTCCTCTGTTTAGGTGTCTTGTCTCACTGCTTGGACTAATTTTTTTATAAGATGGAAGCGAGGGTAACAAGTGTTGCCACATTTCAGATTACTGGCTTCATACATTAAATACGTTATTATAACCTGTGCCTTCATGAATAACTAATGTAAATGACACCCTAAACTCACTTCTGACATGGCATATCTCATCTATACTCAGATTGCACCGTTATCATTTAGACTGCAAGTAAACATTCACATCTACAACTGTCTTTTGCCATCCAGTTTTTCCATCACCATTTTTGTACAGTAAGGCCAGTTAATCGACTTGAGTTAGTCCGGCAGTTAGCAAAGAGTATTAAGGCTATGAGCTGTTAGTAAGCTGCTCTGTGTGGTACAAGGTTTGATTCTCTCGGCCATCATTTGCTTAATGTGTGACCTTGAACAAGTCACTTAACCAGACAGTGCTCTGTGAAACTGGGTTAGGTTCCTCAATGGTCTTTTGGACTTCATAGGTTCACAGGTGTTTACTAGGCTAATGACCGCAAGGGCCTTTTTAGCCTAGCCATACATCCCAAATCTTGGACGAGTTCTGGTACTCTCGATAAGTGCAAACAGGGGCTTGGGAGATTAAACCTTTTAAAGGCAGGGGCCTGAGAGATGAAGCATTTACAGGTTGCCTCTATCCATTAGAGACATAGGTGCCAAACTAAGGATGAATTTCCTGTTGCTCAACCAATTGTCCAAGATGCACTTGAATTGGATTAGGGAGGAACTCTGCTTTGCATGGATGAGGAGCCTGTTCCAGAGATGGGGTAGTTTCTGGGATACATACCTGTCTCTAGCAGGTCCTATTTATATCACAGGCAAGGTTTAAGTCTTTACAATGGGTATTTCTATTGCTGTTTGTTTTGTGGATATACAGGAGGTCCATCAGAGTGGGGTCTGACGATGCCCTGTATGCCAGGCATAGATCTCCCCTCAAAAGCCTGTAGGAGACAGAATGCAGGGGATAGGGCCTTGAGGCAGTCTGCACAGGACATTTTACTTATAGGGTTGGGAGGGTGGCCTAATGGTTAAGGTGTTTGCCTTACAAACACAAGGTGCAGGGTTTGAGTCTCACAAGGGATAATTGGCTAGGCTTAAAATGGCTCGCAAGGGCAGTTAGCTTAGTATGAGCCTATGAACCTGTGTTCTTTCAGTGATGAACTTCTGTGGATGTTCCAGTTGTTGGATATGCCTGCTTAGGCACATACCAAAGGAGGCACTGTACTCAATGACAAGTCAGATGAATGTCGAATACAATGGAATGATGACTTCTTTGGACCTAGATGCCATATCTTTGCTCAGAAATTGCACAACATAGAATGATTTCCTCACTTCTGTATACATGTGATGGTCAAAGGCTAGATTATGGTCTATGCGTGTCCCTAAGTCCCTGACTAGTGGGTCAACTCTATGGATTGTGTTGTCAATAAGACAGGTACCAGAGGTGGATGATTTCCCAAAGGATACTAATATGCATTTCTTGGCATTTAGTTTTAGTCCATGGCTCTGGCACCAGTTGTTTGACTGTATCAGCCCTTTCTGGAGAACATTTGTGTCAGTGTAGGATTCAATGACAGCTCCTAATTTGCAATCATCTGCAAATTTAGTCAGCCAGAGACCACTGACATTGGCCTCAAGTTCAGAGAAGTAAATAATGAAAAGGAGTTGTCCAAGGACTGATCTCTGAGGCACTCCCACTTGTGACTGGGCTCTTTGTAGAGGTGGGCTTCCCAATTCTAACCTCCTGGGTCCTGTCTGTGAACCAGTTGGCCATCCACCGGGTGATATATGGGTTTGTACCTAACCTCCTGAGTTTGTCAACAATGCCCGAATGGGGTAGTGTGTCAAATGCCTTGGCCAGGCCAAGGTAGGCAGTGTGAATCTTTTGCCTTCATCAATTCCTGCCTTTCTTGTTAAGTGGTACAGACTATTTGTAGGCTTCTGAGCCCCCAAGCCCTTCTGTGTTTGAGGGAAGCCTTCTAGCTTGTTTTTTTTTTTCTTGTAACTAGCCAGTTTTCTAGTTTCAGCACTCAAATCTGTTTCTTTGATCTCAGCACTTGTTCAGAAAAAAAAAAAAAAAAAAAAAAAATTTCATCTGCTTTTACTGTACTTGTGTTTTTACCTACTTCTTTTTACTTTTGCATCATCTTAAAATACTCAATTGTATTTATTACTGCTTGGTGTAACTCATTCTAAGCCTTTTGGTTTAAACACTTTGGCTTCGGACCAGTTAGTTGTTTTGCACTGAGAGGTTTGTGGTCTGCACTGTTGTGGCAGAACAGGTAGCTTACATCCTTCTAGGTTGAGAACTGCTGATTGAGGGCTCAGTGTCTGTTATTCTAAAAGTGTATTAATTCTGGTTTAAGCACTTGGGCTTTCAAGCCAGTTATTTTACATTAAGAGGGTTCGTGGTCTGCACTCTTGTGGGAGGAGAGGCTGGACTCTGCCCTTCTGAGCTGGGAATTTCTGGTTAAAGGCTTATAGTGCATGCATATCTGAACTGTTTCTTACTGAAGTTGGTGCGCCTTGTTTGCTGTGGCATAGACTGGATTCGGGCCTGCTGGATCTAGCTTTGTCTGTGTAACTTGAGCACTAATCCAGACATTCTCTAAAGTATTCAATGGTATTTATTACTGCTTGGTTGTAACTTGATTAAAGTGTAGCTATCATTCAAGTCTTTTGGATTAAGCACTTGGGCTTCAGACCAGTTGTTTTACATTAGGAAGGTTTGTGGCAAGCACTGTGGTGGCAGGACAGGTAGCTTTCATCCTTCTAAGTTGGGAACTGCTGATTGAGAGCCCAGTGTCCAAGTGTATTAGTTCTGGTTTAGGCACTTGGGCTTCAGGCCAGTTATTTTACATTAAGAAGGTTCGTGGACTGCACTCTTGTGGGAGAAGAGGCTGGACTCTGCCCTTCTGAGCTGGGAATTTTCTGGTTAAAGTTTTATAGTGCCTGAATATTTGAACTGTATCTTACTGAAATTGGTTCACCTTGTTTGCTCTAGCATAGACTAGATCCAGGCCTACTGAATCTAGCTTTGTTTATATACTTGTTGTTTGTTTGCTTGTTATTTCCCTGGAAGCTAATTCACCTAATACGCAACTTCTCAGCTTCTGTGGATCACTAGTGATATCTGCATTGCTTACTGTACTTATTTCCTTGTTTCACTTGAAAGAAAGTTACTGTTTGCCGTTTTTGCATTTAGTTACTTGTATCACATTGCACTCAAGTTACCTGGCACTTGCTCACTAAAGCAATTATATAAGTCAGCACTAAAAATTAAAAGCACTACACCCTCACTCCCCACTGGCCCTTGTTTTCAATTAAGGATTTCCCAATATTATTCTAGCATGTCCAAAGGTCAGTTGTCAATCTCCTCTCCGGTCCAGCTGGTGAATCTGGGAATCTTGAGGCAATGTTATAACTGCCTCATGTACACAGACAACCCTCTCCTCCTCCCACATAACACAAATACTTGCGAGAGATGCAGCTATTTAGCCAAACTGGAGGCTGAGCTCTCTCAACTCAGGACTGGCAAGACCAGACAGGAGGAGAAGGCAACTACACACACCACAAAACCAGCCTCACATAATGCTACCACTCCACTGAATCAAACACATAAACACACAAAGACATACTCGAGGCTCTGAGTAAAATTTACCTAAACAGCAGAGGCCTCCAAAGCAGACACCCAAACAACTGCTACCTCAAGACACCCCACAAGCAACACATAAACCACAAAAGCAGTGTGCAAAGCAGTCACAGCCCTTAAGGCCAAATACAACACCAAACATACTTGTCATAGGTGACTCCATAGTCAGACACACTGACGTCCCACTCACCAGGCTGAACAAGGAGAGGGTCACAGTAAGCTGCCTATCGGGCGCTAGAATCCGCCACATAACACAAGCACTCGGGTCACTCCACAGCAAGTACAAATATGACACAGTCATTGTCCATGCTGGTGTGAACGACCTGAGACGCATACCTCCCTGGACTGCATGAAAAGAGACATAGAGGAGCTCTCTGATTATGAAGCCCAGGCAGGTATGACCCTAACCCTGAGCAGTATCCTTCCTTCACCAAGAATGATGCCACAATATAGAGACAAGATGATCAGCTTTAACAATTGGCTTAATGTCTGGTGTCATTCAAAGGGGATCCAGTGTCTGTCTGCCTGGGATGACATGCTTGACAAGCCACGCTGCTTCGCAAGGGACGGCTTGCACCTGTCACCCTGGGATTCGGATATTGGCTAAGGCTCTTGCCACCCCATAGTGCCTTTTTTAGGCAAGGCTCAAATTCTAAACCTACCACCCTAGAAAACAAAAATGGGAAGAAATTGAGGGTAATGCTGCTCAATGCCAGAAGTCTAAATCTCAAAATGCACGCACTCGAGGTCCTTCTCAGTATGGAGAACATCGATGTCTGTGCTGTAACTGAAACCTGGTTCAAGGCTCCTGAGAGCACCCCGGCACTATTAGGTTTTACCTCCTATCATGCGTTCCGGCCCCAAAACCCGGACCACTCCACAAAAGGAGGGGGTGTATCCATATTCATAAAGGATACCCACACCTCCAGGTTGGTGGCAATGCATGAAGCTTCGGAAACCATCCAGGTGCAACTAACAATAGGCAAAACTGCTCTACAAATTGTAGCATGCTACAGGCCACCCTCTCAAACTCAGGAACCCCACACAGCCTTCCTGAAGACACTGGAGGGTATAAATGTATCTCCAAACACCATCATATTGGGTGACTTCAACTACCCGAATATAGACTGGGAACATTACTCAAGCCCTAACTTTCTAGCCCAACGGTTCCTGGAGTTCATAAATTCAAATGCCATGGAACAGCTAGTCACTGTTCCCACGAGAGGAGAAAATATACTAGATCTCATTGTCACAAACATGGGGACAAAATGCTCCACACCGGAAGTATATCCCTCATTGGTGAGATCTGATCATAAACTAATCTCACTGGAAATCCACATCCCGCCCCCTTCCCCAAACAAAAAAGACCATAGTGAAGAACTTCTCTAAAGCAAACTTCACACTACTCAAGACTGGTGTGGTATCCTTCAAGGCCCCTGAGTCAGAGGAAACCACAACCCAAGCTGCGGAAGCCCTTACAAATGCCTTCTATGAACACCTCCAGGACTGCATGGATCAGGCAATCCCAAATAAAACCAAGACTCTTTCCACAAAGGGCAAACGTCCAGTCTGGTGGACCCCAGCCATTAACAAACTTTACAATAAGAGGAGAAAGCTATTACATGATAGAACAAAATCCATAAAAGGGAAGTCACCCCTGATCATTATTAGTAAAAAATACGAGCACTCATAAAATCAACTAAGGCCAATTTTGAGAGAAAATTGCCATGGATTCAAAGGACAATCATAAGGCCTTTTTCAGCTATGTTAGGAACCTGGGTGGAAACTCACAGATATGCTCAGAATTAGTCCAAAATGATACAAAAATCACTGAACCCACAGACATTGCCAACATACTGGCAGACAGGTTCAGTGCAAACTTCACCCCTCTCCCCTAAAGGAGAGATAACTATCCCAGCCGAGTGTAGCCTCCCGGACATCTCAAATGCGCAGGTGAAAGCTGCTCTCTCTAAAGCTAAAAACACAGCATCAATGGGACCGGATGGTGTCCCCGGCTGTGTGCTACACGAGCTAAATGAGGAATTAAACCCGCACATAAGGCAGCTGTTTAATCTCAGCCTTACCACAGGATACGTGCCCAAGGAGTGGCGACGGCAACTGTGGTCCCACTCCACAAAGGTGGCGCCTCACGGACCCTGGTAATTACCGCCCCATAAGCTTAACAAGTCTAGTCTGCAAAGCTATGGAGAGGATCATAATGGAGCTCATAAACAAAGATATAGGGGACTTGCAGACATTGGACCCGACCCAGTTTGGCTTTGTCAAGGGAAGATCATGCCTTTTGAACTTGGTCGACTTCTTGAAATAGTCACCAAGGCCATTGATGAGGGAAAGGCAGTCCATACAGCCTACCTTGACCTTGCAAAGGCTTCGACACAATACCCCACTCGGGTATTGTAGAAAAACTTACCAGCTTAAATGTAAACCCATATGTCACAAGATGGGTTGCAAACTGGCTTAAGGACAGAACCCACAGGGTTAGAGTTGCTGGCGCTGTGTCAGACTCCAAGCCGGTCACAAGTGGTGTCCCACAGGGCTCGGTCCTTGGCCCCCTATTGTTTGGCATCTACTTCTCAGAAGTACAGGCCAACATTGGAGGACTTTGGCTGACAAAGTTTGCAGATGACTGCAAACTGGGCCATAGTGGAAAGTGCATCGGACACTGATATCCTTCAGAAGGGACTCACGGAAACAGATAGCTGGTGCCAGAGCCATGGCCTGAAGTTAAACGCCAAAAATGTATAGTCATACCCTTCGGGAAAAACAAGGTAACCCCAAGCTACCATATAGGTGGCAATCCACTAAGCACAGAAGAGGTTATCAGGGACCTGGGGACCCAGGTTGACAGTGGCCTTTCTTTTGACACTCACATTGCTAAAGTGGTTAGAAAGACCTTCTACATTGCCCACCTGATCATGAAGGGATTCACATCCAGATCTAGTGAGGTCATTGTTCCCTGTACTCTTCACTTATCAGACCAATGATCGAGTACAATGCCCCATTCGGGATGTATCTCACCCGACATCTGCAGCAATTGGAGAGACCCCAAAAGTTCCTCACCAAAAGGATAAAGGGACTCCAAAATCTGTCATATGCTGCCAGATTGAAGAAACTCCAGCTCTATTCAGTCGCATACCGTCTGCTCAGAGGTGACATGTGCCTGACATACAAGGCCATGTCCAACCCGGAATTAATGGACATGCTCCACCTCAAAAATCCAAATCCACCAAAACCACTAGAGCAAGCGACTTAAACCTTAGCACGGATATAAATAGGACGTGCTGGAGGGATAGATTTATCACTCAGAGACTCCCTATGCTGTGGAATAAAATCCCGGTCCATGTGAGGCAGAGCACCTCGCTGACTCTGTTCAAGAGAAATCTAGACCTGTGGATGGGAGATCGTAGGTTTACCCCGGGAATCATCTCTGGGTCACTGCTGGACAGAGGCACAACAAACTAATGGGCACAGTATTTTTTCATATAAGGGGTGGCGTAAGCCACAATAATTTGGGCTAGGCTTATAAATGCCTTAGGGCAGATAGCCTAGTATAAACCTATGAACCTATGAACCTATGAATTGCTTTGGTGACCTTATCAAAGAAATCCACCAGGCTGAGTAGGCATGACCTGCCCTTGACGAAACCAATCTGGGTTGGGTCCAATGTCTGGAGGTTTACTATATCATTATTGATCATTTCCATGATAATTCTTTCCATGGCTTTGCATATAAGACTAGTGAGACTTATGGGTCTGTAGTTTCCAGGGTCTGTAGATGGCCCACCTTTGTGCACAGGGATGTCTGTTGCTGTTCTCTATTCATGAAGCACAAAGCCTGATTGGAGGCTACAGTTAAATAGAAATTCCAGAGGGTCTGACAGGTCAAATTTCATGCTATTTAGAAGGCATCCTGGGATACTGTCTGGGCCCACTGATGCAGTGTTCTTGGCCTTAGGGAGACCATTAAGGACCTGTTCCCTAGTGATAGCAGGGGGGGTTATACTTGATGGCATTTCCTGAGGGAAGACTGCAGGGAGAGAGGGGTAAAGTTGGAGCTGAACTTATTGGCCTGTAGGTTTGCTATATCTTCTGGCTCAGTACACGTGGCTCCATTTACAATGAGCTCTGCACACAACTATGTATTGCCTTTCAGGTTGTGGACATAGCTAAAGAATGCCTTGTAGTTGTCCTTGGCCTGTGAGGCCAAATTTACCCCAGATTTGGCTTTGGTAGACTTTATTTGTCCTCTGAGATGTTTGTTTAGTTTGGTGAGAGTGCTTCTATCATGCTGGGTGCTGAATCTCATAATCTTTGCCATGATTTTTTCCTTCTGTTATACAGCCTATCGATGTTGTGATTCTACCAGGGTGGCTTGCTTTTTGCGTTAGTTCTGTACTTTTTCTTGGTGGCTACAGCTGCCTCTGTGCAGCTATTCACATGCTTGTACAGGGTTTCTGTGAAGAGTTCTGCATAGGCAGCAGTGTTCTCAGGGTTTATGGGGGCTTGAATGTTTGCCAGGTTATCACTTAATAGCAGGAAGGTAGCCTTAGAGTAGTTCCTGAATATTCCAGGTTTAGCTGGGAGTCCAGGTTTTATTTTTACTTCAAAGGAAATCATTTTGTGGTCTGACCTTACCAGGGAAGACATTACAATCGAATTTACCAACTTTAATTAACCCACTGTTAACTGGGAATCTTGTACGACACCAAACGTACAAGCACAGAGATTCAGGGTATGGGCATTACAACCTTGCACTGTCAGTGTGCCCTCCGAGGCTTTAAACCATGCTTAGCAAACAAGGAAGACAAATCGAATGCCAAACGTCAGCACACACACACTCCCCACACTAAATAAGGAAGCAACATATAAACCCACATTTACAGAGGTACTCACTAGTAATTTACCAGTAGACCAGAGGCCTCCTAAATGGAAAGGGTGTGTGCAGCACTCTCCCATATTAGTGAAGACCAGATCCAGTATGGTTGCACCCCTGGTTGGTATACCGATAGTCTGGTCCAGGGAGTTTGTTTTTACAAAATCCAGGAATCTCTGTGCTTATACGTTTGGTGTCGTACAGGATTCCCAGTTAACAGTGGGTTAATTAAAGTTGACCATGAATATGGTATTAGGTTGGATGGTGACTGTTTCCAATAAGTTTAAATACAGGGTATGGGCTTCCTGGGTCACAGAGGAAGACCTATAGCTTGCAAGGGAGTGGTATTGGGATTTTGCCTATGGTGATATGAACATGAAGCAGCCCAAGTGCTTTATCCTGTTTGACCAGCCTTGAGTATATTTATTTTTGATGTAAATCAGGACACCTCCATCTTTAGTCACTGTCTGTGAAGTAGCTGGTCTAAATGTGTGGATGGCATTATAACCTTGCACTGTCAGTGTGCCCTCCGAGGCTTTAAACCGTGCTTAGCAAACACCTGCGAACCCTCAACATGTTATTATTTTCCTTACCGAACAAACATCTTCCTATCTCTTGCAACTGTAAAATGCAGCAAAACAGCTCTTGCCATTCAGCCTTGCTAGACTGTTGTAATTGGAAGCTGATAATGGCTGCATCCACACTTCACTATCTTTTCCTTCTCAACTTTTGTCCCCATTTGGCTCTAATGAGCATGCTTCTCCCTACGTTTTGCCGTTCAGTATTGCTCATTAATCAGTTTTCCTGAGTACATATTCAGAGTTCACTTGACATACTGGCTAACTGCAATAAAAAAAAATAAAACGGAGAATAAAATGCAATTAATTCTTTTAAAATGAGTAGCCTTCTCTGACTGACACCATCTTACCCTCATGTTAAGGTTCAAATGCAAGTAGAGAACTGCAGTTTACTATCATGTTGTTGAAAGACACAACATTTTAAGTCACTTCATTGACTCAACTCGTTGAAATTGTTAAAGCTGTTTTTACCATATGTCGAAAATGATAAACATGACGCTTGACATCTGAGCCAGTTTGAATGTTGCTTTAAAATCACTGTTCAAGTCAATGGCAATTTTGCAAGAACTGATCACTTCCTTGCTTTCGGTTTAATTCATACAGAAGGTTTTGGTTCGCTGTTTTTTCCAGTCGCTCAAATGATCATATGAATTTGAAATCCATGTAAGTGTCGTTCAACATTTTGATAGTAAACTGTGAACTGGAACTTAAGGAGGCTACACCAGATAAAAAAACATCTGTCATAGTTCACATAATTTGTCTTCATGAGTAGTTTTAGGGCTACTGACCTATAAAAGCTTCTAATATATATGTGTGTGTGTGTGTGTGTGTGTGTGTGTGTGTGTGTGTGTGTGTGTGTGTGTGTGTGTGTGTGTGTGCGTGTGTGTGTGTGTGCATGTGGGGATGTATATGTGTTTCTCATTTATGCTTTACTGTAGTAACCCCACCTCTATTTTGTGCAAAAATGGGCATGGTCTGAGTGATTGATATGACAAATGGCCATGATGTAGTATGCAAATTATGCATGACTGACATGCCATGCAGATATGCCAGTGGCATCATGCATACATTGCTTGTTGATTGCTGTACGTGCATACACCACTGGATGTGCAGTTGCAAGGCCTGTCTAGATCACACCCACCGCACAACAGTCCAGGGCTGTAATGTATTTTTTTGTTTATGTTTTTGCAGGGGGGTCTCCACCTCCTGTACCCCCTGCAAATTAAATATCCCAACTCAGAGATCAAACTACATTGAGAAAAAGGGCAAATAGTGTGTTTTACTTTCTAAAGACATTTCAGATGTGCTGTATCTAATTGATGAAATGGATTAAATAAGCTTCTCTTTAATAAATTAATAAGTTCATGTGATCTGTTTACCTCATGCTCAGAATGCTGGCTGAATATTCATGCAGATGAAGAAGACATCAACATGACTATTCATCAGTTTTGAAAAACGTCACATGGTGCTGGGTGTTAGACAGGCTTTGGGTGGACCTTGCTACTGTGCATCCGGGGTTTACTATGGTAAAACAAAGCCTGTTTGTCTTACTTCTGTATATGTACTTTCTATCAAAGTCCACCTAGGTTACTCATCTAAACTGACAGGCTTTCAAATAGTCAGCCATACGGCATCAAGACTATACTTGTTTCTCCACTTAAAAACATTCGGTGAAGAAAAGTCTAATAATACAAACTAAAAGAGAAGACACATGGTTAGTGGGTAAAAAGTCAACATGCACAAGGAGCATCATTAGAAAAGTATAAAATAGTGAATACTAGAGCCCTAAGGAGAAAAGGCTGCCTGAATAAGTGGAACTGAAAGAAGAACAAGGTCTTGAAACTGTCAAGAGTAACAGAAACAAAGCATCTAAAACAAAACAAGACTGGGATGCAAGTATTCCAAGGTACAATCTTTATGTGAAAGAAAAGGTGAATACAAGTTATAGAATATATAAGCAAACACAAATGAAATAAGACATTGTGCTTTATACTGAACCTTGGAAATGGCAGGACAATCATAAGGGCTGCATAAAGAAGTCTGCAGTCAGTTACTGGAATCCATCCATGCTTGTAACTCATTGATAACTCACATTATAGCAGCCATATGAACAGCTGTCACCACCCGCAAAGTTTGCAAGTGAAGCAGTGAGTGAGACATGCATGAAGGAAGAGTAGTGAGAAAAAAACCCACATGAACATGGGGAGAATATGTAGACTCCACAGAAAAAGCACCCCAACCAAGAAATGAACCGCAAAACCCCTTCTTGTGATGAGACTATGCAGCTTACTGCACCACTGCCTTGCTGCAGCAGTACTTTTTCAAATGTCTCTGTTCATCTGTGTTAATAAATATTTCTAGTCAGTAGTACTGTGAATGGACATTAATCGACAAAGGATAACATTACTGCAAAAACAGGAAAACTCTATGTTTATGTGTCAAAATGAGTATCCAGCTTACATGCAAAATTGTCCAACCTCAGAGTTAGTATATTTTAGTGCGAAAGGGATAAGGCTGTTTTTAAATCAAATTAATTAGCTGAATTTGCAATTATTTAATCTTATTTTGACAACTATAAATGTGTTTTCTGTTTATTCTTACAATCAGCTCTACTCCTTATACAATATAATTTATCAAGGAACTGACAAAAATCAGCATAAACTATGTCTCTGTTTGGCAAACAAGGGACAGTATTGTCAGAGGGGGAATTTAATATGCCAAGAGTAAGTACAGGATCATTCATAATGCCCTATATGTCTCACTTTAACATGGAAGACAGTTTTCTAGCCAAGCAGGTCAAAATCTTGGAAGGAACTCTATTGACTAGAGGCTGGAATTTCCAATTGCCTAAACTGCAGCCATCTTAGAGCTGACTGCAATAGATAGTGGATGCAGGGATCACAATGTTTGCATGAAGGATGCAAATCCCTCAACAAAAAACACCACTGTATGTATTCTTCTCTTCAGTCCAATGATATATTTAAATGGTATTGCTGATATTATTGTAGCAGAAACCAAATCTGACCACATTTAAGTTAGAAAAGTGCACCAGATACATTCTTAACAGGCTGGTCTTTATTTGGTATTCTCACAACTGGAGATTCAGAGGATTTGAGACCTGGAAATTGGAAGCCACTTAGGAACACCTGACCACACTGCAGCATTGCTCTTCATCAATTTTTGTAAAATCTTACACATTCAAAACTGAAAGTCCTAAACTTTATGGGGTCAGACATAAAAAAGGCAATAGAAGAACAATATGAATATATCAGAACTGCCAGCTATTACAGAAGTACTAAACCTTTTGTGAAAATAACATGGAAGTCTAAAAACATCTACTTAAGTTGGCTTCAGACATGACAGGGGAGACAAGACAACTAGATTTTGGATTTCTGTAAGGAAGCATAGCGAATAAAAAAATGAATCGGGTAAATCAAGTTTGAAAACAAAAGCCCAAACATGTTTTTATGTACAATCTAGAACTTTTCTCCCTGGTCTTCCATTGAAAATGCAACCTGGCCAATTGGAGTTTCCAAATTACTGAACACACACATAAACAAAAGATAACAAGATCCATCCAGTAAGAAACAAAAATGATTTACAATACAGAACCAAAGGAAGACTAAATAACGATTAGTGAATCTAAAAATGGATGCAACATGGAACATGCTGTTAAATTAGCCTATGGCATTGTAATTTAGTTTTAATTTAATTTATTTAATTGTTAACTGAGTAAGTGCACCAGTGTTTCTTAGTCCCTGGGCCACAAAACAACAGTAAATACAGCACATATTATGGAGAAGCTAGCGCCTGCCAATTAATTAGCATATTTTTTGGAGGCGGGAAGAAAATGGGAGTAGCCAGAGAAAAATCACAAGGAGACAGTGACTTAATGTCAGGATGACTTCCATTACACAAATGACACAAAGGGCTTAGCACTATGCTGTGTAAGTTTGACATTGATATTGTACAACTGTGTGATTACTGACCCTCTGTAATAATGAAATAAAAAGATACTTTATAGCCAAATCAAATAATCTATTATATTGATTCTACAACCGTTTTCATCCCCTCCACCACCCACAGTTTGCCATTTTTCTTGGAATATAATTCCACAATCACATGCTCCATGCCAGTGCATTCCTTGACATCATGCATTTATAACATTTGGTATTCAAAATTACTAAATCTATTTGGAGCTGAATCTTGAATTCCTTATTCTTATATTCACATATAATTACTGTCTATTTTATACTTGTAAAATGACCAGAATAAGTAAACACCATACACAGTAACAGCTTCAGTTTACTCACATTCAGACAAAGTCTTCTGGACATCAGAGAAGAACGTACACTTAAGCAATAACCCACTCCTGGGTGTGGGTGATGCTGGATTTACCCACGGTTGGTGTGGTTTGGTCACGAGGACGAAGCCCATGTGGACAAACAAAGACAACCATGGGTAAATCCAGCAGTACCCACACCCAGGACTGGGTTATTGCTATTATACAATGACATTATTTAAGAAAAAAAATACTTACTTTTCTTAAATAATGGCATTGTATAATGCCTCCATGCTGCCCTTCCACAGCTGTCTGGTATTCTGTGGCAGTTCTGATGTACTGCGCGCAGTACATCAGAGCTGTTTGTGGAAGCAACGGAGAAAGCAAGATCTCCGTTGCTTTTTAAAAGGTGTCTCGCTATGTTAAAGGAGTTTAACATAGCGAGATAGCTTTAAAAAAAACAACGGAGATCTTCCTTTCTCCGTTGCTTTTTTAAAGCTGTCTCAGTATGTTAAACCCATTTAACAACGAGAGACAGCTTTAAAAAAGCAACGGAGAAAGGAAGATCTTTGTTGCTTTTTTTTAAGCTATCTCGCTGTGTTAAACCTGTTTAACATAGCAAGATTACAGCAACGGAGCTCTTCTGTTTTCCGGTGCTGTAACAAAAAAAAAAAACTTATACTAATGGAAAACGTCCGGGTGACCGGACCTTTTTCCATTAGTATAAGTCTGATTTGCAATGGGCACGCTGACCAATCAGCGTGCACGTTTTGGAATATTAATGGGGGGGGGGTCATTGTATAATATACTCTAGTCTATGCATCACACTTCAAGTACTAATTCTATGTTTTTCTTTACAGATTTCTAAGTTTCCTGTCATGACTTTTCCATATATGTTGCACAGCAAATGTTGATAAGGTGAGCCATGTGCTGACTGTGTCCATCTCATTATTTTGGCCTATTCTGAATAACCAAATGTTACACAGTGTAAGAAGTAACTAAAATAAAAATTTCTTCACTTGTTTGAGAGTAAGCACAACTGAAGCTTCCAAAAACCCTATCATTATAGGTAATTTACCTGACAACTGGCATTGTTAAATCGCTTTATTTCTGACAGCATGCAACATTCAGGATGCCCTGTTAATTCCTCTGTGAACATTCAAACAACAAATAATGCATAGAAAAAAGTCTACTATGATATCTTCAATTCTGAGTGAAAGCTAATTTATTTCAAATTACACACCTTACCAAAGTGATCTCTTTTTCCATAGCTTCTACTCTCTTGATTAATGAAAATATGTATTTTGCTTATAACCGCAACTCATGCAATACTTGTCAGGTAAACATTTTCATATTTTTTGTGATTGGGAAAACTTTCATGACTAAGTTTCCTCTATTTCTTTCATTTTATACTTGTTTGCTTTATTGGCAACTTCATATACCAATTATTCTTCTGTGAGATTTCTTTACCTGTGACAAATTATTTTCACTCACTCTGCACAGATACGTTCATTCATTCATCCATTATCTCTTATCACTCACTCAGTACTCAGCAATCATTTTATTCATTTACTCATCACCCATTAGCTACTTAATCTATTACAGGGTTATGGGGAAGGCAAAACCTATCTCAGAACACAGCAGAGACAACACAAAGAATTAATTACAGTTGGGGTTCCAACTCAACCAATTTATTTGACATTAACTAGTTCTCTTTGTAATCTGCCTTTATATGAGCAGTTATTTGCTCATTTCTTTAATTCAATAACATAACAGGTTCATAAGTTACTAGGCTAACAGCTCCAGAGCCCTTACAAGCCTAGCCATATTTATCCTGAGTTGCCCCAATTGTCTTTGGTAAGGTGAATGACGTTTGCAGAGGTAAGGGTCTGTAGTAGTTAATACCAGTTGCCTTCCACCAACAATCCCTAGGAGTGAATCTATGGTGACCCATCCATCGATCTGGGTTGTGTTTGAAGAGGTTCAGGGAGGGGCTCTGTTTCATATGTTTCGAAAGCTTGTTCCAGAGAAGTGGCAGGCTTTGGGAGATGTATCTATCTCTCCAACATGACCTGTTCATGTCAGAGGTTAGGTTAAGATCCCTGGAGCTAGTGACCCTCGTGCAGTTTGCGATGACTGAGTAGCATTTCCATCAGGGTCGGATCACAGACGGCCCTGTAAGCCAGGCACAGGTTACACCTTAGCAACCTGTAGGAGACAGAATACAGTGACAGAGTTTTCAGTCTTTCTGTTTAAGACTTGTTTTGTGTACCCTGCAATTTCTTGGTGAAACACCTCGGTGGTCTCTTCAATTGTTGCAAGTGTCTGGTGAGGTACATGCAAAAGGGAGTAATGTACTCAATTATTGGTCTGATGAGGGCCGAGTATAATGGAATTATAACATTCTTAGATCTAGATGCGATTCCTTTACTTATAAGAAGTGCAACATATATGGATTTCCTTACTACTGTACATACGTGATGGTCAAAGTTCAGACTGCTATCAACCTGAGTACTCAGATCACATACCACTGGGTCTACACTTAGGGGGTGCTGTCTATAAAGTAATTAGCAGGGATTTCAGCTTTCCCAAAGGGCATAATACTGCATTTGTTTGCATTTAGCTTTAATCTGTGGCTTTGTCACCAATTATTTGTCTGTGTTAACCCTGCCTGCAGTATATTAACATTGTTGGGGTACTCAAGATTGCTCCCAATTTGCAATTGTCAGCCAACTTGGTAAGCCACAGGCCGTCCAAGTTTGCCTGGACTTCTGAGAAATAAATTCCAAACAGTAAGGGGCCCAGCACAGAATTCTGTGGTATGCCACTGGTGACTGGGGCCTTTTGCTACAGATGAAGTCACTCATTTTGACAGTATGTGTCCTGTTGGTGAGCCAGTTGGCTACCCATCTAGTAATGTAGGGGTTAATTCCCAATTGGAAGACTTTTTCTACAATACCTGAGTGAGGGATAGAGTCAAATGCCTTGGCTAGGCCAATATAAGTGGTGTGCACTGTCTTTCCCTTATCCAAGGCCTTGTTGACTTTCTCAAAGAAGTCAACCATGTTTAACAGGTATTATATCTACCTTTAATGAATCCACACTGGGTTGGGTCCAGAGTTTGGAGATTACATATGTCCTTGTTAATAAGGTCCATAATGATTCTTTTCATGGCCTTGCAGATGAGGCTAGTCAAGCTTATCAGCCTATAATTCCCAATGTTGGCTGATGGTCCCCCTTTGTGCAGAAGGATTACTTGTACTGTCCTCCATTCTGTCAAAACATAGCCAGCTCGCAGGCTGTGGTTAAACAAGGATCCAAGTGCGTCTGCCTGGATTGTTTTGAGTTAATTAAAAGGCAACCTGGAATGTTGTCTGGTCGCATTGATGCTGTGTTTTTGTCCTTGTAGAGCACTGACATGACCTGCTCTCTTGAGATAATAGGCTGAGGAATGATGGCAGGTATATTTTGGAGGATGACTGGAGGGGACAGAGGGGTGACGTTTGCTCCAAATCTGTCAGCTAACATGTTGGCTATTACATCTGGTTGAGTATGGGTAGTACCATCCACAACTAGTTCAGCACATAGCTGGGTAGGTATTCCCTTTTAGACTTCGGACATAGTTAAGGAATGCCTTGTGATTATCCTTAGCTAGGGAGGCTATTTTTACTTCATAATTAACTTTGGAGGACTTGACAAGATCTCAAATTTGTTTGTTTAAGCTTGAGAGGAATTTCTTCCTCTACTGAGCCAGTTTCCTCTTGTTTTTGGACATTAGTTTTTTTTGTCTTGTTGTATAGCCTGTTTATACTAGTGATCCACCAGGGTGGTTTGTTTTTTCAGCAATACCTGGTTTTAATCCAGTCAGGTATAGCCAATTCTATACAACTGCCTAAGTGGTTATACTGGACATTGGTGTACACCACTGCATAGGAGTCCATCTTGTCTGCATTTAAGGAGGCTTTGAAATGTCTTATACCATCACTTAGTAGGAAGTATTTTGTCTCTGAAAAAGTCTTAAGCATTTTTGAGCTTGATGGGATATCTGGTCTTATAATTACACCAAACAAGACTGATTTATTGTCTGATCTTACTAGGGAGGACATCCCAGTGGGGGAGGGGTGCAATGCTCTCTCATGTTAGTGAATACTATGTCCAGAACATTTTAGCCTCTTATGGGTTGCAGATTAGCTGTTCCAGAGCATCTGCACTGACAAAATCCAAGAACCTCTGAGCTATCATGTTTGTTGTCATGTATGTTTCCCAGTTGATGGTAGGATAATTAGAATCACCCATGAGTAAGGTGTTGGGCTGCCAAGTGACACCAGTAAGTCCAGGTATGAGGTATGCTTTTCCTGTTTTATGGTGAGAGACCTACAGCTAGCTATGATGTGGTAGGGGGCTTTGCCTTTAGCTAACTGGACATTGAGTAGCTCAAGACAGTCATACTGTTTGGCCAGTCTAGAGGTGTACTTATCCTTAATGAAGATGGATACGGCTCATCCTTTGTTTGTGGTTTGAACGTGTGGAAGGCATTGTAGCCGTGCAGGGCCTGGGTACTCTCCACAGAAGTCAGCATATTCCAAAGTAAGGAGTGCTTCCAGGGAGTACAGTTTCTTGTTTAGACTCCTAACATTAAGCAGCAGTACCTTGAGTTTCTCTAGAGAGGATTTTGTTATGTTGGGAGGTTGGTTATTTTGACACTGTCTAAAAAAGGCACAACAGGGATGGCTAATGCCTTTGCCAGTATCCAAAAGCCTAGACAAGGCGGATGCAGACCATCTCTGGCAAAGCAGCGTGGGCTGTCGACCATGTCTTTCCAAGCTGACAGATAGTGGATCACCTTGGACTGACACCAGAAGCTAAGCCAATTATTAAAGTCAATCATTTTTTGTCTGTATTGCAGCATCATTCTTGGGGAAGGTAGAATCCTGCTTAAGGCTAGGCTTATACCTGCCTGTGACACAATCTGAGAACTCAGTCATGTCTGTCTTCATATAAGCCAGAGAGGTACATCTCAAGTCATTCAGCCTCACATGGACTATGATGGAGTCATACTGGTACTTGTGGTTGAGTGACTTGAGTGCTTAAGTGACTTGACTGATTCTGGCACCTGCCAGGCAGCTAATTATAATGAGTGCTTGAGTGACTTGACTGATCCTGGCAGCTGTCAGGCAGCTAATTATAACCTGCTCCTTATCCAGACTGGTGAGGGGAACAACTCACAATGGAGTCACCTATGACCAATACATTAGGTTTTGTGGTGTTACACTTTGTGGGCTTATTTGTTGAGACACTGTTGTGTGTGTTATTATGCGCTGTGGTTGTTTTTTTTGCATTGTTATGTGTGTAAGTGGTTTCCGTTTAGGAGGCCTCTGGTCTTCTGGTAAATTACTAGTGAGTACCTCTGTAAATGTGGGTTTATATGTTGCTTCCTTATTTAGTGTGGGAAGTGTGTGTGTGCTGACGTTTGGCATTCGATTTGTCCTTATGTGAGAGTCCTGCCTCCGATTTCATAGTGTAACTACATCTCTCACATAAGGTATTTGTTTTAGGACTAAGTGGTTGTTGGTACACATAAGGCAATTGCTACATTGCCTCAGGATGCCCATGTCTACTAGGCCGGCCAGAGAAATGATGGGAAATTGACTGTCCATGACAGCAGGCTTACTGAGTGTTTTATTAGGGAAGGGAATGGGTTACTTTGACAGGATTGTGCTTGTAGCACCAAGACTACAAGAGGGACCTATACTTTGTGTAGTTTGAGTATGATTAGTAAGGCAACACTGCCCAGTGTGCAAATGAGCTGCTCCTAGAGCAGCTGAAAAGCTTAGAAGGGTTTCACTGACAGCTGTTCACAGAAAAACTGAGCTTCTAGACTTTTGCATCTGTACAGGGCACTGCTAACTGCCTCTGCAAGAAGAGCAGCAATGCACAAACATGATATGAGCAAAGAATAACAAGTTTTACTCTTAACTACCAATCAGGAAAGCACACAATAAGCCAATTCCCAACTCAGACAGGTTAGAGCAGCACACTTCTGCCACAAGGGTGCAGAAAAACACCTTCTTAATGTAGAACAGCTGTTTGGGGCCCAAGTGTAACAAGACCACACAAATTACCTACAACAGTCCTACAACTAACAAATACAATGTAATGCAGCACAATTAAAGCAGCAGCAGACAGTACATTTTTTTTTTATTTTGAAACTGCTCAAGTGCAGTCACAGTATATAAGAGAAGTGCAAAAAATACTTGGAGCCCTTTTATGTGCTTCCCAGCTCAGACAGACCAGGTTAACACCTACTGCCACCAGATGAATAATCCCAGTCCTCCTAATGTAAAAGCACAGTAAACAAGTGTCCGGAGTGAAATGCTAGCACAAACAAACTTAAAAGATATGAAATGCTACCACAAACTGACATAAAGATACTGATATGGCACTGTAGTTTACCAGCTTATAAAAGTGTGATTACTCAGTAAAAAGAACTTTGCTTTGTATAAATGTGGCAAGAGCTGCTCAATTGTACAGAATTTATAACGGCACTAAAAACAAGATAAGCTGATTAATAAGCCCTTCAGCCAATAAAACTATGTGCGTAAATCTCAAGTGTTCCTCGAACTTATTCCTCCTAGCGCACTAGATGGAAAATCCATTGACATCTTGACTTCTTTATCCAACAGCTAGCTAGATAATGAATTCAGAGCAAGTAAATCAGTAGAACAGACAATGATGAGGCAAAATGCACTTTTTTTAATATAAGCACAGGGAAAGGCAAATAAATAATTCAAGATATCAACAGCAGTGTAGAAAGGGAGGAGCTTATTAAGCTCAATTTACACTAGGGGCGAGCAGCTTAAAATCACCAGGTTTAAAAATCTGATAAACAAATGAGAGGGTGGGTGGGAGAAACTAGCAGGGAATCACCAGCAGTGCATTAGTTTATGAAGGCTTGAAATTGTTTTATTTTATTTATTTATTTATTGACATTTGTATATTGGGAAAGTCCACTGGGCCAGAAACCCATTTTCAGTGGAGGCCCGGGGGGAAAAGCTCCACAATGAGTAAAATAATAACATCAGATTACAGAAGATAGGTAGTTATACAACTATATAAAAATACAGACAACAATTGTCACATCTTAGCAAACTTTTTTTGCAAATACTGTAGCACCTTCTAGTTAACACAGAGGTGAAGGTAAAGACATCTTGTAGAAAAAAATAAATTATATTTAATTCAATTTAAGTACTTTGCCTAAAAACGGAGATATATATGCTTGTACCCACTCACTACATTTTTTCCACCAGGGAATGAGTTAGGAAGAAATAGTACATTTTATTTTTTGAAAAGACAAAGGCCCGGAAATTCACTATATATTTAAGTATCACTCAAGAAACAATTAAACAAATGAAAAAAAAATGTGAAATATGCAGCCTAGATAATTTAAGTGTATGCCTCTGACATACAACAAAAATATCAGGCCAAGCAGATTTCTTACAACAGAAAACAAAATGGAGTAGGTAAAACAGAAAGCAACTTGTATCAGCAAGTCACAGACAAAACAAACAGGTTTACCTTCCTCACACAGCAAGGAATCTCCAGCAGTGCTTTTGTTTATGCAGGCTTGAAATCTTTTTAGAAAAGAAAAAAAGCCCAGAAAGCAGCTATAGACTTTACAGGGCCCTGTGCCCTCATGAAAAACAAATATCATACATATGGAAGATTATTTCTAGTCTCACAAATAAGTCTTACTTTTTTTTGTTTCATTATGGCAACATTCTCTCTTTCTACACCCCCCCCCCCCCAAAAAAAATATGTATTATATACTCTCGTGACTTCTGCCCTTGCAAATGCAGCACATTTTACCTTTTCAAGCCTTCTTGGACATTCCATTTGCATTCAGGAATAAACTGAATTTCTAAATTCACAATTTATAGTTCTCAGACAAATTACCTAGGAAACATCCCTTGCCAAGGTAATTTGTCTGAGAGCTACAGTTATTTCATTTTTCAAAAAATGAAGGTATGGCTTAATCTGATTACTTCTGACACCATGCAATGTTTGGTATTCAGACTGACTCAAAATGTATTCCAAAAACATAGGCAACACGCAAAGCGTGGAATCCAAATATTAACTTTAATCACCACACCATAAGGGTAGAGTCAAAGACTGTACCCCACTAGAAATTAGTTCATCAGACTGATTCACAATAATGAGGTAAACACAGACAATGTGAGGTAAACAGACTGAATGCAGCAAGCTTCGTCAGTATCTACTTTAGATTGTACAACCAATAAAAGATATCACACCGTACAATGTACATTCTGGAACTCTAACAGACAGACGCCTAAGGTGACACATTTCTATTTAGATATATTATAGTGCGACCACATAAGCAGGCCTAGCATCTGAGGCTGCTACTCTGGCTTCAACTAGCACATGCATTTCCATACAAATCAAGAAACGAAAATAAAGGTTTGACAACCTTCACTGCTAACAAGTAATATACAGGTGTGTACTTGCATTACATATATGGAAAACAACGCACATGGTTGAAGGAAAAGGTTGCTCGTATAGAGGGCGATCGTGCAATGATATCTGTGACCTACCAAAAAGGTCTCCACATAGATAATTGATATCTTAAGAATGTTTGTGTTATTTCTGATATTACGGGCCTTCCTTGCTATACCCTAAAAACTGTAATCCAAGAACAGAAAATACTCCTGCAGAAGAGAATGGGAAGTGTCAGTGTTATGGGATGCAACGATTACTGGTAGCTAATAGTGTGTTATATTCCGCAAATACTTCTAGCATCAGCACTCCTTTTTGAAGATCGACATGGATCAACCTGTAAATCAGTATGCAGAATGGAGTGGGTCTGTTTGTGATGTTTGCAGCCAGGTTGTATCAGCAAGGCTGTCGTAGTGAGACTGGTGTCAATGGGCACCTGTTATGAATATACAGATCTATTTACCTATTAGACTGACTATGCTGACATGAATGGCAGGGCATTTTTGTGCTAGTGTGTTTCCAGCATATTTTGTTTAAAGGCTGGATGCCCTGTAGCTGGATCTAAGGAAAAAATATAAATATATATATAAAAAACAATTTCTGTTTCTTCTAGACAGTGAACAGCTCATAAGCGGAATGTGGTTTCCATTCTTAAATTTTACACAAAAAGTTAAAAAATGGAACAAAGAATCTTTTAATGCTACAGTGTCAGTGACATGAACTAGAGGTATCTCAAGCATTGCCTATACATTCCCACATACAGAAATGTGCACATTCTCCACACATGCAAAGGACTGCACTGTTAGGTTCAGTGAAAATATCTCATGAGCCAAAGGGATCATTATATCCCAAGAGCAAAAGAGATCATTATATATATGGGATCCGTGCAGATGTTCGAAGTTTCCCTTATTCTAACCCACTTCACCGAGTCCAGTTGTTCGAAGTAGTGAAACTTTGAACATTGACTTTGGCAGTCACACTACAGAGCAGAATGGGAATATTCCCTTTTCCTCGCTGTAGTGCGATCTCAGAGTTGGTATATTTAAGTTGGGGGTGTGGGGGGCACAGGGGGGCTTGCCCCCTGCAAAAACATGTTTTAGTGGGGGGGGGGGGTTGGGTCACCCAGGGAACTAGACTTCAGTGAAGGTGCACTTTCGTTGAAGTGAACTTTTGCTGAAGTGTGGGTCTCGTGCTCTATTTCAAAGAAGTGTTCTTTTGATGTAGAGCAATAAACCCATATATATATATATATATATATATATATATATATATATATACATATATATATATGTGTATGTATGGCACATCCGGATAGCTGAGCACTGTCTTGCCGATCTCAAATGCACTCGATCTTATGTCTAAGTACAACAGAATTATAAGTTGTATCAAAACATCTTTGTTTATTCTGCTGGGCTAGTTCGATTACATCCGTCTCTGTTTATTCTGCTAGATCAAATTGCCTATTCCTAGCACTGTATTTTCACAGTATAATTTTGTCAATTATATACTGAAGAAAAGAAACCTTACATTTTTCACTTTTTTTCTCTGTTGTACTTGGGTCACTACTACTCTCCTACTAGTCCAACTCATTTACCTTCTGATAACGAAAATAAATGAATAAAGATAAATAAACATCCCAATGATGTATAATCGTATCAACAGGGAATTCAATCTACACAAGCAGTAACCAAGCACCAGGGATCTTTCCCTTAGCTCTGGTGCTGGAATGATGTACAGAGGTCAATGGGGGCATAGGTCCACTGAGCTTAGGAATCCGAGGGCTTAAGAAGAAACATAAAATAGGGCAGAAAACTAACCTAACCAGTGTTCCACCCACTGCACAGCACTATTAAAACAAACTGTCTTTCCATGTATTTGTATACAGTAATGTGCTAATTATCCATGTACCACTTCCATAACTGAATGACTAACGGATCTGCAACATCATCCTGTTTATCTCACTGTCCAGATGTAGAGATGATAAAATCAGCCAGGAAAGTAGAGTAGTACTGCTGGAAATAATTTCATCCTCATATATTGGTGAGTACCTTCATGAGACAGACCCAGTTGTTACAAACTCTCACCAAGATGACACTGAAATATAAGCTGGATTTTAAACAGCACATATGAGCAGAAGTAGGTTAAAAATAAAAATTATACTGGGTGCACAACTCCCAGGATAAAAAAGTGCCCAATCCTGGTAGGTGCTTTGGTGCCAGGACTGGAAAAAGTGACAGTGTAGAATCCTCAAGACATGGAAACATTCTTACAGTGGGGATACAAGAGTATCCAGATCCTTTACAACAATGTCTAATTAGAGAGGCCCATCTCCTATATGGTAAGTGAAACTGTTTTGTTTACCAGAATGAACTGTGCTACATTTTTTGCATTTAATTTGAGATCATTGGCCTTGTACCAATTTTTAGCATGGTCTAAGCTGTGTTGGAGTAATTGTGTGTCAGTTGAAGATCAAGTAAGAACTCCCAATTTACAGTCATCTGCTAACTAAGTTAACCACTGGCAGAAGTGTTGGCATGAAGGTCTGAGAAATATATGCAAAATAGGAGGGGGCCCAAAACTGAGCCCTGTGGTACACCACTGTTAACTGTATTGCCATCAGAAGTGGTGCCTGCTACTCTAACCATACAGGTTCTGTCAGACAACCAGTTAGCTATCCATTGCGCAATGTAAGGATTTATATTCAGATTTACAAGTCTATCAATAATGCTTATGTGGGGATTAGTGCCAAAGACTTTGGCCAGGTGTAGATATGCTCTATGCACTGCATAACCACTGTCCACTGCTTCAGTTGTTTTTTCAAAGAAATAAGTGAGGTTAATGAGACAGGACCTTCCTTTGATAAAGCCAAATTGGTGAGGCTCAAGGGCTGAGAGATTTAAAATGTACAGGTTGATGAAGTCTGAAATAATGCACTCCATAGCTTTGCATATGAGTCTAGTGAGACTAATGAGTCTAATGAGTCTACAGTTACCAAGGTCCATAGCTGGGCCACCCATGTGTAATGACATTATGGTAGCTGTTTTTCAGGCTTCAGGAATGTAACCAGTGGAGTGACTTAGATTAAATAATTTAAGTAGGGAGTTCAGAAAGGCCATATTTGGCACTGATAATCAGGCAACCTGTTAAGTTATCAGGACTCATGGATGAAGTGTTCTTAGTTTTGAAAGTGCTAGGAGAACTTGTTCCATAGGAATTAAAGGGGTTGGCTGGAATTGTGGACCCTGTGGGATAGCTATAATGGTGGGTGGAGTAAAATTTGCAGTAAATTTGCAAGCTAGGACATCAGCTATTTACTTTGGGTCAAAGAGTATAATATTACTGTGGATTATCTTCAAACACTGTTGGGTGTTAGTTCTTAACTTTCTGACATAGTTAAAAAAAACATTTGCAGCTATTTTTGGTTTTAGTGTCTGTTTTAGCTTTATACTCTTTGAGCTTCCTAATGGTTCCTTTAAGCGCTTTGTTAGTTTGCTTAAGTGTGCTCTAAAAGTAGGTACAATGAGGCCTATTATAAGCATTAATCAGTTTCTGTCTCTTGTAATATAATTTATTTATACAGGTATTCCACCACAGAGGTTTGTCTTCAAACTTGTCATTATATATTTTTTTTGCGGATAGGGACTGCCTTATCAATACAACAACTTAAGTGGGTATAAAAGTCAGAGGCAGAGGTAGCAGCTTGAGCAATGGAGAAGGATTACAGCAGGATTTATTAAAGTTATTAAGTAACTGAAGAAGGTTTGCATTTGAAAAGTCCCTAAACACAAAGCTATTTACAGGGGAAATACCACCAGTTTTAAAGGAAAAGGTCATTAATTATAGTTTGATTTAACAAGACATGATGATACATAAGGAGCTGTGCAAGAGGTGGCCAAATTTGTGAGGACTAGATGCAGGACACTGAGGACCCTAGTAGGAAGGTTAACTATCTGTGAAAGATAATTAGCATTTATAATATCAAGGGAGCACTGGGAATGCCTACTATTGGTAGTGTAGGTCAGCCAGTTTAACAATGGATAGTTGAAGTGCCCAGTAAAAAGATCTTGAGCTTAATGGGAATTTCAGCTAATATATTAAGATTGCTATCATGCTTAAAAGGGGGCATACAGGGTGTTCTTTTGTTAGATTTGAAGTGGTAATTAGTCTTGCTCAGGGTGATCTGAACTTCTAGGAGTTCACATGTGGTGCCCCAAGGAATCTGTTGTCAGGTGACGATATCCTTGACAAATACTGATACTCCCCAGCAAATGCCAGTGATCTGAAGATATGATAGGCATTATACATAAGATAGAGGGAGTGATTTCACTGCTCTAAAACCAAGTTTTTGTAACTATACTTATACGAATGTGTTCATACTGCAGGAAAGCCTCAAGTTCGGGCATTTTTTTTTCCGTTAAGATTCATGTCAGTGAGTAGAGACACATTAATGTGTTCCAAATCAAAATTTACAAGCATCAGGTAGACTCTGCCTAAAAAGGCACTATGGGGACAGCAAAGGTTCATAGGCAAATGCTTGGCTATCAGTCTGCACACTATTACAACTCTAGCCAATAACCAGAGGCCAGAAGCAAAACCTGTACCTTGGACCTTTGAGGTTAACACCTTAACCACTATGCCAACCCTCCCTTTAGCCAGAATGTGAAAGCCTTGGTAAGACAGGTGAAGGCCATCTTGTCAGACATCTCATTCCAAGCTGGATCCCCCTAGAATGTCATCAACTTCATAGCCAATTATTAAAGCCTTTTGTCTTCTCTTTGAATCTGACATCATTATGGGTGATGGCAAAACGCCACTCAAGACCAGTGTTTTTCCTGCCTACAATGCATGCATAGCAAGCTCAGTCATATGCTTCTGCAAGTCCCTCTGGATAGAGAGTCTAAGATCATTCAACCCTACATGGTGCACTATCACTTCATAATCATATTTGTCAGGACGGAGGGATGTAAGAGCCCTTGCTGCATCATGGATCCTGGCTACAGAAAGGCACCCTATTCTTATCCAGCCTGGTAAGCACAGTGTCCACATGCCTTAAAACAGAGTCAGAGTCACCTATTTACTAAAGCATTTACCACGGTTTGATGCACTCTCAGTGGGCTGGAAGTTCTTGGAGTCTGCACCCTTGTGACTCTCAGAGGTATGCATTTATGTGTGGTTCTGATGGTGAATGCAAATGTATTGCTGTGTATACTAACGCTTGATTTTTCTTTGTTGTTAACCTGGGAGACTTAAGCAGTGCTCCCTTACCAACCTCGGCATTACTTGGTTTAGTGGAAGTGCTCTGTGCTGTACGTGTATATAAATCAGTAGACTTGACAGTTACAGGCAGCCATTTTGCTCCTTTGAGAGTAGTGCAGTGGAGTTCTGTGGGGGTAGCTAGATGAATAAGCATGAGAATCATATTTTCAGTAATTTACAAAGTTATGGGGTGGGGGTGGGATAATGATTAAAGTGTTTACCTCATGGACACAAGATGCAGAGTTTGATTCTTACCTTTGATTCCTGCCTGGTTACTGGCTAGACGTGTAGTAGTCTGTACCTACGTTATGTTATGTTCTGTCCTGACAGAGAGGCAATTATGGGTGCAACATATTACAGCTGAGGGAGTAAATACACTGAGCAATGGCCTAACGCACTTCAGAAGTAAGAAGATGAGCATATTTGTAGGCAACACAAGTGATCAAATGCAGATCAAAGCTGAAAGTGCACATAAAATATAAATAAACATTTGGTACAAGAATAATGCCCTGTACAAACCTTATTAGCCCTCATTAAATGAACTGTTGTGGGTTCTGCTCGTTGACTCACATTTTCATCCATAATTTTCATTGTCAGTACTGTGCTGCCTTGCGCCTCTGTCTATGAAACACAACTTCTGAATTTTGGCTGCACTAATTATATACAAATAAACCATTTGAAATAAGCACACAGTTTCCTAATTTCATAATTTGTCCCTTAATTGACTTGAATGTTTAGGTTCCATGTTTGTGGAAAAGGCTTCTCTTGATTATTCATCTGTTAAAAAAGAAAGGGACAGTAACACCATCATTAAACATTTGCTAAACATTTTCCATTCACTCCAGAATAAAGACTGTCCACTCACCTACAAACAGGTTAATTAAAAAAAAAACTAAACAAAAAACAGCTCCCTGTTTAACACAGATAGGCAGAAATGCTGACTGCTAAGAAATCTGCTTGAACAACCTTAAATCTACTGAATAACCATTCAATTTGGCATCCTGTAGGTTCCTAGTCATCTTCTAAGAGGTGGACAGGAGTGGTCTTGAAATGAAGATCTCAGAGGTAAGGGTCTATGGTAGTTAATACCAATTTCTTCTGTCCAAGAGGGACATGGACACCAGCTCCAGGAGTGAATTTGCAGTTACCCATCCATTGATCTAGGTTGCGTTTGAAGGGAGGAGCTCTGTTTCACATCAATTAGAAGTCCGTTCCAGAGAATTGGCAGTATCTGGGAGATGTATCTGTCTCACCAGCATAAACTGTTCATGTCAGAGGCTGGGATAAGATCCCTGGAGCATGTGACACTTGTGCAGTTTGATTTACAAATGTGTAGCATTTCCATCAGGGCCAGGTCAGAGACTGCCCTGTAAGCCAGGCACAAGTCACCCCATACCATGCTGTAGGAGAGTGACAGGGCTTTCAGTCTTTCCAAGTAAGACTTGTTTTGTGTACCGTGTAATTTCTTGGTGAGAAACCTCTGTGGTCTTTCCAATTGTTGCAGGTGCCTTGTGAGGTACATGCAAAAGGGAGAATTGTACTCAATTACTGGTCTGATGAGGGCAAATATAATGGAATTATAACATCCTTAGATCTAGATACAATGCATTTACTTATAAGATGTGCCACATAGAATGATTTCCTTACTACTGTGGATACATGGTGGTCAAAGTTCAGAATGCTATCAACCTGAATACCCAGATCATCTACCACTGGGTCTACACTTAGGTCTATAATGTAATTAGCAGAGATGTCTGCTTTCCAAAGGGAATAATAATGCATCTTTTTTGCATTTTGCTTCACTCCATGGCTTTGGCAAAAATCATTTGTCTGTGTTAAACCTGTCTGCAGTATATTAACATTATTAGGGGACAATAATTGCTCTCAATTTGCAATCATAAGTGAACTTGGTCAGTCACAAGCCGCCAAGATTTCCTGGACTTCTGAGAAATAAATTTCAAACAGGGGCCCAATACAAAGCTCTCTGGTATGCCACTGGTGACTGGCCTTTTGCTCGAGGTGAAATCACCTACTTTGACAGTATATGTCCTGTCAGTGAGCCAGTTGGCTACCCATTTGGTAATGTAGGGGTTAATTCCCAATTGGAAGAGCTTCTCTATAATACCTGAGTAGGGAACTGTGTTAAATGTCCTAGCCAGGTCAAGATAAGCAGTATGCACCATCTTTCCCTCATCCAGGGCACTGGTGACTTTCTCGAAAAAGTCAACCATGTTTAACAGGCATGATCTACCTTTAACAAATCCAAACTGAGATGGGTCCAGAGTTTAGAGATTACCTATGTACTTATTAATAAGGTCCGTAATGATTCTTTCCATGGCCTTGCAGATGAGGTTAGTCAAGCTTATGGCCTATAATTCCCAGGGTCATAGGTTCTCAAGGATGAGGTCAGCTCCTGGATGACCTAGAAGGATGTTTTAGCACAGGAAAGCTGTATATTCGTACATTCCTCCTCTTCCATATCCAGTATATGAGCAGGAGAGGGGGATTCCATGTTATATGACTGTGTGACATTATGTTAGAAAGCTTTAATGAACTTTGCTCCAGATGAGGGCTGCTGAAAAGTCTGCTATCCACCAATGGAAAACACTGGCAGAAGTAGTATCACTCAGGGTTAGGTGAGATGATATACCTCCAAAGGCATATCAACAGTGAAACCTCAAACAAAGGACATAAATATATGATGCAGCTGATTAAGAGTTAACATAAAACAATGATTATGTGAGTTAAGACATCCTACAGAAAGTCACAACAACAAAATAAATTTGTGAGTGAACCTTAATGTTTCTGGCAAGAAGTAAATAACTTTACTGGCAGGCATGAGACACAAAAATCTGTAATACTTACCCTAAATGGTAAAGTAGTCACATACCCCACATCTTCTACTGATATACAAAATAAGTTATTTCATCATCAAAGTAGTCTAAATGGTAACCGAACTGACCATCTCCACAGCTCCAACAAAGGTACCTTCCGAACTACAGCTCTATCTAAACAATTTCATTTGGTTTCACTACAAGACGTGAAGTGCTAGCAGAAAAAAACTTTCCAAGTCATAAGTTTTTCAGCCTGCTCAAATAGACTTTTTCTCTGAAAAAGTTCATTAAAATACATGACACATTCTTTTCCTTGTTGATGCAACATGGTATCAATAACTCACTTTCACCAGCAACTTTTTCCCAGGGTATGGTAGACATTGGCAATCATTCCTATTGCTAAACAAGACCCACCATACTAAGATGATTCTTATGGACCCATCTCCTTGCTAGCTCCAATTTAAAAGGTACAGAAAGGGACAGAATTTAACAAGTACAATCACATCTGGACAGCATTGGACTCTAGTAAGCACCAACATTACTTTCATGAGGGGTACATTACTGTGACACCCTACCATCCCCTAACTAACAACATATTAGGCCACATAGACCCAAGTGAATGGAATGATACATTTTTCATTAACGTAACAAAAGTGTCTGATTCTGTCCAGCATCACAAGCTGCTATTTGAGCTTATATTCTGTGACGTGAATGACACCTGCAATGGTAAGTCAGCTATCCCCATCTACGCACATACAGAGTATATGCTAATAAATCTGTTGCACACTCCTGTGTTTCATTTTAATTATATTTAACATTTCCTCTCTTACTGCTCTTCTCAATATATTCTCTCTTTACAGAAGACCGAATTATATTGAAAGCTGATCAGACCTCTCCAAGTTTCACTAGCAAAACTCTTATCAAATCAATATATCTTTCCAGTAATTCTCAATTATAAAAAAAATGCAATCACAACATTATGCTTTTCAGAGCTTAACAGTTTGACCCTCTGGGGATCTGTGTAGAACCCACCAATCCTCTACAATAGATATACCCAACATATTTCCCAAATTAAATAATCTGGTTTGATCTGCTGGAGAAGAGAGCCTTTCTGTTAAATAAAGAGGTTAACCTAACATCTGGTAGAGGAGTATTTATTTACTTATCTGCCTAGGGTTGAATGAGTTAGCCTCTTTAATCTATGGCCTCTTTTCAGGGAGAAACCCAGGGTGGTACAGGTCTTTCCAGTTCTGGAATAGAGATTGTCACAAATAATTAATTAATTATGATGCATTTGTTAACCTGGACAGTCCAGCTGGGCGCACTATTTGCTTTCAGTGGAAGCTTTAGGAGAAAAGCTCCACAAAATCTACAGAATACAAAATAATTACAATAAAGTAGAATATTAATACATATTGAGCACAATATATTTTGTCTCCGTATTGCTACAAAAGTGAACTTCACGACTTGCAGACAAGTTTGATAAACCTAAATGTGGACTCGCTTCCAGTATTTTGCTCCTCCTTGGCTCTCTTCCCCAAAGTCCTCACCCCCAAGATAGTTATATAATCTTCACCTACGCCTCTAAAGCCTAAAGCCATAGTGAGTAGGTAAAGGTAAATGCAAATACTTCCAAACAACCAGGAGTCCTGAAATACCAATTATCCAACTTTCATAATGTTCTGCCGGCTTTTAATGTTATCTTGTAGAGGGTAGCTTGCTCTTGTAATATGAATTACACTGTTTCTTTTCACTAAGGTAAGAATTGTATATTCCTGAACTGTCTGTGTCCTCCTATGCCATGAAGACAATATGTAATTTTATGGTGTTGTCTCTATCCTAAGCTGTACTGTTCAAATGTGCTCATCTGGAAAATGGGAACTTTTTGTATTACTATAAAAGCTAGCAGCTGAGACAAGGGTCCTTGTCTCAGATTCACTCTTTTTAAGCAAGTACATAAAATTAAAAACAGCCATCGGTGTAACTATTACAACCGTCACACTAGTATGTTTAACCTATTACACCTGTCACACTAGTACATTTAACCCATTACACCCATCACACTAGTAAGTTTCACCTATTACATCTGTCACACTGGTATATTTAACCTATTACACCTGTCACACTAGTAAGTTTCACCTATTACATCTGTCACACTAGTATATTTAACCTATTACACCTGTCACACTAGTATATTTAACCTAGTACACTGCCTCAAAACAATATTTTGACTTTTCATATACACATGGTGCAATTTGTGAGCACATGAGTTACACTGCTAGAAAAAGGTTATATAATATGTGTAATACAGTATGACTCTAGGCATTTCAATTTACAGCAATAATCCACAGTAGGCCCAGTCACTCATGCCATTTTCTCAAGCTTGCAGTGGTTTATCCATAAAATCAAAGACTGAATAGGTAAAGTGCATTAGAAGAGGATAAACCAGTGTGACAACTGGCCTGGTGCTGACTACTATTGTAAACTGGTATTGTTTTAAAAAAACTGTTCTTTATCTGTTTAAATAAGTTATATAGTAGCATTTCCTCCTTAGTGCTGACCACCAATGCTAAAACAGCACATATAGAGCAAAGCCCATAACACAAGCATACACTTTACCTAATACGCTTGTCATTGGGGACTCCATTGTGTGACACACAGATCCCCCACTCATCAGGTTAGACAGGAGAAGGTAGCAGTTAGTTGCCTACTTTGGAGTCAGGATCTGCAATGTCACACACACACACACACACACAAGTCACTGCATTGTGGGTATCAATATGATTCTACCATAGTCCATGTGGGTGTAACTGTCCCAAGACGTGCCTAACTGGACTATATGAAAAGAGGCCTAATGGATTTCTTGGACTATGTGGAAGGCTGGCATAATGGTTAAGGTGTTTCCTTTACTGACACAAGATGCTGGGTTTGATTCTCACATGGAGCAATTGGCTAAGCTTAAATTGGCCCTCAAGGGCAGTTAGCCTAGTACTAACGTGTGAACCTATGCATCACAGATAGGTAAGAGCCTTGCAGTGAGCAGCATTTTAATTTTACAAAGGATGATGCCACAGTATGAACATATAATGATTGAGTTTAATAACTGGTTTCATTTCTGATGTCACTCCGGGGGGATCCAATACCTGCCAGCATGGGGGGGCAGGGTCAACAGACCACTTTGCTTTGCCAAGGATAAGCTGTACTTGTCCTGCATAGGCTTTCAGATATTGGCCAAAACTTTATCCACCCCTGTCCAGACAGTTTTTAGGAAATGACAAAAAGACAAAACTACCAACACAGTGAAAAAGTCTCCAAGGAACCTTCGGGTGTTACTGCTCAATGCTAAGAGCCTAAACAAAAAAAACTATACACCCTTCAAGCCCTTCTCATTTTGGAGAATGTAGACATTTGTGCTGTTACTGAGACTTGGTTTATAGCTATATAAAGTACTCCAGCAGTGCAAGGCAACAATGCCTTCTACACATTTACACCAACAACAGCAGAGACTGAGGTCAAAGGTGGAGGTGTTTCCATCTACATTAGAAACAAACATACCTGTAGGCTGGTTAAACAGGATGATACCATGCAGCTTATTCACGTGCAAGTCACCATAGAAAAGGTCCCTCACCATATCATGGCTAGCTATAGGTCACCATTTATGCCCCTAGAGTCTAACGACTCCTACCTAAACCTACAAGATGCACTTACCATCCAACTGAACACCTTATTCATGGGTGCTTTAACAACCCCTCTAAAGACTGGGAAGCTTACACTGACTCAAACTCACAGGCACAACTCTTCCTGGATTTTATTAACACAAACACCCTGGAACAGATTGTGCACTCTCCAGTCATTGGATCAAACACACTAGATCTGGTACTCACCCACATGGGAAAGTGTTGCACTCCCCGCCCCCATGTCACTTCCTCACTAGTGAGGTTAGATCACAAAGCCATCTCCTTTGAAGTAAAAATCAACCCAGAAAACTCAGCTAAACCAGTAACAGGAACTATTCCAAGGCAAACTATATCCTATTAAGTGATAGTTTGTCAAAATTCAAGGCTCCCCCAACCCCTAAACCACAGCTACCTATGAAGAATTATTCACACAGTCCCTATACAAACACATGAATGACTGCATAAAAGCTGCCATACCAGAAGTAAATTCAAAACAAACATTAAAATCAAACCGCACTGGTGGAATCATAACCTAAATAGGGCATAAAATAAAAGAAGAAATCTCATGGCCAAGAACAAAAAGAGCAACTCTATTAAAGACAAGTGCTCTATTATACAACTAAACAAAACTCTAAGAGGTCCAACAAGGCCAACTACGAGGTCAGGATAGCCTTGCAAGCTAAGGATAACCACAAGGTCTTATTCAGCTATATCCACAACCTCAAAGGCAACACACAGTAGTGTGCTGAGCTGGTGGTGAATGGTACCACCTTCGCCAATCAGGGTGACATAGAAAATCTACTGGCTTTTAAATTCACATCAGATTTCACCCCCACTCCTCTCCAGCTCCACCAGGTAAAATACCTTCCAGCATACTGCCACCAGCTATTAGCAGGGACTAGGTCCTGGCAGCACATGCTAAAGCCAAGAACACTAGCTCCATAGGTCCCTACAACATTTCTGGTTGCCTCCTAAACAATGTAAAGCATGACCTACCAGGACCACTTGAGGTACTGTTCAACAACAGCCTTGAAACAGACTTTGCTCCAAGCAAATGGAGGATCACAACAGTCATTTTCTTTTACAAGGGTGGACCATCAGCTGACCCAGGAAATGTCGACCCATCAGTTTAACAAACTTAATATACAAAGTCATGGAATGAATTATCATGGAAATGATCAACAAGACATTTGCAATTTGGCTTTGTTAAGGGAAGAGCATGCCTACTTGATCTCGTAGACTTCTCTAAGACGGTCACCAAGGCAACAGACAAGGGTAAATCAGTGCATACTGCATAATTTTACCTAGCCAAAGCATTCAATACAATACAATACCCGAACTGGGAATTTCTGACAAGCTCTCTGAGCTAGAAATAAATCCCTACATAACTCACTGGATTGTTGGCTGGCTCACAGACAGAACCCAAGAAGTCAGGATCTGTGAGACCACCTCCACCAAGTGGCTGGTTACCAACAGAGTACCCCAAGGCTCCATGCTGGGCCTGATCCTGTTTGCCATCTATTCTTGGAAGTCAAGGCCTCTGGCTCACCAAGTTCAGATACCTGTAAATTGGGAGCTATTATAGATTCCCCCAAAACAGCAACATCTTCCAAGAGGGTTTAACACAGACAAATGACTGCTGCCAAAGACACGGCCTAAATAAAACTCAATGCCAAAAATGCATTATAATGCCCTTTGGGAAACTGTCAATCCAAGTTAATTACTCCACAGATAAAACACCCCTAAGTGCTCACCCAGTAGTAAGGCATGTGGGAACATATGCATATAGCAATCTGGCCTTTAACCAACATATAACTAAGACAGTAAAAAAATCATTCTATGTCACCAAACGTATAGGTAAGGGTATGGCATCCAGGTCCAAGGAAATTATAGTACCATTCTACTTGGCCCTTATCAGACCTGTTATTGAATACAGTGCCCCTTTTGGCATATATCTAACCAGAAACATGTAACAGTTGGAATACCCATAAAGGTGTCTCGCCAGGTGAATTCAGTGCATGAATACCCTGTCCTGCAATGATCACCTAAAGGATTTTTCTCTGTATTCAGTCTCTTACAGGCTGCCTGGTTCAGGTTTCCTCATACCCAGCACTGATGAATCTATTGCATGTGTGCAAAACAAACTGCACCAGAAACACTAGCTCCAGCGACCTGAACTTTTCTTGTGACATAAAGAGAATGTCTGGAGACACATATATGTATCAAAAAGGATACCAGCACTATGAAACAGGCTCCCCATCCATGTAAAATAAAGTTCACCCCTGACTCTATTCAAATGAAACCTTAATGATTGAATGGGAAAGCATAAATTTACCCCCAGTAATACATAAATACCACGACTAGGAACACCGCTTCAAGGACAAAATGAACTCTTTATTTAACACAGTTCTAGTAGCTCGGCTTCTTGCCTTCTAATGGAACATTTTAAACATGATTTTGTCCCTATAAATACCCCACTTCTAATTGTTTAATTAGCCAATTAACAAATAAACCAATCCAATAAGGCTGTCAATAAGAAAAGCATTATCCTAACTAACCTGCCTTACAAATCCTTAGTTACTTCTCTACTAACATACCCCCATACAGACTCCTATGATACTTGGGACCCAAATGATCTGGAGTGCACAGCTAGGCTTGCAAGGGTCTTAGTGTTTGTTAGCCTAGTAATAACCTATAAACATATAAACATATATCTGATGAACTTTATGTGCATATGTTCCTGCATGTGCATATATATAACCAGTGTAACAGTAGAGTATATTATGTGCCATTGGTACTGTGCAAGGAGCCCACTAATTTTATTTATTTTTTTTTACAGCTCTCTTTCTTTGTGTTATTGCAGATGTATACTAGAAATACATATATTTTTTTAAATTGCTGAAGTCCAGTAGGTTCTTGGACAGTTTTTTTTTAGCCTGTGCTTTTTTTTTTCAAATCTGCCTTTATAGTATCAAATTCAGCTGTGTTTTGCTATTCATCTAAAGGGAACTTTTTGCAGCGGTAATTGCAGTTTACTACTGCTAAAGAGATCATGTGTAGCCAATCAAACAGCACTATATGTGGGTTATTTTTGGAAGTGGTGTATAATACATAACATCCTGTTCTGTGATGACCTCTGCAGGGAATACACTACTGAGTTAGCTGCATTCTGCTTTTTGCAAAGACTTGCTCTGCACTGCAAACTCAGCCTCAAATAACTCCAGTTCTACAAGTCCAAAAATAAGTTTGTCACGTCTTTCTTAAAAGTTTTGACTGCACAGTAATATAGATCTACAGTTTCTGCTAACCTTACAGCCAAGTGTCCATATATGCACTTTGCTTTACAGCCAAGTGTCCATATATGCACTTTGCTTATCTAAATGCCTATTTCCAACACAGTGCTCTTGTATATCCTCAAAACAGAACCCCAAAATAAGCTTCTTAATATGATATTAGCACTACAATGTGCCTATATTGGTAGCCAGTTTTTATAGCTATTAAACATTAACAATATAAATAAACCACTAAAATGCATTAGCTGTGCTCAATGTCACTGGCGGCTTTGTTTCTTTACTTAACTAGAAGGTTTGAGACGGAGGCTTCCTTACTGACAAGAAACTTGGACCAAGAGGAAATTATACAATTACTTAGTATGCAAGTGGGCAGAGATGGGATTCAAACCACTGTCCTACAAACTACAACATGCTACTGTCCTAAATGGGCATATGATGAGTTAATGCTAACACATCATTCTCACCCATAATTATACAACTAATTAGTAATAAGCCCATTCGACAATTAAAAAAGGAAAGACACCCACTCCTCTCAACAGTTACATATATGCGTGAAATCGTCTGAGCAATGTCTTTTTATGTTCTATATATGGCACAATTTCAGAACATTTCTGGATTTTTTTAAGAATTTCTGCTTGACTATGACATTCTCCCTCACTTTCTTACCAAATCATCCTTAATTCAAAGATCATTATTTGTACTGTAGTATACATGAAATTCAGTATGAAAGGTGCAGAATATTCACCTTATTTTATTATTAAATTTTTTAGCAGGGCTAACCCATTATATATGTGTGTCCTTTCGCAAAGTGATCCAAAAACACTAATATGGTTAAGTGACATGCTGGGAATTACAAAGTATATAACTGGAGACTATAGGAATCAAACTTACAACTAAAGAATACAGCTTTATAGTATCTCACAGCCTTATATGACTGCACTACATTGTTACTGTAAGAGAAGGCCTTAATCTATAATGTAGCTGTAATCACAATATAATTAGCCCGTATTGTACAACATACTACCTAACAGGAAAATATGGTGAAAGCAAACAGGCACTACCGCAAACTAAACCAGGGCACTGTGTGCACAAATATTTATAAACATGCTTTTAAAAACTATCCCAGGACATTTGCAAATCACCCCTGAACATGAAAATGTCTCTACTTTAGGTCAAAATGTCATAGTTTGACTCAAGCTTACCCTCTAACTCAACCACTCTTGAGAACTAGCTGACAGCCAAGTTGAAATAATGATAGTTAATGTAAAAGTTTAATTTAGTTAGTCGTTGCATTTCGTTCAATGTCAAAAGCCTACTGTGGTTATATAACGTGCAATGTACTATATGCAGTCTGACTTATATTCTGCCTCTTGCAGTGAAACAAAAATTCTTTCTTTGCTGAATAATAAAACACTTTGCCCAGTTATGGCATGAACATGCGGCTTGAACAATAAAATTAGCCTAATACAGTCACTTAAAACCACAGCAACTATGCTAAAAAAGTTGACTGAAAGGAAACATTTGTAACTCGTGGGAGTATAGTTCTTCATTAAATTAAACATGTCATGTTCTAAGTGAAATCCACACATCATCAAGTTGTTCAAAGTCTGCAATGCAGTCAAGAGAGGTTGTGTTAATTTATGACAAAATCTCTACAAATAAAGTGCTACTTCATAATAACCATACAAGACAGCGCTTGAAAAATGCAGTGCAACTTAACTGGAAACAAACAATTTACTCTGAAGAACAGTAAATCTTTAGTTGAATACAAAGTGTAGATTCATTCAAAATCATGTAAAGCTTACTTTGATATATTTGATAGCTGTTATTATCCTTGTTTATACGCAGACCCAGAAATTACCGTATATTTCTCTTTCTGTTTGCACCAAGCATCGAAGTAGGTCCCGGAGTGGAACTGCATTCTGCTGTCACCTTAACTAAAACAGCTTCTTCATGCTGACTTCCCTCGTTTCAGCAAATGCACGTCAAGGCCATCTAAGGGACAAAGGAAAATCATTACTCTGCATTGCGCTTCAGACGATCTGTGCAGAACCTAGTTGCAGGACTGTTGCTGAGCTAGCCAATAGAATTGCTTTCCTTGCAACTAATTGATGATCTGCTCCCCCAGCTGAAGCACAAACTGTCAGTGTGGTTTAAGCAGTTAGACAGTCAGCCAGGGAAACTGGAGATTACAGGATAGAATCCCACGCCTGACAGTTGCCCATTGTGATAATCACATGATAGATGTGCATCAGTGTGTTACAACTTTTAAACATCAGTTACAAATATGGTACCCCCATGCAAATAAGATACTGCAGGGACTTTACTGTACATTTCCCTTTCTCTGTAAGTATGTCCAGTTCAGAGGCAACACCAGATGCACAGAACACATGTAAAAGAAAAAGGGGAAGACTGAATATGCACATACCAACATGTAAGTGCATAGTTGTACTATAACTATGTAAGTGTGTGCATGTATATGTGTACAGCTGGGTGTTGCATGTATGCATATAAAAATATGCATGTCTTTGATAAGGCACATACATGCAAAAATGCATGCAAATGACTGGATAAATTCACCACTGTAGAAAGATACCTACTGAGGAAACTGGTAACCTGCGTGCAAAATTATTGATATCAAACTGCTGTGAACTATACAGAAGTTCAGCACCTATTAACAATGATAGGGAAAGGCCGGACTTAGCAGTCACTGAAATAATGTGTTAGGGAGTCATGTCAATTGTCATCAACAGCTTCTTTCAGTCTTAAGCTCAATGGTGCAGTGTGCCGAATTTATTGCTTGGTATACTAGAATATCACATCACTAACTGAGCACTGTTGGTCAAAGGATAAGGGTGATTTCTGGGTGGACTTCCCAAGGGTAAGGCATGCTCTTGGGTACAGATACTTTTGTACTGTATCATCTGTGTGCTAGTGGGAAATGACAACATGTGACCACAATGATACTGTGAATAAAGTCTTGGTGTTAGCCAAAACAACGTAAATGCAAACAACTTGAGGGACTTGTGCCATGCTGCTACTCAGGACATAGTTCAAAGCCAAAATAAAAAGCAGTAAGTTCTTGGTACCTGTCCAAAATTCACTGCTGTGCCATAACCCGGTTATCAATTTTAGGTGGCAGTTGCCATGCATGAATCATGAAATGTTGTAGATCCTACACATTACAGGAAAGAGATAAAATGAAATAAATACATCTGGCAGCTGGCAAAGAGGATTAAAGTTGTTAGCTGTTGAGCTACTTCCTGAGGTACACAGTTTGATTCATTCAGCCTTCATTTGCTTGCTGTGTAACATTGATTAAGTCACTTATCCAGACAGTGGTTTGAGCAAATTGGGGAATTCAGGCTAGGATCCTTAATGGTCTTCTGGACTGCATGCGTAACCACCTTTGATCCTAAATACATGCATACACAGGATTCATGTTATGGTATACAAGTCCACGGCAGTAAATCCGAGAAACAAATTAACGTGATCAAAAATGTGCAAATCAATGGTAAATTACAGGTACAATGACGACAAAACAAACATATAAAAAATAACCAAGATTTTTTTTGCAGCTTGGGTCACTCCAGGACCCTTTACACATCCTTACTTAAATGCACACAGTTTACCTCTACATAACAACAGAGAAAAGGTAAGCACTCTGTACACCCAAACTGTGTCTAGCTCTGTGGCTGAAGAGTAGCACTTGCTAAAACAGCTGAAACAAACTGCAACCATAGACTAAGCAAACAAGCAAATATCTGAAAATATAAAGGATCAAACCTATAACAAACTGGCATCTACAAAGCTGCTATTGATCACAGTGGTATCTGTGATAAACTATGCTTACACACGCAAACATACTTAAGCAGATAAACACAGTGTTTTGTCCTTTAAGCATAATATATGAATGATCAGTGCATATATAAAGAGCCAGTTAAAATGCAGCACACATCCTCCACCATAGCAATGACGGTATTAAAAAATTTTATATGGCTCTGTCATACTGATAAACGATAAGCACAGATTGGGGAAAATTACAGCTGTGGTTCCTGCATGGTTTAAATGCCACTAAAGTACACCAGTCTGTTAGATGCTGAAAACACTGCCATTCCATTTTTATCTAGTTTTGAGTTCTGTAATCTTAACAGTTATCCTAGTACACTGACCTTAACCTGTGCAATTCAAACATTGTGTGGCATACCTCTCAACTGTCCCTGATTTTCAGGGATGTCCCTAATTTTGACTCAAATTTTAGCTCTGTCCCTCTTAATCCCTCCTAAAACTAGTGACTTTTGGAGGAAAGGTGGTGAATTACCCTTAATGAATAATGACAATGATTAAGACTTATAGACTTCTTTTACTTCAGAAAATGTATATTAATTTGTATGCTCTGTTTCTGTCAATGTCTCAAGTTAATAGAACTAATATTTTGAAAGTGTCCCTGACTGCCCCTGATTTTTTCTGGATTTGTCCATGATTCTGTTGAAATTTGTCCCTGGCTGAGAGCTATGTTGTGCGGTAACTTTAAATATCTCTTGTCTGGGTGATGAATGACACTGAATTTCAAAGGCTAGTGACTGGCATCGGCTATGACAGTCTAGCCACTTCATTAGTAGTGCTCATTCTTAGTCACTTACTAATGTGACAATCTAATACATGACAAAAGCAGTCTCAAGCCACTAACAAGGGTAACAAAGCACCATGTATTATAAAGGGCAATACTTAAAAAACTGAAGACAAGTTTCCCACAGACTATCCTACTAACTCTAACTCAAAGACTTGATAAAATCACTAACCAGCAAATAAACAGCATGTTACTATTGAAACTACCGACCACCACTGTCCCACCATGACCCTGGGAGAGGTCACTGCCACTTTTGCAACCCTTAAGTACAACAATGTTATCAAAAAGCTACTCGGAAAAGGTGGAAACTGATAAAAAACAATCATGTCTATGTATCTTTGTGCGGCAGTTAAGCGCCATTCTAATTTTGTTTGTATCTTATCTCAGACACAAGAATCAGTCTATGAATTAAACAAGAAAAGGTTTGTTTTAAATGTAATCAAAGCATGCATATTCCAATCACTCATAAGACCTGTCCATTTGCTCTGTTCCCGTAGCACAGTAAATGTTTGCCTGACTAATGTACTGATTGTGCTTCCCAATATTCAGTCACATCTTTTAAGGACCTGCTCAGTAAATCGTGTAATTATCAATACAGAGAAACTTAAACTTCTTTCCTGTATTTTTAAAGAGTTTCATTCCTTTTATCAGGGCTGCTTCGGTCGGAGGTAAGTTTTACAGCCCTTTGTTGAACTGCGTATGTTTAAATGCCGCATCACTGGTTGTCAAACTGTGTGCTCAGAAAGGTGTTAACGTGTTTGCAGATAACAGTATAAGTGAATATGAATAAGTCATATAATTAGACTGCTAACATGCAAAGTGGGACTCTTAGGGTCAAGAGTCAAGGAGTTTCAAGGAGTTAGAGAAGAGCTAAGGTTTAAGGAGCAGAAGGAAAGTATTATGGCTAAGGGGTAGAAAGGGAGTCTCAGGGTTAGGGAGCAGAAGTGGAGTTTTAGTGTTAGAATCAGGATTCTGGGAGTGTAACAGGGTTTGGCTGTCAGAGGGTTATGGAAGTTGAGACAATTGCAATAGCAGATGATAGAGATGATGATATTTTAGGTTGTTTGATACATTTTAATGGTTTTTGAAAGGTAGGGATTCAATGATGAGACTGAAATGAGAAGGGGTGGGTGGACACAACACACTTAAAATGATCCTGCAGGGCAGTTAGCCTAATATTCACCTATGAACATATGATAAGCCCACTGGTATTAATGATCTTAATTTTAACATGTTACATTTATTTTATTTATTTGCATTTGTTGACTGGGAAAGTCCACTGGGTCAGAGCAACCCATTTTCAGTGGAGACCAGGGGAGAAAAGCTCCACAAGCAGTTACATTCATAGCAAGAGGTTGCATATCTTTGAAACTAATCAGTTTTAAATATTATAAGAAGCCAGAAGCCAGAGATATAGATAGGAAGTTTGTTTTAGAGTATGGGAAGTCTCTGGAACAGGAATCTACCCCTCCAGCATGCTCTGTTTATTGTGGTGACAAGGTTTAGGTCCCTAGAGCGTGCAGCTCGGAGGGATTGGTATTTTTTAAGTGGAACATGTCCAACAGCTCTGGGTTTGACATAGCTTTGTATGTTAGTCAGACTTTTAAACATTCCTAGCAAAGATAGTACATATTAGGGGAAATTATCTTTTGAAAATTCAGTTTGAAACATCTGAACATTCCTAGCAAAGATAGTACAGATGTTAATTATTGACTTTGAAAATTCAGTTTTAAAAAGTATTTGAAGCAAGAAGCTTATGTGTAACATGAGTATATCAGTGAAATAAAGATATAATTTCTAATTTTGATGTGATTGAAACTTTACCACTGCACAGCACTGGAAATTAAATGTTTGTCATTCTTAAACAGACCTAACTTCAGAATGCTCTGTTTTCTGGTAGATGGTTAGGTTATGTCTTTACTAATAAGCCAGTTGCATTAATATTTCATTGCAACTGTTGTATTGCAAATCAGAAGTTTTTATTTTACACTGTAACCTGACACTACTGCCCTCACAGCCACATACTATTTAATAAACATATGCAACTCTGGAAATGTTTACTTATTTTTATGTTAGCTATTAATTTGTTGACCTGACTAGTACAAGGGCACAACCCAGACCAGAAACACAATGCAAATTAAGGGAATGAATGCAGAAGAACATGACCTGTATTAGCAAAATATGAGGTAACACAGAGCTGTTTCTTATTTTGTACAATTTTTAATAATAGATACACACCAACATGTGAAACAGAAGTCCTTATATGTCAATGTGTGCCATGTCATACACTAGTACTTATGTGTCGGAGTCTGACTTACAAACAGTGTACAAGTTGTTTTAGCAGTCAGAGTGCATAAACAGTGAATATTGTCTAAACAGTAAATTTGTTACCAGAGATCATACAAAATATGATAGTTTCATAGGCTGTTACTAGGCAAACGATAACTAGGGCCCTTACAAGTCTAGCTGCAGATCCCAAACCATTTGGGTCCCATGTATCATTGGCATCTATGGGGGGCATGTTAGTATGGAGGTAAGTAAGCATTGTATGGGGGTTTTAGGATAATGCTTTATTTATTGATGGCCTCTGTCCATAAGGGACATGGTGCTCAGCATGGGGGTACATTTACAATTTCCCATCCAACTGTTAAGGTTTCATTTGAACAGGGTCAGGAATAAACTCTGTTTTACATGAATGTGAGGACACATATCTGTCGCTCCACGCATAACTCTCAACTTCTTAGAGCAAGAAATCTGGACAAAGACATAAATAATGGGGGTAAAGGCTTAAGAATAGGGACATTTTTTTAAATATTGCTCTTAAAAACTTAGAAAGTTGACAGAATAAAAGTTTTGCATTAGCATACATTTCTGAAAGGTAGAAAGTCTGACTCTCGAATGTCTAACATTATTTTCTGACTCACTCCTCAAACATTTGCCAATGATTTGCCAGAAAACCATAATTTTATGAGAAACAGACCAAATATAAGAGGCAAAAATCTGGACATTCTGTGAAAATCTGTACAGCTGAGATGTAACCTCTCCAGCATGTTCTGTTTATCCCACAAGTGAAGTTCAGATCCCTGGATCTAATGCTTCTGGTGCTGTTTGTTTTGTGCATTGTAACAGATCCATCAGAGCTGGGTCTGAAGAAGCCTTGTAAGCCAGGCAAAGATCCCTTCTCAACATCCTGTAGGAGACTGAAAACAGAGACAGAGCCTTTAGTTGATCAGTGTAGGACAGGGCATTCATACCTTGAATTCTTCTGGTGAGAAACCTTGTGGGCATTCCAACTATTACAAGTATCTGGTTAGATAAATGCTACCATGTTTCAACTACAGCAAACCAACACCAACATTCAATTCAGAAGAGCTTCTTAGTACTTTCCTGAAAATAAACAAACATCTATTAATGTCATTTTAACTTACCCTGCTATCACCAGGGAACAGGTCCTTAAAGCTCCCTCTAAGGCCAAGGACACTGCATCAATAGGCCCAGACAATAGGATGCCTTCTAAAAACCATGACATATGACCTATCAGGCTGTCTGGAATTGTTATTTAATCGTAGCCTCCAAACAAACGTCATGCCTCATGAATGGAGAACAGCAACAGTCATCCCTCTGCACAAAGGTGGGCCATCTGCAGACCCTGGAAACTACAGAACCATAAGTCTCACTTGTCTTATATGTAAGCCATGGAAAGAAGTATCATGGAAATGATCAATAGTGATATAGCAAAACTCCAGACACTGGAACCAACCCAGTTTGGTTTTATCAAGGGAAGGTCATGCCTATTCAACTGGGTGGACTTCTTTGAGAAGATCACCAAAGCAATGGATGAGAGCAAGTGGTTCACACAACCTACCTTCACCTTGCCAAGGCATTTCACACAATACCCAACTCAGGCATTATTGACAAACTCAAGAGGTTAGGTACAAACCCATATGTCACCAGCGGATAGCCAACTGACTCACAGACAGGACCCAGGAAGTTAGAAATGGGGAATCCACCTCTTCAAAGAGGCCAGTCACAAGTGGAGTCCCTCAGGGATCGGTCCTTGGACTAATCTTTTTTGGCATTTACTTCTCTGAAGTCAAGGCCAATGTTAATGGTCTCTGGCTGACTAAATATGCAGATGATTGCAAATTAGGAGCTGTCACTGAATCCCACACTGACATAAAAGTTCTCCAGGAAGGGATGACACATACAAACAACTGGTGTCAGAGCCATGAACTAAAATTAAAAGACAAGAAATGCATAACAGTATCCTTTGGGAAGTCATCCATCCCTGAAAACTGTCACATTGACAACACACCCCTTAGAGTTGACCCAGTAGTCAGGGACTTAGGGACACACATAGACAGTAATCTAGCCTTTGCCCATCACGTGTCTATAGTAGTGAGGAAATTATTATATGTTATACAACTTATAAACAAAATTATGGCATCTAAGTCTAAGGAGGTTATTGTTTCACTGTATTCAGCATTCATAAGACCTATCATTGAATACAATGCCCACTTTGGTATGTACCTATCCAGGCATATCCAACAACTGGAATGTCTACAGAGGTTCCTCACTACAAGATTAGGGTTTTTATTGCGTGATCAAAAATTGTAAATGGCGAACGCATACTGAGCGAACCCGACTGGTCGAAACGTCACGCGCGTAACACGGAAATCATTGTACGGAATATTTTCCATTTAATGCAGTGCGATCTTGGAGTAGGAATATTTAAGAAGCGGGGGTGGGGGGGCACAGCTCCCAACATGAGGGGGTGCAAGGGGCTTGCCCCCTGCCTACAGCATTTAGGTAAGTATAGGTTTTTATTTTTATTTTTTTATTGTATTTTCAAAATTTCAAGCATTGCTCATATGGTGCCGACCATATGGTGTTCAATGTTTGAAACTTCTGAAAATATAATATAGACCCAAAGAATACAGGGCATAAGTAAAATGTCCAATGCAGACTGCCTCAAGGCCTTATCCCTGTATTTTGTCTCCTACAGGCTTTTGAGGGAAGATCTATGCATGGCATAAAGGGCATTGCCAGACCCCCACTCTGATGGGCCTCCTGCATATCCACAAACCAAACAGCATAAGAGTTACCCGTTGTAAAGACTTAAATCATGCCTGCGATATAAATAGGACCTGCCGGACAGACAGGTATCTATCCCAGAGACTACCCCGTCTCTGAAGCAATCTCCCCATTTTTCATGTGAAGCAGAGTTCCTCCCTAACCCAATTCAACTGTAACTTGGACAACTGGATGGGGAGCAGGAAGTTCATCCCTGGTTTGGCGTCTGTGTCTCTAATGGACACAGACAGCCTGTAAATGGTTCATCTCACAGAACCCTGCTTGTAAATGTTTCATCTCCCAAGCCTTTGCTTACACTTATCAAGGGTATCAGAACTTGTCAGAAATTTGGGGTGCATGGTTAGGCTTAAAAAGGCCCTTGTGGTCATTAGCCTAGTAAACACCCATGAACCTATTTATAATCCTCCTGATGACAATACAACTACACTTCAGCTATTAAGCATTGGATATCCATAAAAATTCCACAAGAAAAAAATACTACTATGTGATGTCAATATCAATTGGTTGGATACAGCCTCTAACTCCTCTACATCCAGCATTAACTTCAAATGGTTTAATGCAGCTAATTAATAGCCCCACACATTATAGTAACACATCAGACTCTTTTATTAAACTGGATCCTAATATCAGACCCTAGTGAATTCACCATCACAGTTATTCTGTCAGTGACCATCTCCCAGACATCTCACACATCCAAATAAATGGCATGTTTATAAAACAACATGCAAACTGTACAAATTAAATCCAGAAACATCCATTACTACCCCATCATATATTAACTGGAATAGTCTAAAAATCCACCCTTAGATGATGCTTTAAATGGATTCAGTACAACTTTGCTAAATATCCTAAATAACCTTGCACCTTCTAGAAGGAAAAGACTACAAATAAATAATGCAGTTTGGCTCTCCAAAAAGAGAAGCATGTTAATGCAGGATAAATAAAAACATGGGACGGATGGCAGAAATATAAAACACCACAGTGTCTTGAAAACTTCAGAATGCTCTGCAACTGTACTAACAAGCAAACAAATGAAGACAAAAGGCTACACTATAACAATATTCAGAGGACTAGTTAGCACAGCCCTAAACAGTTCTGGTCAACCATTAAATACATTTTACCCTTGCCAAAAATTCAACCCTAACCCCTCTCCCAATAACTCACCACTCAAAACTGCAACATAATTCAGCTCTTATTCCATAGACAGTACCGTGTCCCTAACCTAGGATTCCCCAGCATATAATCTCATCCCTTCATAGATTAGTAAAGCTTCATAGATTAGCACTAGGCTAATTGCCCTTGTGGGCCATTTTAAGCCCAGCCAGTTACCCCATGTGAGAATCAAACCCTGCACCTTTTGCCTGCAAGGTGAACACCTTAACCATTCTGCAAACCTCCCACCCAAAAAGAGACTCAGGTTCATAGATTAGTACTAAGCTAACTGCCCTTGCGAGCCATTTTAAGCCTAGCCAATTATCCCTTGTGAGACTCAAACCCTGCACCTTGTGTTTGTAAGGCAAACACTTTAACCATTAGGCCACCCTCCCAACTCCCAATCCCTGCCCAACAACTACACATCCAGGGCCGGTGTTAGCATTTTGGGAGCCCCAGCAAATGTCAAGTTGCACCCCCCCCCCCCAGGTACTTCTAGTCTAAGTATCACCTTCACACCTGGGCCTATATAAAACTACTCTTAAACAAACTCAAACAATGCTTTACTTCAGCTGATGACTTTCCATGTATGTACCTTAAAGTAGCAGCCAATAGCATTGCCCATCCTGTCTCAAGGTTCATAAATAGGTCATTCAAAAAATCCCTCTCTCTCTGGAAAAAAACCCACGTTATCCTCCTACACAAAAGTGGCTATTTTACAGGTATCTCTAACTTTAGACATAAAGTAATTTCAGGTTCTTAGGTAAATACTATAAATACTAGGCTAATGGTTTTGAACAGCCATTTTAAGCTTAGTCAGTAAACCAAGGTCAGAATTTCTCTGTGCTTTGTGGCTATGAGGTGAAGATTTTAACCATTATGCTAAACCCACCTTCTTTATCCCCCTTCTCCAAAATACTTGAAAAATGTACTCAGAAACAACTGATAAACTATCTCATGCAGAAAGAACTCCTATCCCTCATACAACATAACTTCTGTCCCTCCCAGAGTCATAGGTTTATAGGTTCATAGGTTTACACTAGGCTATCTGCCCTAAGGCATTTATAAGCCTAGCCCAAAGTTATGTGGCTTACGCCACCCCTTATGTTAGAAATAATGTGCCCATTAGTTTGTTGTGCCTCTGTCCAGCAGTGACACAGAGATGATTCCCGGGGTAAACCTACGATCTCCCATCCACCGGTCAAGATTTCTCTTGAACAGAGCCAGCGAGGTGCTCTGCCTCACATGGACTGGGCTTTTATTCCACAGCATGGAGAGTCTCTGGGTGATAAATCTATCCCTCCAGCACGTCCTATTTATATCCGTGCTAAGGATTAAGTCACTTGCTCTAGTGGTTCTGGTGGATTTGGATTTTTTGAGGTGCAGCATGTCCATTAATTCCGGGTTGGTCATGGCCTTGTATGTCAGGCACAGGTCACCTCTGAGCAGACGGTATGCAACTGAATAGAGTTGGAGTTTCTTCAGTCTGGCAGTATATGACAGGTTTTGGAGTCCCTTTATCCTTTTGGTGAGGAACTTTTGGGGTCTCTCCAATTGCTGCAGGTGTCGGGTGAGATACATCCCGAATGGGGCATTGTACTCGATCATTGGTCTGATAAGTGAAGAGTACAGGGGAACAATGACCTCACTTGATCTGGATGTGAATCCCTTCAAGATCAGATGGGCAATGTAGAAGGTCTTCGAACCACTTTAGCAATGGGAGTGTCAAACGAGAGGCCACTGTCAACCTGGGTACCCAGGTCCCTGATAACCTCTTCTGTGCTTAGTGGGTTGCCATCTATATGGTAGCTTGGGGTTACCTTGTTTTCCCGAAGGGTATGACTATGCACTTTTTGCGTTTAACTTCAGGCCATGGCTCTGGCACCAGCTATCAGTTTCCGTGAGACCCTCTGAAGGATGTCTGTGTCCGATGTACTATCCACTATGGCACCCAGTTTGCAGTCATCCGCAAACTTTGTCAGCCATAGTCCTCCTATGTTTGCCTGTACTTCTGAGAAGTAGATGCCGAACAATAGGGGAGCAAGGACTGAGTCCTGTGGTACACTACTTGTAACCGGCTTGGAGTCTGACATGGCTCCAGCAACTCTAACCCTGTGGGTTCTGTCCTTTAGCCAGTTTGCAACCCATCTTGTGACATATGGGTTTACATTTAAGCTGGTAAGTTTCTCTATGATACCCGAGTGGGGTATTGTGTCGAAAGCTTTTGCAAGGTCAAGGTAGGCTGTATGGACTGCCTTTCCTCATCAATGGCCTTGGTAACTGTTTGAAGAAGTCGACCAAGTTCAAAAGGCAAGATCTGCCCTTGACAAAGCCAAACTGGGTTGGGTCCAAGGTCTGCAAGTCCCCTATGTCCTTGTTTATGAGTTCCATTATGATCCTCTCCATAGCTTTGCAGACCAGGCTTGTTAAGCTTATGGGGCGGTAATTACCAGGGTCCGTAGAGGCACCGCCTTTGTGGAGTGGGACCACAGTTGCCGTCGCCACTCCTTGGGCACATGTCCTGTGGTAAGGCTAAGATTAAACAGCTGCCTTATGTGCGGGTTTAGTTCTTCATTGAGTTCATGTAGCACACAGCCGGGGACACCATCCGGTCCCATTGATGCTGTGTTTTTAGCTTTAGAGAGAGCAGCTTTCACCTGCGCATTTGAGATGTCTGGGAGGCTACACTCTGTTGGGATAGTTATCTCTCCTTTTGGGGGGGAGAGGGGGTGAAGTTTGCGCTGAACCTGTCTGCCAGTATGTTGGCAATGTCTGTGGGTTCAGTGATTTTTGTATCATTTTGGACTAATTCTGAGCATATCTGGGAGTTTCCACCCAGGTTTCTGACATAGCTGAAGAAGGCCTTATGATTGTCTTTTGAATCTATGGCAATTTTTTCTCAAAGTTGGCCTTGGATGATTTTATGAGGGATCATAGTTTCTTGCTAGTACTGATCAAAGATGCCTTCCCTTTTTGGGATTTTGCTCTATCATGTAATAGCTTTCTCCTCTTATTGTAAAGTTTGTTTATGGCTGGGGTCCACCAGACTGGACGTTTGCCCTTGGTGGAAAGAGTCTTGGTTTTATTTGGGATTGCCTGATCCATGCAGTCCTGAAGGTGTTCATAGAAGGCATTTGTAAGGGCTTCCGTAGATTGGGTTGTGGTTTCCATTGGCTCGGGGGCCTTGAAGGATACCACACCTGTCTTGAGTAGTGTGAAGTTTGCTTTAGAGAAGTTCTTCACTGTGGTCTTTGTTTGGGGTGGGGGCGGGATGTGGATTTCTAGTGAGATTAGTTTATGATCTGATCTCACCAAAGAGGGATATACTTCCGGTGTGGAGCATTTTGTCCCCATGTTTGTGATGATGAGATCTAGTATATTTTCTCCTCTTGTGGGGACGGTGACTAGTTGTTCCATGGCATTTAAATTTATGAACTCCAGGAACCTTTGGGCTAGAAAATTGGGGCTTGAGTAATGTTCCCAGTCTATATTCGGGTAGTTGAAGTCACCCAATATGATGGTGTTTGGTGATACATTTATACCCTCCAGTGTCTTCAGGAAGGCTGTGTGGGTTTCCTGAGTTTGAGAGGGTGGCCTGTAGCATGCTACAAATCGTAGAGCAGTTTTGCCTATGGTTAATTGCACCTGGATGGTTTCCGATGCTTCATGTGTAGCCACCAACCTGGAGGTGTGGGTATCCTTGATGAATATGGATACACCCCCTCCTTTTGTGGTATGGTCCGGGTTTTGGGGCCGGAACGCATGATATGAGGTAAAACCTGATAGTGCCGGGGTGCTCTCAGGAGCCTTGAACCAGGTTTCAGTCACAGCACAGACATCAATGTTCTCCATACTGAGAAGGGCCTCGAATGCGTGCATTTTGAGATTTAGACTTCTGGCATTGAGCAGCATTACCCTTAGTTTCTTCCCGTTTTTGTTTTCTAGGGTGGTAGGTTTAGAATTTGAGCCTTGCCTAAAAAAGGCACTATGGGGGTGGCAAGAGCCTTAGCCAATATCCGGAATCCCAGGGGTGACAGGTGCAAGCCGTCACTTCTAACCCTTATAGATAATGCCAATAAAGAAAGAGATGATGTCAAAATAGGCTCTTCCTTATTTTTATAGCTGTCTAAAGTCTTTGACACAATTTGTCATGGCAACCTTCTACTTCAGATATTCTCACTAGGTATATCTCAGTCCAACCTTCTGTGGCTATCAGTCAGTAAAATGGCACTCCAGCTTCTCTCCATACAGTACAGTTTTGTACCTACCATAAATGTAGATGTTCGACTGTAGACACTGCTGCAGTCATTACACTTGGGTTATCCTGCCGTCAGACGGTTCCCCAGTCGATCTGAGTTCCAAAGTCTTGGTCCGGCATCAGTTGCTGTCACTTCTTCCCTGACGTCAGTGCGCCAGGGGGATATAAGATGCAGCCGATGCCATTTTCTTCAGTTTTTTGCCCCAGATGTCAGGTGCCCCCAAATTGGTAGGCCTTGCAAATTGCTAGTAAAATATATATAAAAGAAAAGCAAACAACCATTTTTAATTACCACAAATACTCCCTTTAGGAAATAAGGGTAGAAGAGCTAGGTACGTACCAGAAAGTTAGAGGGGAAGGAGGGAGGGTAACCTGGACTGCAGCAGTGTCTACACTCGAACATCTACATTTATGGCAGGTACAAAACTGTACTATGTTCATCATGTGACATTCCTGCAGTCATTACACTTGGGTGTAATCCCAAAGCTGAGGTAGGGAGGATGGATCTATAAGGCATTAGGGGTGGCTATAAGGCCCTGCAGCACAGCAGTGGCAAAGCCAGCTCTGGATTTGGAATATAAAGGCAAATGGTAATGTTTGGTGAAGGTATGGACAGAACTCCATGTTGCTGCTTCTAAAATATCCTTGGTAGGCACTCCTCTGAGGTAGGCAGTTGAAGTGTCTGTTGCCCTGGTGGAGTGAGATCTAATGCTGCTAGGTACAGGTTTCCCATGGTGGGTATAGCAAAAACGTATACAGTGAGCTATCCATTTTGAAATAGTCTGCTTTGAAATGGCTTTTCCCTGTGCTCCTGCAGCGTATGCTACCAATAATTGCTCAGATTTTCTGAAAGCTTTGGTTTTGTCCAAGTAGAAGCGTAACTGTCTGTGAATGTCCAAGGAATGTAGTAATCTTTCCCCTTTATTCTGTGGTTTTGGATAAAAAGTTGGCAAGTGAATAGTTTGGTTTAGAGCCACACTTGATACCACCTTTGACATAAACGTAGGGTTAGTTCTTAAGGACACCCTGTCCTGGTGGAAGATGAGGAAAGATTCCACTGCCATTAGTGCCTGTAATTCTGAAACTCTTCATGCTGATGTTGTTGCTAGTAGCAGAGAGTCTTCCAAGAGATGTATTTTAAATCTGCTGTGTTAGCTGGCTCAAAAGGAGGTAAAGTAAATTTTTCCAAAACAAAGTTGAGGTCCCAAGTTGGTGTAGGTGCTCTACGGGGCGGTCTCATGTTTTTAGCCCCTCTGAGGTACTGTTTGAGCAAAGGATTTGAAAAAAATGGTGGATCCGTGTTGTAATGAGCAGAAATGGCTGAGGCATGAATCTTGATCGATGAGAAGGAGAGGCCCTTGTCCAGCATCTCAGTTAAGTATTGAAGTATCTGAGGAATGTTTGGTACAAGAGGGTCAAGGCTGTGTGCTTGGTTCCAGGCACAGAATCTCTTCCATTTATCCAAGTAGGCTTTTCTGGTGCTAGGTCTTCTGGCCTCCAGAATGACATCCATAACAGCTTTGGAGAGAGGCAATGCTTGCTTGGTTAAGGAATTTTCCATGCAGCTAGTTTTAAGGTCTTTAGCTGGCTGTGAAGTATCTGATTGTTGTGTTGTTCATAGGTTCATAGGTTTATACTAGGCTATCTGCCCTAAGGCATTTATAAGCCTAGCCCAAAGTTTTGTGGCTTACGCCACCCCTTATATGAAAAAATACTGTGCCCATTAGTTTGTTGTGCCTCTGTCCAGCAGTGACACAGAGATTATTCCCAGGGTAAACCTACGATCTCCCATCCACAGGTCAAGATTTCTCTTGAACAGAGCCAGCGAGGTGCTCTGCCTCACATGGACCGGGATTTTATTCCACAGCATAGGGAGTCTACAGCTGTGTCAACAGCTGTGGGATTTGAGGCAAAATCCAGGGTGGTTCTTGTGCTAAGTTCTTTAACATTGGGTACCAGTGCTGGCGAGGCCAGTCTGGTGCAATCAGGATCATCTTTGGCTCTTCCTGCCTGGCTTTTATGAATACCTTTGAAGAAGAGGTAAAGGAGGGAAAGCGTATACTTGTAGTTTTTTCCAGCTGAATGAGAGGGCATCCACTTTCCATGCTTGTGGATGGTAGCTCCTTGTGCAGAATTTCTATAGTTGGCAGTTCATTGGGGTTGCAAACAGATCTATGTCTGGTTTCCCCCATTTTTGTGCTATCATTCTGAATATATGTGGACTCTATTGCTATTCATGAGGATCCATGATGTTTCTGCTTAGGTCGTCTGCCAGTGTGTTTTTCTCTCCTGGCAGGAATTGTGCCTGCAGATGAACTTGGTAGTTTAAAGCTGTGTTCCACAAGTTCATGGCTTGTCTGCAGAGGAGGTAGGAGTGTGTGCCCCCTTTCTTGTTTAAGTACCACATAACTGTGGTGTTGTCTGTCTTTAGTAGTAGTTGTCCTGGATGTAGCAGGTCCTTGAAAGATATAATTGCATTTTGTACAGCTAGCATCTCTTTTTGATTGATGTGGAGATGTCTTTGTTCTGCGGACCACTCGCCCTGAATACATTTTCCTGCCATGTGTGCTCTCCAGGCGTAATCCAATGCATCTGTTGTCAGTGTCTGCCTGGCTGTGGGTTGAGTAAAAGGCTGTCCCTTGTTGAGGTGACAAGCTTGAGCCCACCATTGAAACTCCTGTTGTAGGCAAGGAATTAGTGGTATAACTGTTTCCAAATTTTGACAGTGTAGAGACCATACACTCTTTAGGTACCATTGTAGTTTCCTCATATGCAGTCTGGCATATGGAATTAGTAGTATGCAAGATGCCATGTAGCCCATGGCCTGCAGAATTTTTCTTGCAGGGAGTTGGGTCTTTGTTGCCATCAATTGAAAGTATTGAGTCAGTTGTCCTTGCTTATCTGGCGTGAGATAAGCCATCTGGGCCGTTGTGTTTAAGCTAGCACCCAGGAATATTCTCTGTTGTGAGGGCACTAGTTTTGATTTCTTTTTGTTTACTGTGTACCCCAGGCAACTTAATAACTTTTTTATGTACGCCAGATGCTTTAGAAGAATGTCCTTGCTCTCTGCTTGGATTAGGCAATCGTCCAGGTATGGGTAAATTTGAATTCCGTTTTGCCTGCAAAATGCTGGTGCCAGGCACTTTGTGAAGACCCTGGGCACAGTAGATAAGCCAAAGGGAAGTGCAGAGAATTGATAGTGCATTGAACTTGCTAGAAATCTGAGGTATCTTCTGCAGTTTTGTCTGATAGGGGCATGCAGGTATGCCTCTTTGAGGTCCAAAGTCACGAGCCAAGCTTTCTTGCCCAGCATGGGAAGAAGCTGCTTTAGTGTCAACATTTTGAATTTCGGAATATCCAGGTAAGTGTTCAGAGAAGAAAGGTCCAGAATGGGTCTCCAGGCTTTGTCCTTTCTGGGAACCAGAAAGAGTCTTGAGTTAAATCCTTGTCCTTGCTCTTGTGGTGGTACCTTTTGAATAACTCTCATGTCCATGAGTGTTGTAATTTGTTTTTGAGCCTCTGCTCATTGATTTGGTGGCAGATTTGGCATTCCTTTTATCCTTGGAAGAGTGTGGAAGTGGAACCTGTAACATTGAGATATGATGTTGAGAACCCATTTGTCTTTGATGATGCAATGCCAATTGTGATAGAAAAGAGCCAGTTTTCCTCCTAAGGGGGCTGCCAAGAGAGAGCTGTTTGGCAGCTGTACTGGGAAGTCATTGAGATTGTTTTTTATAAGGTTGAAGTCTGTCTTCCCCTTCTTTCTGGCCTGGTGCACCCCATTGTTGAGGTCTGTAAGGGCCTTGTGTCTGACCTCTACCTCCTGGATGTCTATATCTGCCCCTTTGAGGTCTGTCTGTGACTGTAAAGGACCAATTTTTTGTTGGCCAATTTCTGCTAAAATGAGGAGGTTGAACCTGTAAGAAATCTTTGACCATTTGCATACATTTTGCCTTATCTTCCATCTTTTTTAATACCTCCTCTGCCTTAACTCCAAACAACACATCCCATTGCAAAGGTGCATCCAGTAATTTGGCCTTCACATGATCTGGTAACGTATGTTCTTTTAACCAAGCATGCCTTCTAATGACAGAGCCTGTAACTGCTGCTCTACAGGAGGCCTCTAAGGAATCAAAACCACATTGCAAAGTATGTTTTCCCACTTGTTCAGCTGCATGCAATAAATCCTGCATTTCTTTCAAATTAGGAGGATCTGAATCTGGAAGCATCTTTTGTTTCAACTGAGAATTAAAAATTGCTGATATTTTAGCATGTGAAACTGGCAATTTAAGGCTCTCATGGCTAAAGTTGCAGATGTATAAAATTTCTTGCCCCATCTGTCTAATGCTCTAGAATCTCTGTCAGAGGGGACTGGGTTTTTAGCTGATGAGGCCTTAATCCCTTTGGGTCCCTGAGAAATAGTTTCAAGGTCAGCAACAGGGCTTTTGTATAGAAATTTGTGAGAGTCAGGGACTCTGTAATATCTATCTGGCTTAACTGGGGCTGGTGGTAAGGAGTCAGGGTTTAAGCTGGATTCAGTGTATACATCATCCGCAATATCTAACACTGGCAGAATAGCAAGGGGTCTGTGTTGAGGCAATAAAAGGAAGTCTCTGAGCCTTTTCTTGGATTCTGAGTAATCTTGGCCTTTCCAGTGGAAATGCTCCCTCATGGTATGTAAGGTCTCCCCAAAGGAGTAGTCCTCAGGCGGAGAAGCTGATGGAATGGATTCCTCAGCATCAGAATCCTCATAAGGGGGTAAGGAATACCCTAGGTCTGAGGATGAGTCAGAGGAAATGGACACCTGGTCTGAAGATTCATAGTCTGCTTCTTGTCTGGGCCTTTTATCTGGAGGGGGCTGGGACCCTCTGATCAGGGTGATTAGGTCTAAAGCCATTTTTAGCATTTGTTTCTTAGGCATGGAAGCCTGCCCTGGAGATTGCTGTGTCTGTTTCTTTGCTTTTATGGGAGGCTTAGTCTTAACAGAGGGTTTAATTGTTAACTGTGTAGGTCTGAAAACACCCTCTGAAGCTATGGAATGTTCAGCTACTTCGGCTCCCTCTGTAGGATTAAGCTCGGTAATTTGAATTGCATGGGCATCCGAAGGCCCAGCCAGCTCCACATGGAAGTCGGAGGCGGTCTGTGGTTCTATTGAAGCGGTCATCAGGGGCTGCGTAGGTGCCTCACTGAAAACCAGAGAACCGGCGACCGGCCTAGAAGAGGCCTCATCGTCAGTCTTGGGCCTCGGATGCCTGTCCTTGTCCTTGCGCTTTTTATGAATTCCGGTTGTCGGAATTTCCAATGGCATAGTGTAATTAAATTTTCTGTTAAAATAATGTTGGGCAAAATCAAACCGACGTTTAATAGTGCGCTTGTTAAACCTAGCACAAAACCGACAACCAGTGATGTCGTGGTCAGGACCTAGGCATGGGATATAGTAGGAGTGGAAATCCTTATGAGGTATTTGCTTCCCACAAGAAATACAATTACTAACTTTTACTGACATTGGTCTGAGGCAAGAAAAAGTTTCCCCAACGGGGTACTTAGCTTTTTAGAAGACTTCGGTTCTGGATTCGGTATGAAAATCTCAGGAGTCGGCCGACCGGCACTTGCGAACTTCTTCTGCTTCAGGCACCGCGTGGCAAGAAAGACTGAAGAAAATGGCATCGGCTGCATCTTATATCCCCCTGGCACACTGACGTCAGGGAAGAAGCGACAGCAACCGACACCGGACCAAGACTTTGGAACTCAAGCCGACTGGGGAACCGCCTGACGGCAGGATAACCCAAGTGTAATGACTGCAGCAGTGTCACACGTTGAACATCTCCCAGTTACCACAAGTGCAGCAAAAGGCTCTATCATTGGTCTTCTCTTTAACATTCTCACCTATGCCCTCCACAGATCCACACAACAGGCCTCCCTAATACAATGTGCAGGTGACTCCGCACTCATATGCATACCAGATAACCTGGAACATCTCCCAAAAAATTACTCAGGAAGCTTTACCAGACACTGATGAGCAATACAGAATCTGTATGAAAATAGCTCTTTGAATAGAGGGTAATACATACATTAAGTAAATTATGAATCAAAATTAAACAAGATATATAAACACATGGCTGGACACACACACACACACACACACATATATATATATATATATATATATATATATATATATATATATATATATATATATATGGGTCTATTTTGTTTTATCAAAATTTCAATACTTTGAAACCCATATGGCTGAGACCATATGATTGAAGTTTTGAAACTTCGAACACTACAACAAAAATCATAAAAGAACACAAAAAAGATTACCTTCACATTTTTGCAGGCCTCCTGCACCTCCCACTCCCCCTGCTGATTAGATATACCAACGCCGAGATCGCTTTACAGCGAGGAAAATGGTAAATCTCCTGTTCCACACTGTAAAGAGATCTCAATGTAAAGTGTTCGAAGTTTCAAAACTTCAATCATATGGTCTCGGACATATGTGACAACACAGTACATTGAGCCACAGATCATCAAATCATCAACTTTTGTAGATTGAAATTCAGCTGATCAAAATAAACAATAAAACACATCAAATACTTATTTTGCAGGGGGGCCCCATGCACCCCCATAACCCTGGTTATTATACATATGAACTTGAGACTGCATTGCAGTGGGAAAAATGTCATACCTCACGATCCCCACTGTGCTTCAGTCCTGAATATCAAAAAAGCCAGCATGTGCTTCAACTGAGTTTCAATCAGCTGTACCAATGTTTTTCTGTATGAACAAATCAACTAATAATGACAGGCAGTATCCTATATCCTAATTATCACTTTATCTAGTCACAAGTAATCTAAAAAAGAGATCTAATCACAGGTGCTCTAATAATATTCTACAGAATATTTTAGCAAGTAATAACTCTGATAATAAGGAATGTTTATAATGATTTTTAATCAACAATATTAGTTATGTTATAGATTTATAAGTAATATTACAGTCTGCTTAATCATAGATTGTTGGTTTTTATGACATGGTGGGTCTCTTCATGTTTTTTCCCCTTCTTCCATTGTAATGTGAATGTGGAGTTGTTATACATAATTTTGAGGTGTGAGACTGGTGCAAGGGGACTTACCACCCCCCCCCCGCAAAAACATTTTTTAATGTTTTTGAGTTATGCTTTGTTAGATGAAGTGTGTTTTGATCACTTGTGTTTAATGGTTAGATCAAACGACATAGACTCGTGTGTGTGTGTGTGTGTGTGTGTGTGTGTGTGTGTGTGTGTGTGTGTGTGTGTGTGTGTGTGTGTGGTTATAGTTGACTTGGTTGACACACATTTGTTCAACACAAGTGAGCTGCTGTAAGACCTTATCGAAAGACCGTTTGTATGAATGTTAATTTGGGTGTGTTCTGGTTGGTGGATAAAGGCAAGTGGTGGGCCTGGGAGTTTGTGTACAAGTGTGTCTGTTTTAGGGTTAACTAAAGGCCCTTTTTAAGGTACGTTGCACATTAGGGTTAGGAGCAGGGCAAGGTTAGGATCAGGATTAGCACATATTACTAAGGTGGAGAAAGTGCTGAATGTGTGGTAGGGATATGAGTACATACATACATACATACATACAAATATTTCATGCACGGGCATTAATGACCTTCTAGCCTGCCAATATATCAAAACAGTTGTTCCCATAATAAGTGTCCAGGCTGTTCTTAAAAATATCTATGCTAGTACTTGATTTAATACAATTTGGTACTCTGTTCCATGCATCAGCTACTATGTCAGAGAACCAATTTGTGCACTTCTCATTCCTATAGAATTTTCTGCATAGATTGTCTGATGATTCTCCCCTACTTTTTGATAACACCAAACATTCCCAGAAACAGTCATCTCTAAATGCTTTATATACCTGAATAAGGTCTCCTCTTAAATATCTATACAAAACACTGTGCAAGTTTATATATTGTAGTCTTTCATAACAACTTAAATTTTGACATCCATGGATGCCCTTGGTATATTTCTGCTGTACTCTTTCCAGTTTACTTGTGCTTGTTTTCTTATAAGGTTTCCATATTGTTATTCCATACTGGAGTTTTGGTCTAATATAACTAACAAACAATGACTTCAACCCTTCTGATTTCCTAGACTTTATAAATCTTTTTATACAACCTTTAGTTCTCTAACTATCATTAATAAATTGGCTTATATAGGTTCATAGGTAGGTACTAGGCTATTGGCCCTAGGGCCTATATAAGCCTAGCCAAAAAGGTACTCTGGCTTTTGCAAAACAAGAAAATTATTTTCCTGTGCCCCTGTCGAGCAGAGCCATAAAGGTGATCCCCGGGGTGAATTTCCTATTTCCCATCCAATCGATTTTTCTTGACGAGTGGTAATGTGGAGCTTTGTTTGATATAGATAGGTAGTCTGTTCCAGAGTATGGGAAGTCTCTGGGACAGGACTCTATCCCTCCAGCATGTACTGTTTACTGTGGTGACAAGGTTTAGGTCCCTACAGCGTGTAGCTCGGAGGGATTGGGATTTCTTTAAGTGGAGCATGTCCAACAGCTCTGGGTTTGACATAGCTTTGTATGTTAGGCAGAGATTGCCTCTGAGTAGGCGGTATGCGATGGAGTGAAGCTGGAGTATTTTGAGACGGTCTGCGTAGGGCATCTGTTTGAGGCTGGTAATCCTCTTTATGAGGTATTTTTGTGGCCTTCCCAGTTGTTGTAGATGTCTTGTGAGGTACATACAAAAAGGGGCGTTGTACTCTATAATGGGTCTAATGAGTGATGAGTAGAGGGGAACAATGACCTCTTTTTTCCTGGATGAGAAACCTTTTGTGATGAGGTGTGCCACATGGAAGGATTTCCTGACTACTGTGGCAATGTGATTATCAAAGGACAGACTACTGTCCACCTGTGTCCCAAGGTCTCTTATCAAACTTTCTGTGTTAAGTAGACTACCACCTATGTGGTAGCTCATGGGTACAGAGTTTTTACCAAAGGGGATGACACTGCATTTTTTGGCATTGAGTTTGAGACCATGGCTTTGTCACCAGGCATCTGTCTCAGTGAGGCCCTTTTGTAGTATGTCCACATCGTTAGGAGTTTTGATTATGGCTCCTAGTTTGCAGTCATCTGCGAACTTCGTTAGCCAGAGGCCTTCTGTGTTAGCTTGTACTTCAGAAAAGTAAATACCAAACAGGAGAGGATTCAGGACTGAACCCTGTGGTACTCCACTTGTCACTGGTCTGAAGTTGGATTTGGAGTCTGCTACTTTCACAGTGTGATTAGAAAAACTGATAGCTGGATCTACCCATATACCCAGGTCCTTGAACAAATCTATGGTTTCAGTCACTGTACTCACCTTTAAATGAGAAGTACATTGGAAAGGAAATTTCCTTCCTTTTTCGATGTACTGTGTGTCACTCTGGTATGTTGTTGTTGTGCTATAATGAATGGATGATGTGTTTTGGTTGATGATTTTTGTGCTGGTCATTAAACATTTTGACCATTTGTTATATATAATGTATATATATATGTATATATATTTATATATATATATATATATATATATATATATATATATATATATATATATATATACATATACACATATACATATATATATATATATATATACACACACACACACACACACACACACACACACACACACACACACACACACACACACATACTTGCATATCTATATCTATATATGGGTGTGTTGTGAATGACTAAACAGCCCTAAAGTCAAATTTAAAACACCGACAAAAACGCAATACCAGAAAATAAAAAAACAACTACAGTAATATCAAGACAGGAAAACTATTTCCTCTCCCTGTATTAAAACTAAACCCAACCCGTAACACTAGTCTCAAATTTGTCTGAAGTGCGGCAGTGTTACCAGAAGGTTTTAATACAGTTAAGTCGTAGGGTTAGGGTTGGGGGAAGTTCCGCATTAGGATTAAGGTTAGCACCCATCCACCCCTCTGTACCACTTTATTAATAGGTGCTAACCCTAATGCTTCCCCTCCTCTAACCCTAACCCTACACCTGAACATCATTAAAACCTTCTCGTAACACTGTCACTATGCAAGACAGACTCAGACACACAAACATTCACAAACACACACAAACAACACTACATCTATCCCCTAACCTAACCCTTACCCTTATGCGCAAACTCACACACAAACACACAACACACATCCATCACTCATCCCTGACCCTAACCCTAACTCACACACACACACACACACACACACACACACACACACGCACACACGCACACACACGTGCACATGCGTGGGTGTATGCACACATACACACACTCTCAGCCCCCCAATCCCACTTTCCTGTATCGACAGTCCATCCCACTGACATATCCACCAGTTGATCATCTCTACCACTGACATACCCACCAGTCGACCATCTCTACCACTGTCTGTCTTGCATACTCCCTTCGTAATCATACCCCTGCATTTGTCGAACAAACGTATGTTCAGTCAAACACAGGGGAACCCTATATATAAATGTATATGTATGTGTGTTTGTGTGTGGGAGCACTACTTTCAAAACAGAAACTTGTCAACATCTAGCAGAGCTGGTTCAGCTGACTGAAATATACCTGCTTTGCCAGTACAAGACTGCTGTACAATGGGGATCGGGAAATATGCCCTCTTACTTCACTGTAATGCAATCCTGGAGTTGGTATACATAATTAGCATGGGGTTCTGCAAAAAGTTTTTTTTACCCTTTGTGGATCAATGTCTTAGTCTTTGACAATTATACATGTATTTATTTATTTATTTGCCTTTGTTTACTGGGAAAGTCTGACTGGATAATAACCATTTTCAGCGAAGCCCAGGGGAGAAAATCTCCATTTGCTTACATTGTATTACACTAAGTTCCAGTCAAACACAGGGTAGTTATATTTCTATTTACATTTATGCACAAACAGTAGTTGAATTTATACATTCTAAGATTTTACAGAGGTGGAAGTTACTAAAGAGAAAGCCCACATGCAGCTTAGTGGATTGTACAGGCAGCAGTTATGTGTAAAAATTATTTTGTAATTTCAGTGAGAGGTTGAGAGCATTCTGTACAAGGAGAGTATTTGGAGAGTATTGTACGGTGAACACAGTCTTAACCTTTTGGTGAGCATGTGCAGGACCAGGATTGGTTAAGATGTTTAAGCAGTGTTTTAAAACTATTGAGTTTTGTCGGAAAGGTTATATTAGTCCAGAGTTTAGTAACGTATTGGGAGTAGTAATTAGGTGTTTTCATCATCGTGGGATTGACCAATTGTTGTTTCGATGGAAAGTTATGCATATATATATATATATATATATATATATATATATATATATATATATATATATATATATACACACACACACATACATACATAAACACACCCAGACACACGTGTGTGTGTAATGTATATCTATATATATATATATATATATATATATATATATATATATATATATATACATATATAGATATTTATAGACACACACACACACACACACACACCCACACACACACACACAAACCACCCCCCCCCACACACACACCACATATGTACATGTATATGTATAAAACAACATTTTATCAGATATCATTTTCAGCTTCTGCCTCTATCAACTCCAAATGTTACTTGGAGAATCCCATATCTATATCTAAGCATGTTTTCTACAGATTAGGGCTACAGACCTTAGTTTAGACCACGGGTTCCCAAAGTGTGTCCCGCGGCACCCTGTGGAGCCGCGGCTTACTCACAGGGGCTCCGTGAACTAATAAGCTTAGCCACAAAATAAACCGCAAACTAATAAGCTTAGTTACTAAGCTTATTAGTTTGCAGTTATTTTGTGGCCACTAGACACTTAACTTTAAACGACCCTCTCAAGGGAATCGAAGTGGTACCAGAACATGCTGCGTGTTACCGTTTCATAGTGAAAGACAGACTCCAACCTGGTGGGATCCAAAGTTTGAGGACGTGTGAGCAGCGAGGGTCTGAAAGTACTGCTCCAAGATTAGGAACCTAGGCTGTAATGAATTTCCCATCAGGTAAGACTGAAAGCTCATAGTGACAATTTGTAAACTTTCTCAAGATGAAGTAAGTAGAATTTCTTCAGTAATTTGTGCCATGTATTTGTGTTATATTCATACTTTTACTTTTTTGTAAGATGATATCATCGCTGGTTTCTGCTTATATTTATCCTTCTAACATGAGTCTTTTAGGAAATGAATTATGTGGATTGAAATCAGTTTCTGTTATTACATTTAATTGTCTATTATTTGACTTCTAACATCTGCCCTACTATCTGGACATAAAGTTAACTAACCTTACAATTCATGTGTATATCTTTATGGATGGTTTCGAGCTTGGATTATTGACAAGTTATTTGTTGTAACGTTTGATCTGTTATGAGAACAAACATCTTTTTTTGTTTGTGAATAATATTTCTACATCACTAAGGGTTCTAATTCGATATACTCTAGGCTTGTATTTCCATTCTATTTTGGTACTGGTATATCTTCAAATGCCATATCCAAAAAACTAACAAAACCAAATAAAGCCAAAATATACCAAAAGTGAAACCGAGCAGAGTGAAGCTGTTTAATAGTGTGCAGCAATAAAAATCTAATCTGTTACCTTGGCCTTCCGCCTTCAAAGGATCCTTTAATGGTGAAAGGCCAAGGTACCAAATCAGATGTTTATTGCTGCACGCTATTAAACAGCTTCACTCTGCCCAGTTTCATTTTTGGTATATCTTCAAATGTCTCTGGAAGAGCAAAAGATAAATGTTGAGGTTTTTGCCTGTCTCAAAATAGGACATAACAGAAGACAAACAGTCTTTTAGTATCTGTAACGTCTTGCTATATTTTTTGTCCGTAGATGTAATAGATAATGATAGTAGAATAATACTGCACAAACCTAAAGGTGGTGGTGCTGTTCTCATTAATCATCCAGCATTCCTTTTTTTTTTTAGAGAATATAAACTCATGTAATTATAGTTTATTATTAAATTCACATTTGTAGTGTTAGACCGTTTTTCCAAGTATTAAACACTATAGTAGTCTGCTCTTCTGAGCTACTATTATTCAGAAGGTTACTTACACTTTAGCAAGCGCTAAAACCATGTAGACTCATATCAGATATGTCAAAAATGAAATTACTGTGAGTTTTAATTAACAGAGAATTTTATGACTGCATTTATTTGCTGTCAGAGAAAATGTCAATGTTTACAATTGCTTATTTGACCTAAAGCTGTTTTAGTTTAAAACTGGATACATAAACTGAAGTATTTACATTGATGCATTCTTGTGTTTATTCATCGTCAAGATTGAATTTTACACTGCTGATGAGTAAAGGGGCACAGAATATCACCTACAGTGAGTCTGCATGTATTTGATAGGAAGTTATCTGTTTGTCTGTCTGTCCTTCCAAGTACTGGAGGCACCATTCTTTCATTTTTACCTGAAATAAGTCAGTCTAGCTTCATGCATCCCTCAGTCCCAACCAGTACTGACTATTGCCTAAGATCGGATAAATATCTGTGGAGGGGAGGTGCCAACTACTGTACCATGGGAGGGAGACGCAGCCGAGTTTAAGACGTAAGCCAGCAGTGGTGAAAGGTTTGAGCCCAATTTGGGGACTGCTTTGGCTATTACTGGTTCTTTCCTGCACTTGTCACTGTGCCACTGGAGAAGGTAGGTCTTTGGCAGTTTTGCTCCCACTGTGTTGTAGGGACATGCAGAATTACTCCCTTCATTAAAGGGAGCTCAAGCCTTGCTAAAAATGGTTCTCGGGATTCACGTGGAGGTGTTGAGGACTGCAGAATAGCATTAGAGTGCTGTGAAAGTTTTTAGGACTGGAGAGATGTGCTTGAAGCTTGACAGTTTATTGGCAGGGAGGAGCATTGCTTGCACCACGTAACAAGTGCTTATATTTATGTTTAGTACGTGTGTTATTTATTTTTACCTAACTAGCCCTTTTAATTAAAAAAATATTAGCTAATTCGCAAAGTATACTTGTTAGAATTTGACGGGGGGGGGGTGCCTTGGGAAAACCTGGATTCAACAAGGGAGACGAAAATTGAAAAAGTTTGGGAACCACTGGTTTAGACAGTTATAAATAATATTCTGGACCCTGTGACTCATTAAGTTTCTAGAGATATGCTTAGGAACAATTTGTATTTGTATGATGTCTATGTATAAATGCCAGGGCACTTCTATGGGTTAGGCTTGTAAAGGCTCTGGGGCCATTAGCCTAGTACACACCTATGAACCTATGAGTACAATGAGTACCCCCCCCCCCCCAGCATCCCTACTACTGAGATGAAGTACTACAGTGATATCCCATCTGCCCGAGTCACTGGTAATAAACAATGACAGTTTCTGTTAATAAGCAGGAGCAATGAATCTCACAGAGTCTTCAACAGATTTACCCTGGTAATGGTGTAAGCACACTTGTATACTGCCTGGCATTGCTATATCAAAGGACTTGGTTCTCCAATTCATTCCCAGACTGACATGTCTTCTGTCTGGAATCTGCCTATCTTTCTTCTGTCCGTCTGGGTTTTTATTGGGTTTTGAAACTTCCTCCCAATATCCAAAGCCTGCATTAGGTGAATAAAGGTGATCCTCCAAATGGCCAATAAGTGCAGGAGGTGTGTGAGTGCACATGCCTGCATTTTGCAAAAAATTGGCATCCTATCCAAAAGAAGTTTCTCTGTCTTTGTCCTCTGATTGCTGGGCAGGCTCACTACATCCCTGAATTAGAGAAGGTGTGTGTCAAAGTAACGATAAATAAATGAACGAATGAAAGCACACATGCCCCCTGTGTTTTCCTTGATAACATTACAGGAACATTGGGAGTGACCTGGCTAATGTAACAGAGTTACCAATCCTGAAGCCACTTGTGTTTTCTGGTCAGTAAAAGTTAATGGTTGCCTGAATACCTAGTACAGAGGGCTGGAGGACCCTTCCTGTGACCCTGGTAACCAAGGTTTAAACAGAAGAGAGGGGTGAAGAATCAAGTCTGGAGACACTGCCTGGCTTTACTATCAAAAAAACAAAGAAACACAAAGCCTAAATAAGTACCAAGAACTGCGCAACCATGCAAAAAATGCATTAGGCTGGACAAAAAATCCTACTACACAACATTACAAACTAAATACCAACACAACCCGCAAAAATTTTGGAAAAATGTAAACCAGCTACTAAAATCCACCCAAAAGGCTACCCCAAACCAACCACCCTGACACTAAAGTTCCCATCGAAACACAATTCAACTCCCACTTTGTGAACTCAATTCTATCCTTAGTATCACAGGACAGTTCCTTCCTCACTATCCCCCCCAACACAAATAACACTAATACAAGCTTTACCCTCAAAACAGTTTCCACCACTTCAATCAAAAGCATGCTCTCCAAACTAAAAACCTCATCAACAGCAGCCGACCTACTCCCCAGCTATTTCTTGAAACTCACAGCAGATGCTATTGCTATCCCAGTCTCCACTCTCATAAACAGATCAATTGTTGAAAACTATGTGCCCAAACTCTGGAAAATATCCTGTGTTACACCCATACATAAAGGCGGGACCTCCACTGAACTTAATAACTACAGACTCATTGCTTTACTCTCCCCCCTGGCCAAAATCCTAGAAAAATGCATCCATACCCAGACGCTAAACTATCTCCTAGACAGCAACATCCTGCCTGTCACCTACTCAGCATGGTTTCAGACCTGCCCATAGTACCACTACAGCCCTCCTCTGCTTCACAGACACAGTAAACCGTCTCAAAAATGAAGGCGTACAAATGTCAACTCTTTTTTTGGATATGTCCAAAGGATTTGACACAGTCTCACACCAAATCCTGCTAAACAAACTAAACCAATATCATCTATCAAATTCCACTCTTACCTGGTTCCAAAGCTACTTAACTGACAGGTACCAAGCTGTGAAATGGGAAAATTCTCTCTCTTCTCAGCTGCTCATAACTATAGCAGTCCCACAAGGTTCTATCTTAGGACCATTACTATTCACAGTCTTCACAAATGACCTCCATATCTCCACGCAGCATGCATCTATAATTCAGTATGCAGATGACACTACCTTAATCTGTGCTGCACAAAACATTCCCACCCTCCTGCAAAAAACTCAACTAGCATTCTCTGATGTTGAAAACTACCTTACCAAAGCCCAACTTATCCTCAATCCAAAGAAAACTCAACTTATGATTATAACCAGTTCTAACAAAAACACTAACAGTCAATTCACTATCTACTCCACAAATGCTACTCCAATTGCTCCAGTGGTACAGGCTAAGCTATTGGGTATAACCATAGACTCCACCTAAAATTTGACAGTCATCTCAACTTAACTATTAAAAAAGTACATGCCAAACTGGGGTCACTCTACCGTATCAAACCATTTCTTACCAACAACACAAGATCAGCCATTGCTCGCTCCCAACTTCTATCCACCCTACTCTATGCATCTCCCATTCTGACTAATCTCAACAAAACTGAACTAAGCAAAATGGAAACTTGCTATAACAGAATTGCCCGCTTTACTGCAAATTTCTCATATAGAACTCATCACTGTACTGCTTTGAGACAGCTCCACTGGCTTGAACTGCCCAACCTCCTAACCTACAATCAGCTCTGCCTCTGTCATTCTATCTATTACCTCCCCAATAAGTGTCCTGCCCTCAAAAACCTAGTACAACATCACTCAGCCAAAAGGCCTCTTAGATCATCAAGCAAACTACTACTAGAAGTCACCAACAGCTACAATAGCTTTGGAGATGCACTATATAGTAGTTCGGTGGCTAAAAAATGGAACTCTGTCCCTACAAGCATTCAAAACACATTGTCCAAAGCCTCCTTTAAAAATCTCATTAGGCAACATCTCAAGAAAAGTTGGCAGTGCCATGATTGCTCTCCAGGCTAGTGAAAGCAGATAACATATACATACTAAATCTAGAGCACTTGATAATAGTTTTCAATCTTACTCACAAACACTGGCTAATCAACAATGTATGTACTGTACCTGTGTACTATGTATGTATTCTACCTATGTTCCAAATTTCAGCTGTACACCACAAATCTATTAATTACCTTTATTTTTAAAATTAATATTTTTTGTTTGTTCTCTCCACTGTAACTATTTATGTGCCGCATACCACTGTAAAAACATGTCTCTTGTAATTTGTGTGTATACTGATCATGTCTAAATAACTAAATGTGTCTGTAATTTTTCTTTGTGGAGCTTTTCTCCCCGGGCCTCTGCTGAAAAAGGGCCTTTTCAGCTCAGTCAGACATCCCTGGTTAACAAATGTAAAATAAAATAAAATAAAATAAATAAATAAGAATGAAGGGATGTGTCCTAATCACCTCTCCAAGGGGTAGGGGAGGATTGCAAGTACTTAGTGATTACATAGGGAAGTGTGATTTCTCCGGCAGAGACTGAGGAAACCAGTGCCTATGTTTGAGGAAGGGGGCAGGGCTGCTTGCTGGCAACATCCAAGATGGAAGTGAGGAACATCCAGAGCTCTTAGCCCGTTATGCATCCCAGTTTGGCTCTGTGTGCTGAGTGTCTGTGGGGAATATTAGGGCTATGCAAAAACCCTTGAAATACCTATGATGGTTGTCTAAAAGATGTCCCTTCCCAGTTGAACTTCATCCCAGTGATAAAGGAAAAATGGGGTGCTTGGCTAGGATGGACTGATGAACGACAGAGAGGGGAAAGTGTGTTAGACTTAATAAGTTATGTTTGGCATTAAGCCATACTAGGATAAGTGTTTTAGATGTGATTTTCACTTGAGGCATTTTTGAGTATCTAGGCTTTGAACTGTATTCCAGAATTTCTTTGGTTGACTCAAATAAGATTCTTGTACATTACTGCAGCGAATAACTTATTAATGTTGATTTTTATTCTGGAAATACATCTAAGGTTCTTATAAACAGAAAGGTTTTTCTTATTAGAGTTTCTTTTCCAGTCATTACCAGCCTTGTTACAGATTCTGAAGTTATCCGTGTTGTTTTTTTTTTTTTTTGTCCCCATTGTTTTTAGGGGTAAAGTTCATCCTGAATTGATAACAGCATTGTAGGACATTGTTAATGACATGACTGGTATCAGTAGTACTAAATAAGGTGATCCAGTCTGTTACACTAATTCTCTGTTGATTTAGTCATGTTTCCAGTTGTTACATAGGCTACAGGGAGGTACCTTGTTTAAAAAAAAGGGGGCTGTGATCACTCAGTGGGTTAGGTATCATTGTGATGGCCTGAATATTTTCTGGAATATTTTTAAAGACTAAGTCTAGCATAGATGAATTATTTTGATTTCTGGTAGTTAATATACTGCTTTCTTTCACCAGTTGTAACAACCTATAAGGCAGTACTGTTCTGTTCCAATATGGTTTTATATAGCCACGCCAGTTTAAGATTCTACCGCCTATTACTAGTTTGTGATATATGGTAAGTGCTAATATTTTTTCTAGCAATGGTTTGAAAGTAGACGGTCTTACTGGAGGTGGAATATAAATACCTGTAATAAACATCTTAATATGGGCCCCTACTAGTATTTCTACAATTAACTAGTTGAGTTGAGTGGCACTGTTTGTGTTACCTTTAACAATAACATTTGGTGTGAGGATGACATCAATCCATATTGGGGTCAGTAGTTCTCCATCCTGTCTTCTGCTGGCGAACTGTCAATAAATACCAAAGAAGGTATCCACGGGTCATCTTATAGCTAATCATAGCCAATATTTTTGGTTTGCGTTGATGGAGGCAGGTGTCCAGCTAAGACCATTTATTTTTTACACTGGCTATCTAAATTCAGGCTCCATATTATCATACATTTGTTATGGTAAGGGGTGTTAAAAGATTTACCAAGAGTTTCTGGATTATATATATTGTACATAGTTTAAATGCATTTCTCATTTGTAATTTCATTATTTTATTGTTGCCATTATAATACTGTTATATTTGAATAAGTTTTACTTGTTCTTGAAGATAAGAACTATGAAGTTTCTTTGAACAAAAAAAAAATAGAATTTCTGGATTAAATTGTGTATCTCCTTCCTATAAAATTAAGAAAGTTGTCAAGATCACCACACTTTTATGACATTTTAATATGGATGTACTGGGAGAGTGTTTCTGCATTAAGTTAAGTTGCAACTATAACTGATTTTCTTGCAATGACATGAAAGCATCTACCATAGTTCTTCCACCATATAGGCATGTCTGGTTTTGGCATGCCAGTCTTATTTTAATCGATCTAAAGATGTGTTTTTGTGGATGTTTTTCACTACATTATCACGAAGAGTGATATTTGGATAGAGATAATTTTGTTAGACTGTGTACATGTAGTAAGTCTGTGGTCCACAATGTTTTAAATTAACTTGAATTGGTTGTGATAAGGATGTCAGCTTTCTAGCACAAAACCTGTGTCATTTAGGGAATGGAAGCTTGCCTATTTAAGCTATAGCTTTTAAGTACACAAATGTGGGAATTATGTATATTGAAATTTTTAGCGCAGAATGTTTGATTACTATAGATTAGTTTTCACACACAGATTTAAATTTGCAGAAGAACATTGAGCATAAGTGGAGTGTAGTTTATGTAGCATGGTATGGTCACTATAAAAGTAGCTGTGGGTGGCTAGACAGGTGGGTGGGAGGTGAGTGTCAAGGGGAACACTAGTGGGGATCTGTGTGATTCACTAAGTGCACAGAGCTGCTACGTGTAAGGAACTTAGCAAAGAACAACTCTGGACAAGTTATTTTTCTGTTTGAAAAGCAATCGACATTTGAATGCCTTCTAAACAGAAAAGATACTAAAATCTGTATTAATAATAACATTTATGGAGTGCACTGAGCCTGTGATGTAGAGGTATAAAGCCCTGGGTACAGGCCAAGCAAACCACATTCAAATACTGTTCCAGGCACTTGGCAGTACAGGGGAAGCAGATTGGCATGTCTGTCACTTGGGGCTGTGATGGTGGCATCGACTTATCTCATACTGCTGCTGTTTTAATGATAGAGTCATGGCTGAAGAGTGCAGACACGTCATGATGTGGATAACTGGTGCAGAGAAGATGCGAGTGTGACTGTCTCAGCTAGTAATGGTAGCCCTTAGTGCAAGTGTGAGATTCATTCATACCCTCCCACAGAAGCATCAAAGGTCCTTGCAGTAAACCAAGTGATGCATGTCACCATGAAGGAAAGGGTTAGCCATAAATAAATTAAAAAAAAAATGTTCTCATTATCAGAATGCTAGTGAGAGCACAAAGCATCCTCAGATTCATGTTGACTCGCCAAAGGATCATAGGAGATTACTAGGCTATCGACCTGGAGATCATTTTAAGCCTAGCCATTTCAACCCAATGTAATACCGTAGAGGTACTATTCAATACCCAAGATTGCACTTAGTGATGACTAGAGTTTTGGCAAAAGTAAAAAATTTTAAAAACTATTTGCTGAAAGTTTTCTGGGGGGAGGGGGGAGTTTCCACACCTCCTGGACTTAAGTGTACCAACTCTAAGGTCACAAAAAAGCGGCAAATTCCACTATTGGTGAAAGCAGTTTTTGCAAACGGTGTTCTAACATTTTATGCTCACTACAACTGCCTTCAGTGATTTGACACATCTGTGCACCCTCATGGTTGTCTGAATGACAGTCTATTCTTGTAAACTAAAGTGTCTGATCAAAAGGGGTCTTGATGGTTGGCAGACATGGGGTAAAAATGTACAAAAACAAAAAAGTTTGTGCACTATTGAGGGCAGTAGTTCATAGGTTCATACTAGGCTATCTGCCCTAAGGCATTTATAAGCCTAGCCAGAGTGTGTTTGGCTTTTGCCACCCATTTTAAATTAATTTTGCTATGCCCTTTTTCGAGGTTAGTATACTGTGCCTCTGTGTAACAGTGACACAGAAGTGATACCCGGGGTAAACCTACGCTCTCCCATCCACTCATCAAGATTCCTCTTGAAGAGAGTCAATGAGGGACTCTGCCTAACCTGGACTGGGATTTTATTCCAGAGTGAAGGGAGCCTCTGGGTTATGAATCTGTCCCTCCAGCATGTCCTATTTATTTCAGTGCTGAGGTTCAAGTCTCTCGATCGCATAGCTCGATGGGATTTGGATTTTCTGAGATGCAGCATGTCCATTAATTCCGGGCTGGACATGGCTTTATACGTCAGGCAAAGATTGCCTCTGAGCAGGCAGTATGCCACTGAGTAGAGCTGGAGTTTATTTAACCGGGCAGCATATGGCATCTGTTTGAGCCCTTTGATCCTCTTGGTGAGGTACTTTTGGGATCTTTCCAGTTGCTGCAGGTGTCTGGTAAGGTACACCCCAAAAGAGGCATTGTACTCAATTATGGGCCTGATGAGGGATGAGTAAAGAGGCACGATGACCTCCCCTGATCTAGATGTGAATCCCTTCATGATTAGGTGGGCTATATAAAATGTTTTTCTAACCACTTTGGCAATGTGGTTGTCAAATGAGAGACTGCTATCAACTTGGGTCCCCAGGTCCCTAATTACTTCTTCTGTAATTAATGGATTACCACCTATGTGGTAATTTGTGGGCACTTTGTTTTTGCCAAAGGGGATGACTATACACTTTTTGGCGTTTAGCTTGAGGCCATGGTTCTGGCACCAGTTGTCTGTTTCTATAAGGCCCTTTTGGAGGATGCTTGTGTCGGCTGAAGAATCGATTATGGCGGTCAGTTTGCAGTCATCTGCGAACTTGGTCAGCCACAGTCCTTCTGTGGTGGCCTGTACCTCCGAGAAATATATACTGAACAAGAGAGGTCCCAGGACTGAGCCTTGTGGGACACCACTTGTAACTGGTTTGGAGTATGACATGGCTCCAGCAATTCTAACCATGTGTGTTCTGTCCTTGAGCCAGTTTGCAACCCATCTAGTGACATAGGGGTTTATATTTAAGCTGGTGAGCTTATCTATAATGCCCGAGTGGGGTATTGTATCGAAGGCTTTTGTGAGGTCCAGGTAGGCTGTGTAGACCACCTTCCCCTCGTCAATGGCCTTGGTGACTGTTTCAAAGAAATCGACCAGGTTTAAGAGGCAGGATCTGCCCTTAACAAAGCTGAACTGGGTAGGATCCAGTGTCTGTAGGTCCCCAATATCTTTATTTATGAGGTCCATGATGATCCTTTCCATAGCTTTGCAGACCAAGCTAGTCAGGCTTATGGGGCGATAGTTTTCAGGATCTGTTGAGGCACCACCTTTGTGGAGAGGGATCACTGTTGCTGTACGCCACTCTTTGGGTACATATCCTGTAGTAAGGCTGAGATTGAACAGTAGTTTTATGTTTGGGTTTAGCTCTTCTTGGAGTTCATGTAGGGCAGCCGGGACACCGTCTGGTCCCATTGATGCTGTGTTTTTTGCTTTGGAGAGGGTGGCTCTTACCTGAGCATCTGAGATGTCAGGGGGGCAGCACTCTGCTGGGATAGATATTTGCCCTTTTGGTGGGCAGGGGGGGAGAAGTTTGCGCTGAACCTGTCAGCTAGGATGTTGGCAATGTCTGTGGGTTTGATGTATTTTTTGTCATTTTGGAGTAATTCTGAGCATATCTGGGAATTCCCACCCAGGTTACTAACATAACTAAAGAAAGCCTTGTGATTATCCTTAGTGTCCTGTGCAATTTTTCTCTCAAAGCTGGCTTTAGACAATTTTATGAGTGCCCATAGTTTTTTGCTAATGCTGATCAGAGATGCCTTCCCTTTTTGGGATTTTGCTCTATCATGTAGTAGCTTCCTCCTTCTATTGTATAGTTTGTTTATGGCTGGGGTCCACCAGACAGGACATCTGCCTTTGGAGGATTGGATCTTGGTTTTATTTGGGATTGCATAATCCATGCATTCCTGAAGGTGTTCATAGAATGTGTTTATAAAGGATTCTGTGGTCTGGGCCATATTTTCCACAGGCTCGGGGGCTTTGAAGGATTCCACCTCGGTTTTGAGGAGTGTGAAATTTGCTTTAGAGAAGTTTTTCACTGTGGTTTTCTGGGCTGGGGGTGGGGTCGGGATGTGAATATCCAGTGAGATTAGTTTATGGTCTGATCTTACCAGTGAGGAATACACTTTTGGTCTGGAGCATAGAGTCCCCATGTTGGTGATGATCAGGTCCAGTATGTTTTCCCCTCTTGTGGGAGTGGTAACAAGTTGTTCCATAGCATTTGAGTTTAAAAATTCTAGGAACCTTTGGGCTAAGGTGTTGGAGCTAGAGTAATGCTCCCAGTCTATATTTGGGTAGTTGAAGTCACCCAATATAATAGTGTTTGGAGAGACCTTCATATTTTCCAGTGTTCTCAGGAAGGCCGAGTGGGGTTACTGGGTTTGGGAGGGTGGTCTGTAGCAGGCTATAAACTGGAAGGCAGTTTTACCCACTGTTAGTTGCACATGGATAGTCTCTGATGCTTCGTGCTGTGCCACCAACCTGGAGGTGTGGGTATCTTTGTGGAATATTGATACTCCCCCTCCTTTTGTGGTTCGGTCCAAGTTTTGGGGCCGAAAAGCATGGTATGAGGTATAACCTGGTAGTGCTGGGGTGCTCTCGGGAGCCTTGAACCAGGTTTCTGTTACTGCACAGATATCGATGTTCTCCATGCTAAGGAGAGTTTCGAGTGCGTGCATCTTGCATTATGACCGAGTCATATTTGTACTTGCCTTGGAGTGACCTGAGTGCTTGTGTATGTGGAGGATCCTAGCACCCGACAGGCAGCTCACCATGACCTTCTCCTTGTTCAGCCTGGTGAGCGGGACGTCAGTGTGCCTGACGATAGAGTCACCTATTACAAGTGTATCAGGTGTGCTGTTTAGCCTTAAGGGCTGTGACTGTTCGACACACTGGCTTTGTGAGCTATGTGTTGCACGTGTTTTGTTTTGGGGTAGCAGTTGCTTGGGTGTCTGCTTTGGAGGTCTCTGCTGCTTAGGCAGATTTTTATTTTCAGCCTCTGAGTATGTTTTTGTGTGTTTATATGTTTGGTTTGCTGTCGTGGTAGGTCTATGTGAGACTGGAATTGTAGTGAGTGTGGTTTCCTTCTCCTCCTGACTGGTTACGCCAGTACTGAGTTGAGAGAGATTAGCCTCCAGTTTGGCTATATGGTTGCATCACTCACATGTGTTAGAATTTGTTGGGAGGAGGAGAGGGTTGTCTGTGTACAAGAGGCAGTTGTAACATTGCCTCAAGATTCCCAGATTCACCAGCTGGACCGGAGAGGAGATTGACAACTGACCTTTGGACATGCTAGAATAGTATTGGGAATTCCTTTATAATTGAAAAAAGGGCCAATGGGGAACAAGGTACTCAAGGGGAGTTTGTGAGGGAGTACTGCTTTTAATTTTTTAGTGCTGACTTATATAATTGCTTTAGTGAGCAAGTGCCAGGTAACTTAAATGCAATGTGTTACAAGTAACTTAAAACGACAAACAGTAACTTTCTTTCAACTGAAACAAGGAAATAAGTACAGTAAGCAATGCAGATATCACTAGGGATCCATAGAAGCGCTGAAAATCCGCGGTTTAGGTGGAATTAGCGTTTCAGGGAAATAACAAGCAAACAAACAACAAGCATACAAACAAAGCTAGATTCAGCAGGCCTGGATCTAGTCTATGCTACAGCAAACAAGGTGTACCAATTTCAGTAAAAAACAGTTCAAATATGCAGGCACTATAAGCCTTTAATCAGAAATTCCCAGCTCAGAAGGGCAGAGTCCAGCCTCTCCTCCCACAAGAGTGCAGACCACGAACCTTCTTAATGTAAAATAACTGGCCTGAAGCCCAAGTGCTTAAACCAGAACTAATACACTTTTAGAATAACAGACACTGAGCCCTCAGTCAGCAGTTCCCAACTTAGAAGGATATAAACTACCTGTCCAGCCACCACAGTGCAAGCCACAAACCTTCCTAATGTAAAACAACTGGTCTGAAGCCCAAGTGCTTAATCCAAAAGACTTAGAATGATAGCTACACTTTAATCAAGTTACTACGAAGCAGTAATAAATACAATTGAATACAGGTTCAAATATATGTGAGAGATGCAACTATTTAGCCAAACTGGAGGCTGAGCTCTCTCATCTCAAAACTGGTGTAACCAGTCAGGAGGAGAAGGTAACCTCACACAACACAATTCCAGTATCACATAGTCCCACCACATCAGCGAACCAAACACATAAATACACAAAAACATACTCGGAGGCTCTAAATAAAAATCTACCTAAGCAACAGAGACCTCCAAAGCAGACATCCAAGCAAACGCTACCTCAAAACAAAACACGCACAACACATAGCCCACAAAGTCAGTGTGCCAAGCAGCCACAGCTCTTAAGGCTGAATAACACACCTGATACTCTTGTAATAGGTGACTCTATTGTCAGACACACTGACGTCCCGCTCACCAGGCTGAATAAAGAGAAGGTCATGGTGAGCTGCCTGTCGGGTGCTAGGATCCGCCACATAACGCAAGCACCTAGGTCACTCCAAAGCAAATACAAATATGACTCAGTCATTGTACATGCTGGTGTGAATGACCTGAGATGTACCTCCCTGGACTACATGAAAAGAGACATAGAGGAGCTCTCTGATCATGTAGCCCAGGCTGGTATGACCCTGACCTTGAGCAGCATCTTACCCTCACCTAGAATGATGCCACAGTGCAAAGACAAAATGATCAATTTTAACGGCTAAAATTTTGGTGTCATTCAAAGGGGATCCAGTGTCTGTCAGCCTGGGATGACATGCTCGACAAGCCATGTTGCTTCGCTAGGGACGGATTGCACCTGTCACCACTGGGCTTTCAGATATTGGCAAAGGCTCTTGCCACCCCCATAGTGCCTTTTTTAGGCAAGGCTCAAAAGTCAAACCCACCCCCATAGACAGCACAAGGAACAAGAAACTAAGGGTAATGCTGCTTAACGCCAGAAGTCTTAACCTCAAGATGCACGCACTCGCAGCTCTCCTCAGTATGGAGAACATCGATATCTGTTCAGTGACAGAAACCTGGTTAAAGGCTCCAGAGAGCATTCCAGCACTACCAGGCTATACCTCATATCATGCTTTTTGGCCCCAAAACCTGGACCGAACCACAAAAGGAGGGGGAGTTTCCATATTTATCAAGGATATCCACACCTCCAGGTTAGTGGCATTGCATGAAGTATCGGAGACCATCCATGTGCAACTAACAGTGGGCAAGACTGATTTTCAGTTCATAGCATCCTACAGACCACCCTCTCAAAGTCAGGAATCCCACTCGGCTTTCCTGAAAACATTGGAGAACATGAAGATCTCTCCGAACACCATTATATTGGGCGACTTTAACTACCCAAACATTGACTGGGAGCACTACTCAAGCCCCAGCACCTTAGCCCAAAGGTTCCTGGAAATTATAAACTCAAATGCTACGGAATAACTAGTCACCACTCCCACAAGAGGGGACAACATACTAGACCTGATCATTACCAACATGGGGACTCTATGCTCCACACCAGAAGTATATCCCTCATTGGTAAGATCAGACCATAAATTAATTTCACTGGATGTCCACATCCCGACCCCATCCCCAGCCCAGAAAACCACAGTGAAAAAACTTCTCAAAAGCAAACTTCTCACTTCTCAAAACCGAAGTGGAATCCTTCAAGGCCCCAGGGCCAGTGGAAACTATGGCCCAAACTGCAGAATCCTATATAAACGCATTCTACAGACATCTCCAGGAATGCATGGATCATGCTATCCCAAACAAAACCAAGACCCAATCATCCAAAGGCAGGCGTCCAGTCTGGTGGACCCCTGCCATAAATAAACTGTACAACAGAAGGAGGAAGCTACTACATGATAGAGCAAAATCCCTAATAGGGAAGGCATCTCTGATCAGTACTAGCAAAACATTACAATCCCTCATAAAATCCTCCAAGGCCAGCTTCGAGAGAAAAATTGCACAGGACACCAAAGGCAATCATAAGGCTTTCTTCAGTTATGTTAGGAACCTGGGATGCAACTCCCAGACTTGTTCTGAGTTGATTCTAAACGACAAAAAATACACTGAACCCAGAGACATCGCCAATATCCTGGCAGACAGGTCCAGGGCAACCTTCTCCACCCCCCCCCCCCCAAAAGAGTAAGTATCTATCCCGGCAGAGGGCTGCCTCCCAAACATCTCTGATGCTCAGGTGAAGGCTGCCCTCTCCAAAGCAAAAAACACTGCTTCCATGGGACCAGATGGCATCCCAGGTTGCGTCCTACATGAACTCCAAGAGGAACTAATCCCTCAAATAAAACAGCTATACAATCTCAGCCTCACTATAGGATATGTGCCCACAGAATGGCGTACAGCAACAGTGGTCCCACTCCACAAAGGTGGAGCCTCTATGGACCCTGGAAATTATCGCCCCATAAGCCTGACTAGCTTAGTCTGCAAGGCTATGGAGAGGATCATCATGGAGCTCATAAACAAAGACATTGGGGACCTACAGACACTAGATCCTACCCAGTTTGGCTTTGTCAAGGGCAGATCCTGCCTTTTGAACCTGGATGACTTCTTCAAAACAGTCACCAAAGCCATAGATGAAGGGAAGGTAGTCCACACAGCCTATCTGGACCTTGCAAAGGCATTTGACACAATACCCCACTCGGGCATCATAGATAAGCTATCCAACTTAAATATAAACCCCTATGTCACAAGATGGGTCACAAACTGGCTCAAAGACAGAACCCACAGAGTGAGAGTTGCTGGAGCCATGTCAGACTCCTAACCGGTCACAAGTGGCATCCCACAGGGTTCTGTCCTGGGACCACTCTTGTTCGGTATATATATTTCCGAGGTACAGGCAAACGTGGGAGGACTATGGCTCACCAAGTTTGCAGACGACTGCAAACTGGGCGCCATAATCGACTCTCCAGCTGACACAAACATCCTTCAAAAAGGTCTCACAGAGACAGATAACTGGTGCCAGCGCCATGGTTTAAAGCTAAATGCCAAAAAATGTATAGTCATACCCTTTGGCAAAAACAATGTGCCCACAAATTACCACATAGGCGGAAACCCATTAAGTACAGAGAAAGTTATTAGGGACCTGGGGACCCAAGTTGATAGCAATCTCTCCTTTGAAAACCACATTGACAAAGTGGTTAGAAAGACCTTCTACATAGCCCACCTCATCACGAAGGGAATCACATGTAGATCAAGAGAGGTAATCGAGCCCCCTTTATTAATCCCTCATCAGGCCCATCATAGAATACAATGCCCCTTTTGGGATGTACCTTACCCGACACCTGCAGCAATTAGAAAGACCCCAAAAGTATCTCACCAAGAGGATCAAGGGTCTCAAACAGATGCCATATGCTGCTCGGTTAAAAAAACTCCAGCTCTACTCAGTTGCATACCGCCTACTTCGAGGCGATCTATGCCTGACATACAAAGCTATGTCAAATCCAGAATTAATGGACATGCTCCACCTCAGTAAATCTAAATTCCTTAGAGCCACATGCTCGAGGGACTTGAACCTCAGCACAGAAATAAATAGAACTTGCTGGAGGGACAGGTTCATAACCCAGAGGCTCCCTTCACTCTGGAATAGAATTCCAGTTCATGTGAGGCAGAGCACCTCACTGAATCTCTTCAAGAAGAATCTCGATAGGTGGATGAGGGATCGTAGGTTTGTCCCAGGGATTACTCCCACTATTAGACAGAGGCACAGTAAACCAAACCTTAATAAGGGCACAGTATACTCAAATCAAGGGGTGGCGTAAACCATACAGAATCGGGCTAGGCTTATAATTGCCCCAGGGCAGATAGCCTAGTATGAACCTATGAACCTATAAATACAATTGAATACTTTAAAGAATGCCTGGATTAGTGCTCAGGTTATACAAACAAAGCTAGATTCAGCAGGCCTGGATCTAGTCTATGCTACAGCAAACAAGGTGTACCAATTTCAGTGAGAAGCAGTTCAAATATGCAGGCACTATAAGCCTTTAACCAGAAATTCCCAGCTCAGAAGGGCAGAGTCCAGCCTCTCCTCCCACAAGAGTGCAGACCACAAACCCTCTTAATGTAAAATAACTGGCCTGAAGCCCAAGTGCTTAAAGCAGAATTAATACACTTTTAGAATAACAGACACTGAGCCCTCAATCAGCAGCTCCCAACTTAGAAGGATGTAAGCTACCTGTTCTGCCACTACAGTGCAGGCCACAAACCTTCTTAATGTAAAACAACTGGTTTGAAGCCCAAGTGCTTAAACTAAAAGGCTTAGAATGAATTACACCAAGCAGTAATAAATACAATTGAGTACTATTAAGATGACGCAGAAGCAAAATAAAGTAGGAAGAAACACAAATACAGTAAAAGCAGACAAATTTTTTTTTTGAGTGAGCAAATGAGATGGGCCCAGGAGTTACAGGACAGAAACAAGTGCAAATGCAGGCCTTCAAATCATAAAGTTGAGAGAGATGGAAGACCGCCCAAATGGCCAATAACTACAAATTCTGGGCCAAAACCACTCCTTATGTGGTAGACAGGTTATCTAATGCTTACCACTCCCACTGATAAGCTAGAAGGCTTCCCTCCAACACAGAAAGGCTTGGGGGGCTCAGAAGCTTACAAAAAGTCCTGGATACAGCAAATCTGTATCTGGAACACTAATTACAGGAAAGGTAGAAAACAGGCTTACAATTTTTTTTTCAGAAAAGCAGCAAAAACAGTAGTAAAAACAATTCACATGCAGTGCAAGCTTGCACACTTGAGTATGTAGCAATATTAGTCCACACACAGTTTGAAAAAATGTAATTAAATTAAAAAGGACTAAAAGCAAGTGCAGAAAGGGTTTATTAGGTAGAATGCGGTAAAGAGATGGGACTGGGGGAGTGCCCTAGATCAAATCTACAGTGGGACGGGCACTGCAAAAGCCACCAAATTTAAACTACAACCAAGAACAGGGAGGGGGTGGGGTGGGAAAGACAGTTTCAACAGAGATGTGAGGAATCACAGTGCAAATTATAAAACCAGAAAAATATATACTGATCTCTGTATATTTGCAGAACAGTAAGACAACAGATATCTAAGCAACAGTCACAGGTCCATTCATGGAGAGGTGTGGGGTACTTTGCCAAACATCTAAATGTTTGTTGCTCTCAGCCCCTCCAGTCTATTCATTTTGACCAAACAGGTTTTATTCAAATACACAGAAATCAAGTATATTATATTTCTGTTTTCATCATCATCATCATTATTGTGATGCCGATGCCCTGGCCCAGCAATCAAGGAGCCTTAATCCTCACCACTAACACCAGTAAGGGGCTTCCATATAAGTAAAGGATAATAAATACACACACAGTAAAGTACAATTTCCCTTAAGAGCATACAGAGATCACAGTCAATCTGGGGCTGGTTTCTCCCTTTCTCTCCAGGTCCCCAATAAGACTCCTCACTGGCACAGCTATAGGGTCCAGACCTCAGCCAGCTGGGCAAGCTAAAACCTCCAGCACCCTCTCTGTCCAACCAGTACTTCATGTCCCTGCCCAAGTAGCTGACACACACACACTTTGAGATAAGTATTTATACAACCACACAGACACTCATGGGGAAGGCTGGCACAGGTTCTCCAGCTGTGCCCCTTTTCTGCCCAGTCTAAAAGGTAGTACCAGCTGGCACCACCCACTAATATTTATCAGCTACTCAAAGGCCCTTAAAAGGGTGTCCAATTATTACTGTGCAATATTATTATCCAAATGGTAAATGTGACCTAATAGTCAAGACTTATTTGGAGTGACTTGGTACAGCATCACTATATACATGCAATGTACTCTTAGAGCTTAGATTATCTCTACATAAAACAGCCACAGTTGAAAGGTTTAAAAATATTTAATAATAAATAATAAAACACAAGACAATACTTCATACTACACAGTGCTAGTCAAGAGTTCAGAGATCACAGAGAAATACTTAAGATAACACCGTAGAAAAGTTCTGACATCACAGAAAAACACTTAGCCTAATTTTATTATATTTATTTTATTTTATTTTACATTTGTTGACCGGGCTAGTCTAACTGGATATATGTCCACTTTCAGTAGAGGCCTGAGGAGGAAAGCTCTGAGAAAAAAAAATATTATACATAGAGTCTACAAAAAAATAGTGGCAAAAAACACAATACAATTACATAAGTATGAAACTGATTAGTAATATGTTTTAGCAACATTTGTAAAGTTACAAAATAGTAAAAAAGATATTGGTTTTATCAAGTTGTATAAAAAATAAACAAAAAAATGAATGCACATAAGTTTATGCAGCACAGTAAAAAGGGAAAAATAAAAAAAATGTAATTGATTCAAAGAAAAAATGTAGAGGATAGAGAAGTACCAGAAAAACATGTTTTTAGTGGATACGTATTTAGAGAAAGGGAGAAATAGTATCAGTCAGGATTGGAGCAGGGGCAGGTCCCTTTGTTTTTAATGAAGATTTTCAATTGTTTTTTGAAAAGGTTAGTGTAAGTAAGGGATGTAATTTCTCTTGGAAGTTTGTTCCAAGTATTTCCAACAGCATTGGAGAACAGGCAGTCCCCAGATTTGTTGTTGGATTTTATGGTGGCTACTTGCAGTTTTTTAGCGGATCTTAAGGTTGGAAGATTTTTATAGGAGTTAAAAAGGTTACAGAGTATGGGAGTATTTGTAGGATGATAACCTTGTGGTTAAAAATAAGTTGCTGGAAGAGAAGTTGGTTTTGTACTTCTAGCCATCCTAGAACTTTAAGATTATGGCAATGGTGGGTACGGAAAGGGGCACCGATGGCAAATCTGGCTATGTTGTTGTAGGAGGTTGCTAGTTTATTCAGATTGCTTTTGGATAGGTTAGTGCAGATAGGGGAGGCGTAGAGAAGGGTGGAAATGAGGTGGGTTTGGGCAATAGAAATCTTAGCTGAGGCTGTAAGAAAGGGTTTGATTCTATACAGAAATCCAAGTTTTCTGTTAACTGATTTAATAGTTGAGTTAATGTGTGTGTCAAAGTTGAGATTGTTATCTATTGTTACACCCAGGAGTTTGTGGTGGTGTCAGGAGCAATGTCTGTGCCATTATTTGATATAAGTACGAAATGTATGGGGGGGGACTTCTGTGTGGGTGTGAACAGTAATAATTTAGGTTTTTTTGGGTTAAGGAGGAGACATCTTTGATGGAACCAGTTTTCTACTAAGGTAAATGTTGTTTGTGTACTGGTTTGTAGTTGAGCCGGGGAGGATGCTGTACATATCAAGGTCGAATCATCAGCATATTGAATGCATGTAGTTTGGGGAATGGAGGTTTTCAGATCATTAATGAAAATAGTGAAGAGGAGTGGTCCAAGAATTGATCCTTGTGGGACTCCAAGGGTGACTGGAAGCTGAGAGGATAAGTTGCTTGTTTTCTGTTATCTAGGTAGGATTGGAACCATTGTACTAATTGAGAATCAAGAGAAAGTGATTTAAGTAAACCTATCAATAGTTGGTAGTTAACCATATCAAAGGCCTTTGAGAGGTCTATGAAAAGTGCAGAAGATAACAGGTTAGAATTCCTATTTTTATTAATGCAGTCTGTAAAGGACAGAAGAGCAGTTGTGGTACTATGGTGTGGCTAGAAACTGTGTTGGCAGTCCACTAATAGGTTATTTTGGAGGAGATGCTGCAGTAGTTGATGGTGGATACATCTCTCCATAATTTTTACTAGGGGAGAGAGAAGGGCTATGGGGCAGAAGTTTGCTAATTCATTTGAGGTACCTCCTTTATGCAAAGGGATGATATGAGAGACTTTCCAGATGGATGGGACATAGGATTCAGAAATGGTTCTGTTTATTAAGAAAGAAATAGGGTAGGCAAGTACACCTGCTGCAATTTGCAGGTATTCGGCTGGGAGGAGGTCAGCTGATGGTGTACATGGTTTAAGTTTTAGAAGCAGGGAGTGTATGAGAGATGTTGGAACAGGCTGGAGGTTGAGTGTTTGGGGCAAGGTGGTTAGTGAGGGTAATTTGGTGGTGATCGCAGGTGGCAAGGTATTTGCTAGTGATTGGATTGTTTCAGAGAAAAATATATTAAAGGTGTCAGCAATTCGGTTGGGAGAAGTTTGAGTTAAGTTAGAGGGGGAAGGTGTTTTGGACTGTCCTGGGTGGAGTAGTTTATTGACTCCTGACCAAAACTTTTGTGGGTTTTGCTGTTGGGTTTGTTGGAGTTTTAGGTAGTAGTTTTTTTTTGTCAAGGTATATAGATTTTTTTGTGGTATTACGAAGTTGTCTAAATTTTAGGTGGTCAGTTGGGTTTTTAGTTTTTCTCCATTTGGACCAGAGTTTATTTCTTAGCCAAATGTTTAGCCTGGTATGCTTAGACAGTCAGGGAGCTGGTTTGTTTTTGATTCTAACAGTGCAAGTGGGAGCATGGTGATCTAGGATTTGCAAAAATGTTTTGTTAAAGAATGAAACGGCTTTGTCAAGAGGTAGGTATTTTAGGGGAGACCAATTACAAGCTTTGGGCTCAGCTTGGAAGTTAACTGGGTTGAGATTTTTCTTGTTTCTGGTAGTTCTAAATGCTATTTGATTGTGAATGTGGGTATTTTGCCTAGAAATGAAAGTAAGAGAATGGTCACTTATATCGTCTGTGAGTATACCTGTTTTATAGGCGAGGGGGTTGCTATTTACTAGTATCCAATCTAAGGTGGTTTGTTTCTTGCTAGGTTTATGGGTTCTGGTAGGGAAGGTAATGGTTTGATGGAAGCCAAAGAGATTTATATGAGTAGTAGGGTTGGCAGAGAAACAGCCATTCCAGTCAATATTAAAGTCTCCAAGGAGTATGGTTTCTTGAGGTAGGGACCTAGAAAGCCAGCTAAGGGTATTTTCATGAGTGCTAATGCTATTTCCTGGAGGGATATATGAGCAAAGAATGTATAAAGCTTTATTTTAATTAATTTAGAGCTTAGAGGTAAGAATTTCAGCATAATTAGGCGATAGTGGATGTATATCTAGTGATGTGACCTTCAATTCAGATTTGAACAGTATTGCAACCCCACCACCCTTTTTATTAAGACGGTCAAGTCTGAGAATGTTATAACCTGGTGGGATAATGTCATTGTCTTTAGTTGAGGGTTTAAGCCAAGTTTCAGTAAGGCATAAGATGTCAAAGGAATAAGTGTCTAATAGGGTGTGCAGATGGGTAATTTTAATGTTTACACTACGTATGTTGAGGTGACCAATTAGTAGAGAGTTTGGGCTTTTTGGGAGGGTGAGAGGAGTGGTAGTATTGGCTGATGAAGTTTTATGGGAGGTAAGGTTAGGACCAGGGTTTGGGTGAATGTCACCATGTAACAGTAGAGAATTATGAGGATTAAATTATAGTTTTACAAGTTTACTGAGAAAAGGGTCTGTTTTTCTCATTTGGGGATATTTAATATGGCTTAGTTTATGAAACTGTGGAAGAAGGTAGGATGAACAGGATGTTATGTTACTATGTGTTAGAGAGGTTATTGGAGAGAGAGGGTTTGCTTGTCTTAGGGGGTGTTGAAAAATAGCAAATGTTAGGGATTCATAGTGAGTTAGGCTATGAAATATCAGTAGAGAGGTAATTCCAATAGATAAGAGAAGAAAGTTTACGTGTGTTGGCCAGGAGTGACTATACATAGTGGAGGGTATGGGGTGGGGAGAGAGTTATTTGGAGGAAAAGTTAGAGACCAGCTGAGTGGTGGAGCTGTTTGAGGGAATATCAGGTGTTGAGCAGTTTAGGGTTAACAAGAAGGAGCCAAGCTTGTTAATAGATAAATAGCAAATGCAGTGGGTTAATTGGTTGAGGAGGGTTGGGGGCGTGGCTATGGAAGTATAAGGTCAGGTGCAGTGGAGGGTGGGTGAGATTTGGGGGTAGGGCAGGAGGGAGTGAGCCATGAGGCAACAGTGGGTAGAGCCAAATGAAGGACAAGCCAAAAGTGAACAAGAAACAATCTGTAGCTATAGAGGATTTCTGATACCAGGTAAGTATTACTGTAGATTGTTAGTGTAGACAGCAGTTGCTGACAGTACTATGGTCAGGGTAAAAGATATAAAGGGCGAGTTAGGAGAGGATAGGGATAGAAGCTGGGTAGGAGAGCTTGAAACAGAAAGGTTTAACACAATTTATTTTAAAATTATAAAGTAGGAATGGCAGCAAACGTTATTTAATTAAGGGAGTAATAGACAGCAATATTAGAAACTAAGGTATGGGCTGGGCAATGGGAGCAGTCTGCGGTCGGCTGCTATCACACTCTGGCAGAGCAAACTACCAAGCACATATCCTCACATTTAAAATAATGATATTAAAAAATACAGGTAGGCAACATACACTGATAGTATATTCTTAGGGGGATATCACTCCGACAGGCACCTTGAGGGAAGTGGCGTCTTCTCAGAAATAGTTGGTGGTGTTAATTTTCCAGAGGTTGCTGAGATTTTTAGTTGTCAGTAGAGGGATTTTAGTGTCTTTCCTTGGTAGGCTAGAGTGGGAGCGTTCAAGTAGTGGACTGCAAAAAAAGGAAGAGCAATATTATCAGTGAAAGTCAGACAATACATGGAATGGTAGGAAGGAGTGGATAGTTTAGGAGAAAAAAAATGAAGGCAAGGCTAGACAAGAAGAATAAAACAATTAAAGAACAGTAAAATCATGTGTATACATGTGGAGGTAGAGGTATCAGAGAGCCAACAGCAAAAGAGATGAGTATGCTGCTGTCCCGTTCTCAACTCTGAAGGGTAATTACAGGCCAGAGAAAGCAGTAGCATTGTGTGCACAAAGCACACTATGGTCATACATAGACAGTAACATTAAAAATAAGAGGTGGTTAAATAGGAAGGGAAATCTGAGAAGGGTAAGTGAAAGAATAGCAGCAGTATCAGAGGAGAGGAGATGGTGGGAAAAAAACAGTAGGAAAGAACAGTAGTGCTTTGGTTCTATTCAATGGGCACGCACAGCAACAGAGTTATAGGGAAGTTATCAGGCAGGGTAGTGAGAGACATACAGCGAAAGGGCAACAGCACTTACAGAAAGGTAGCAGAGGTACAAGCAAGCTATATACACATTAAGCATCAGAATGCAATAATCAGGAGGGTACAAACAAGCAATTCAACATTCAAACCAATAGGAACATGTATAACACACCCATGCATGGAGACATTTTATTTATTTATTTATTTTACATTTGTTAACCAGGCTAGTCCAACTGGATATATTTCCATTTTCAGTGGAGGCCCGGGGAGAAAGGCTCCAGTAGTAACAAACAGAAATTGAAATTAAAAATTAAAAATCAATGTTACTACATAATAAATGAAAGGATTTCAATAAAAAAGAATACTAAAAATACAAGAAGTAATAATAAAATAAAGTAGGTATTTACAATAGTAAAGGTGACAATAAGTACAGGATAAATTATTATACAGCATGATTCATGTGGACTTTCAGAACATCAAACAGGATAGATTACACCAGTATGTCCGTAATTAAAAATAACAGCAAGGTGAGCATTTCATAGTACACAAGCTTTTCAGCACCCGCAGTCAATACAGTATATTAAGTATTGACTAGCAATTATTTTGTTTCTAATTCCTAGCTATATCTAAGAGAAAACACAATTCTAAATAACTTACATATAGAGCAAAGCAGTGCTGGTGATGTTGGATGTTCTCAAGTCAAAATGCTCTGAGCTCTCTGATTTTTTCTCTTTAAATTGATAACACAGAGCTGCTTCACAAGACATCATTCTTTACACTTCTGTGGTGTTCCCAGGCGAACAGAAGCTACATTTACATTCTTTACACCTGGCCAGAAATCAGAGCAATAAAGGACATTTACACATGCAAATTCTAGCCATTAACTCTGGTCTTAAAACAATAGGCATGGTGCCTCCCTCTAGACATATCGGCTCCAAATTCTGACATCAAAGACGGTCATGAAATGCTTGACTTAGCTTTCTTACAGCAGAGTGCACTATTGTTACATTTTTTACAGTTCAATACCCAAATGCAGTCTTTTCACATTTAACAGAACAAGCCTGTGGCTTACATTAATATTTACAAATGACAGAATTATCGACAAAATTCTATCTAGCCAGGCTGGCAGCCTTCACCTATCTTCATAGTCATCATCATCATCATCAATAATCCGCTTTTTCTCATTTTCCACATAGGGTCAGGTATTGCATGAGCTGCTGCCATCTTAATTCTTAATTCAGTGTCATTCTCCTACCTTCTGCCATGAGCATGCGTGACTGTTGAATGTCTTTTCTCACGCAATCCATCCATTTCTTTGCTGTATGCCCTTGTTTCCTCTTGGCCTTTTCCTGTCTCTTCCAAATCTTCTGCACCAGATTGTCATATGCTTTCTTGCACATGTGCCCAAACCACTGTACTATGTTCTTTTTGATCTTCTCACTATTAGAATTACTTTGGCTTCTGCCTCTTGACATCTTAATTTCTTCTTCTGTCTCAGAGTGTGCACCTTACTACCTAACTCAGGCACTTCATCTCCATCACTTCTCGGTTCCTCAATTGCTCTGCATTCACTCCCCAGGTTTCTGTATCGTACAGTAGTACAGGTCACACCACAGTTTTGTACACCTTACTTTCCAGCGTCTTTGGCATTCTTCTGTCACACACTATACCTGATACTCTGTGACAGTCAGCTGCAAACCCAAAGATTCTAGCTTTGACCTCCTCATTCAGACTTCCATTCTACTCAACCACCCCTCCCAGATACTTGAATCAGTTCCCTTCTTCACTATATTTCCTTCTAACTCAATTTTCTGGTTCTTCTGATTCCCTTGCCATGACATCTGTTTTCCTTTTCATCTCATGTGCTTTCAGTTTTGCATTTCATTCCTCTATTATTTGCCGAAGTTCTTGTTCACAATCTGCTTGTAACGCATTATCATCTGCATACAGCAGCTTATATGGTCACAGGTAAGTACAATGCAATCAGTCTGCAAACTATTTGAAGTCCAACCAAAAAAACCTATTCCAAATTTCCCTCTAGCCTCAAGGAAGGAAGACAAGATAAGACTGGGATAATTATTGTCTAGGTTTACCTTGAAGGTGACAAGGGTGCGACTCTGCTTGACATCTAGTAGAAGTTTGTTCCAGAGCTGAGTGATATGTTGAGATATAAATCTATCATGTCAACGTGTCTTACTTATCTACTGATGAAGGTTTACTTCCTTTAATAGAATATTTAATGTGTATTCTGGATAATTTGATAGGTAGTAAGATACTGTGTATATGTTAGTTGACGGGGTAGTTTTAACCAACTTAGGCCTTTCAGTGCTATACAATGGTGGTTTCTGAAAGGGGTATTTGCTGCAAATTTTGCAGTTTTGTTATAGCATTGTTCAAGTTTTGATATTTATGGTGCTTTAAAGTTAATAAGGATGGGAGCACCATAAAGAAATCTGGAGAGGAGATAGACAAGTAGTGGTGAAGTGACAAGGGTGCTTCTCTGCTTGTCGTCTAATGGAAATTTGCTCCACAGGTGAGTGATATCTTGGGATATGAATTTATGACAACAACATATTTTTATTTATTTGCTGATGAAGGTTTACTTCCTTTAATAGAGTATTTGATGTAGCATTACCTCTGTGAAAGAAAAGGAGATCACATATGGCTGAATCTTTCGTAGGCGAGAAAAACTAAACATAGATCTCCATGGAGAAGTTTGCAAAAGATGGAATACAGAGAAAGGGTTGCTAGTCTCTTCTAAGATTTGTTAATTTGTCCCCTCCAGCCTGTTTGCTAATGTAGTGCATTACCAGATTGAACAGCAGTGGATTCTGAACTGTACCCTGATGCACACCCACTCCCACTGGTAACCCATCTGTGAGTCCAAGCACTCTTCATATTTGTGTCATTGGGTCTTATACATAGCCTGCAGTCATTCTATCAATGTTGCTGGGACTTCAAACCATCATAGGGCTTCCCAAATCAACTTTCTTGGGACCTTGCCATATGATTTTCCCAAATCTAGGAATGCTTCAGCTCTAGCTTCTTCTCAACTATCCATCTCACTGCAAATATTGTGGCATGAGTGCTGCTTCTTGATCTGAATCCAAACTGCTCATCTGGCATTTTACTTTCTACTGCTCTGCACATTTGTTTATCAATCACCAACTCCAGTACTTTCATGCAAGGTGACAGGAGTTTGCCCCCAGTTATGAATGTCACCTTTGCTCTTGTACACTGGCATTATAATGCTTCTTCTCTAGTCATTTGGAATATGCCTTTATTGCCATACTGCTATGACTACCTCAAGTGCCATTTCACCTCTGTATCACCAAACACCTTGATCATATCTGCTGGGGCGTCATCTGAGCCTGCAGCTTTTCCTGACTTCTTTTTCCTGAGTGCAGTTATTACTTATAAGTTGGGTTCTTCTTCTTCTTTCATCATAGGCTGTGTCTATGGCAGTACAGCTTCTGCTGGGCTTTCTTCTTTCAGAAGATGCTGGAAGTACTCATTTCATCTGACTTTTGTGTCCTCTGGGTTGGTGAACATGTTGTTGTTCGCATCCTTTATAAATGGTTTCTGATGACTACTTTTTCTGTCGTTGTCTTGTGACCTGATAGCATTTCTTTGTGCCATCCATTGAGTCTCTTTCGAGAAACAGGTAAAGTGCCTCTCATGCCTTTTTCTTTGTTATTGTAACTACTCTCTTCATAGGTTCATAGGTTAGTACTAAGCTAACTGCCCTTGCGAGCCATTTTAAGCCTAGCCAATTATCCCTTGTGAGACTCAAACTTAGCATCTTTGTTAGCCAACCAGCATTCCTTCTTAGCCTGGCCACTCCTTTCCATCTCCCACTTTTTTCCTGCACTGTTTCATTCTTTGATAACTTTCAGGATTTCTGCATTCCATCACTAGCTTTCCTTATGTACCTTATTTCCATATCTGTCTCAGATGCATATATGTTCTATATACTCCCTGCACATGCTGTTTTGAGGCACTGCCATTCTTCAACTCCACCTATTTCTTCTTCTTCCTGAGGTACTAGAGACCTGACTATTTTCGTGAACTCTTGGGCTTTACTACAATCAACATCCAGATCTTCAACTTAGTCTCTGTTGACCTTGGAGGCTTCTCTGACCACTGCTTGCAGCTAATTGTTGCCATCAGTGGTTTATACTGTGGGACAACAATTTCATTGGGGTGACTTTGCAATCTCTGACTGTACACCAATGCCATTTCCTTACTAGGAGGAAGTCTACTTAAATTTCATGTTGGCCACCCTTGTATGTGATCATTGACTGTCTGTTTTCCTGAACCATTTGTTGGCCAACATAAAACCATTTGCCAGACCAAAATCCAGAATGACCTCTCCTTCTTTATTCCTGTTGTCTGTCCTATGTGAACACAAGCAGTCTCATATCCTGTTCTCTATGTCCCTATATGAACGTTCAGTTGCCCCATTATCCCAGATAAAGTTCCACACTACATTACCCAAAATTTAGATTACGAAAAACTAAAAATCTTATAATTGGTACAGTGACTCATCGTTGAAGGTTTCTGCTTCATAATTCCAGGTCTAGGTTTAAGTCTTGAGCTTTTATTAAGGGTTGATTGTAATTTGCGTGTTCTCTGTGTGGATTTTCTTGAGTACTCTTGATTATTACTTGTTAAATGGGTAGGTGGACAAGTCCAAGGACCCTTTTCTTCCATGACCCAAGTCAAATCCATCCAAACATTTGACAAATGTACAAAATACGAAGTGCTTGAAAACAAGGATATAACATTTTAGGATCATAGGATCACCGGAAGTTACTAGGCTAACAACCTTAGAGCATTTTTAAGCCTAGCCATTCATGCCCCAATTTTCACAATTATCAATGCCCATGGACTAGAATGGCTTTGGTATATGCCTGAGCCTACAGACTGCCCCTGTCCGAAAGAGCCAAAGGCAACTAGCCAAGGTGAATTTGTGATTTCCCATCCATTGGTCCAAATTCCATTTGAATAAGTTTAGGGAAGACCTCTACTTCATATGAATGAGGAGTTTGTCCCAGAGAAGGGATAATTTCTGAGACATATACCTGTCCCTCCAACACGTTGTCTTTATGTCACAGATGAGGTTTAGATCCTTAAATCACGTAAGTGTAGTGCTATTTATTTTGCAAATGTGTGGCAGATCCATCAGGGTTGGATTGGAAAATACCTTGTAGGTTAGGCATAGATCACCCCTCAGTAGTCTGTAGGAGACTATGTATAGGGACAGGACTTTGACCCAGTCCAAACAAGGCATATTATTTACACCCTGTATTCTTTTAGTGAGGAACTGCCTGGTCAGGTACATGTTGAAGGGTGCATTGTACTTGGTTATTGGTCTAATTAGGGCTGAATATAGTAGCTCTATGATCTCCTTAGAGCAGGATGCCATGCCCTTACTTAGAAGTTGTGCCACAAAGAAGGATTTTCTTACTACCGTGGACACATGGTGATCAAAGTTCAGATTACTGTCAACCTGAGTTCCTAAGTCCCTTACCACTGGATCTGCTCTTAGGAGAGTGTTATTAAGGTTGTAATTTACAGGGGTGGTTGTCTTCCCAAAGGGTATAATCACGCATTTTTTGCATAATGTTTTAGGCCATGGTTTTGGCATCAGTTATTTGACCGTGTCAGACCCTCCTGAAGGATATCTACATGTTTGGGGGATTCAGTGATTGCACCCAACTTGCAATCATCAGCAAATTTGATCAGCCAAAGGCCCTCTACATTTGCCTTCACTTCAGCAATGTATAATACTAACAGAAGAAGTCACAGTATCAAGCCCTGTGGGACACCACTAGAAACAGACCTCTTGGTGGAGGTGGATTCCATCACCCTAACTTCATGTTTCCTATCTGTGAGTTATTTGGCTATCCATTGGGTGACACATGGATTCATGGTTGAATTTGTGTGTTTATAATGCCCACGTGAAGTATTGTGTAAATTGCCTTTGTTAAGTGAAGGTAGGGAGTATGTACCACTTTACTCTTGTCCCTGGCTCTAGTGACCTTCTCAAAGATGTCCACCAAGTTTAGTAGGCATGACCTGCCCTTGACGAAACCAAAAGTACAGTTTTGTACCTACCATAAATGTAGATGTTCGAGGATTCCCTTGCTGCAGTCCTGACTATTGGGTATAGTCCGCGTCCCAGTCGGCCCGAATACCAGAGTAGTGGCGTCGGGGTCATCAGCCTTAGACTGACGACAGTACGCCAGGGTACTAATGCGCATGCCCGACGTCATTTCCTCAGTCTTTTCTTGCCCCAGATGTCAGAAGACCCAAAAGACAAGTCCCAAAACAACCTGCACCAAAAACATGTACAATATATACAACAATATATACAAAAATATAAGCATGTAAACTCGCCTACACAACCACGAAACACAGAGGGAAGGAGGGACAGCAAAGGGAATCCTCGAACATCTACATTTATGGTAGGTACAAACTGTACTATGTTCTTCGCCTTCCCTTGCTGCAGTCCTGACTATTGGGTAGAATCCCAAAGCAGAGGTAAGGGAGGCTGGCAAATTATAAAGTAGCAGGAGCTGACAACATGCCTTGTAAAACAGCTGTGGCAAAACCAGCCCTAGTCTTAGAGTATATAGGCAGGTGATAATGCCTAGAGAAAGTATGCACTGAACTCCAAGTAGCTGCTTCCAGAATATCCTTAGTTGCCACCCCTTAGAAATGCTGTTGAAGTGTCAGTAGCCCTAGTGGAATGAGGCCTAATCCCAGCTGGAACCTCTTTGCCATGATGGGAATAACAAAATGCAATGCAAAGCCAATCCACCTAGAAATAGTTTGTTTTGACACAGGCTTGCCCTGTGAACTCAAAGCAAAAGAAACAAGTAACTGCTGAGACTGCCTAAAATTCTTAGTCCTGCTCAAATAATAACGCAATTGCCTGTGTACATCTAAAGTGTGCAAAATCTTTTCCCCTTTATTTTGAGGATCTGCAAAACGTAGGCAAATGAATAGTTTGGTTTAAAGCCACACTAGAAACCACCTTAGGCATAAAGGAAGGATTAGTACGTAATGAAACCCTGTCCTTATGGAAAATCAAAAGGGCTCTACTGCCATAAGGGCCTGCAACTCAGACACCCTTCTTGCAGAAGTAATAGCCAACAGAAAAGCAGTCTTCCATGACAAATATTTCAATTCAGCAGTAGCTGCAGGCTCAAAAGGTTGTAGAGTAAGTTTTTCCAACACAAAATTGAGATCCCAAGCAGGAGTAGGAGCTCTCTTATATTCTTTGCCCCTCTAAGAAACTGCTTGAACAAAGGATGAAAACAAAGGTGGGTCACAATCATAGTGAGCTGAAATTGTTGCAGCATGAATCTTTATGGAAGAGAAGGACAAACCTTTGTCCAATAATTCAGTAAGATATTGAAGAGCCACACTCAAATTAGGCTCTGAAATCTCCAAATTCTTTGCTGTACTCCAAAATAAAAATCTCTTCCATTTTACACTCTCCTAGTACTAGGCCTTCTAGCTTCCATAATCACATTTAAAACTTGTTGAGGAAGCTGAGACCTGCTGTGCTTCAACACAGAATATGCCAAGCTGTGAGATGAAGAGATTGAAGCTTGACATTGAGCAGATGACCGTCCTTCTGAGATAACAGATGAGGAATCAGAGGTAAAGGCCATGGAGGCTTCTTTACAAGACTCCTTAGAAGTGGGTACCAGTGTTGCCGAGGCCAATCTGGAGCTATCAAAATCATCCTTGGCCTGTCTTGTCTGACCTTTAATAATACCTTTGGAAGAAGAGGCAGAGGTGGAAAGGCATAGACATGAAGGTTTTTCCAACTGAAAGACAGAGCATCCACTTTCCAAGCTGTGTGATGAAACCCCTTTGTGCAATACTTTGGCAGCTGGTGGTTTAGTGGAGAAGCGAACAGATCTATGTCTGGAGTTCCCCATGACACTGTCAATTTCTGAAATACATGAAGATCCAGGTTCCACTCGTGGGGATCCATGATTTGTCTGCTTAATACATCTGCTAGGGAGTTCTGTGGTCCGGGCAGAAACCTTGCCTGAAGAGTCAGTCGCAGGCTTAACGCAGTCTCCCATAAAATCATTGCTTGCCTGCATAGAGGATAAGAATGTGTTCCCCTTGCTTGTTGATGTACCACATGACAGTTGTGTTGTCTGTTAGAATCAACACCTGCCCTGAAGAAGTAACTCCTTGAAAGCCATCAATGCAAACTGGACTGCTAACATCTCCTTCATGTTGATATGTAGATGCTGTAGTCTGGCAGGCCACTTGTCTTGTATCCACTTTCCATTTAGATGAGCTCCCAAGCAGTGTCCGAGGCATCTGTCGTTAAAATCTGACGTTTAGGTGACATTCCTGACCCCACCACAAGAATTCCTTTTGAAGGCAAGGTATTATGTGAATGCCAGTGTCGAAATCTTGGCCGTGCTGTGTCCATACATTTTGAGATACCATTGCAGCTTCCTCATATGCAGTTTGGCATTGGGAAGCACCAGAATACAAGATGCCATGAACCCTAATGCTTGAAGGACTGTCCTTGCAGTCAGCACGGACTGATGAGATAGTTGATGGAAGTAAAGTGACAGACTCTTTTGTTTGTCCGGGGTTAAAAGGCCATCTGGGCTGCTGTATTCAGTCTCACACCCAGAAAGCACATGTCTTGAGAGGGTACTAGACTGGACTTTATTAGGCATCTTAGCACTGCTATGACATATTCCAGATGCTGTAGAAGGTCTTCCTTTTCTTGAGCCAGAATCAGGCAGTCGTCCAAGTAAGGATAGATTTGAATGCCTTGAAGCCTGAAGTAAGCTATCACTGGAGCCAGAACCTTTGTGAATACTCTGGGCAGTAGATAAGCCAAAGGGCAATGCAGAGAACTGATAATGAAATTCTGCAACTTAGCCTTATAGGCACATGAAGGTAAGCTTCCTTGAGATCCAAAGTTACCATCCAGTGATCCTTGCCCAGCAGAGGTAACAGTTGCTGTAATGTCAACATCTTGAACTTGGGAATGTCCAGATAAGTGTTGAGGATAGATAAATCCAAAATTGGTCTCGGTACTAGGAACAGGCGAGAATAAAAAGCCCCTTTCTGATACAGGGACTGGCTGAATGGCCCCTATCTGGAGTAACTGAGAAACTTGCTAGGAGGAACATCTGGCATGCCTTTGAAAGGGGCATTGTGTGGAAATAAAATCTGTAACCGTGATGAATGATATCCAGCACCCATCTGTCTTGAGTGATTAAATCCCAATTTTCTTTGAAAAGAGACAATCTTCCTCCCAAAGGAGCTGCCAGACGAGAATCCACTGGCAGCTGAAAAGGCAGGTCATTGGTTCTGCGGACTGACCCCTGCCCTCACCAGAAGTCTGAGCAGGTGAACTGTCTGATCTAGGACTGGGAACCATAAGCAGGATATGTCCACCCCTTAGCAGGCCAATCTCTACTAAACTTGGAGGCTGCACCTGCAAAAATCTTTAACAGTCTGCATAGACTTAGCTTTGTCCTCCATTTTCTTTAAAACTGCTTCCACAGGCGGTCCAAACAACACATCAGACTGTAAAGGAGCATCCAAAAGCTAAATTCTGATCCTTCAACCAGGCATGTAAGAACAGAACTAGTAGCAGACACCCTCGAGGAGGCCTGAACAGCATCAAAACCACACTGCAAAGAATGCTTACCCACTTGTTCAGACACATGAACGAAGTCCAGCAATTTACACTCAATACCTTCCGCCAAAGCATCCACCTTAGATTTCAATTGTGAAAGGAGATAATTCTGATATTTCAGCATATGAAACTGATCATGGCTAGAGTGGAAGAAGTATATACTTTCTTACCCCACCTATCCAAAGCCCTTGCCTCTTTATCAGAGGGTACAGGATTTTTAACCACAGAAGCTTTAACACCTTTAGGCCCCTGAGAAACAGTTTCTGGGTCCGCCCTAGGACTCTTAAACAAATACTTATGAGCTTCGGGCACCCTATAATACCTATCAGGCTTAACAGGAGCAGGAGGCAAGGAGTCAGGGTTCAGGGAAGCCTCTGCAAAACATCCTCCACCACATTCAACACAGGAGGAATAGCTAAGGGCCTATGCTGGGGTAAAACAATTCCTGAATCAGAGTAATCCTGGCCTTCCCATTTAAAGTGCTCCTCATGGAGTGAAGAGTTGAAAAATCCTCAGGAGGAGAAGCTAATCATCCACATCAGAATCAGAATAAGTAGGAAACTCTTGCAAGTCTTCCACAGAAGACTCTGAAGCCTGTGAACACTGTTCAAAACTATCAAACTCCTGTTCCATAGAACCTCTAATCAGAGTAATCAAATTATGTTTCTTAGGCACAGAGCCCGAAATGCTAGGAGAAGCCCCACAGAAGCTGAACTTGAAGCTTTGGCAACAGAAGGAGAGGCCCTAACTACCTTGGGAAGAGAGGGAAGAACAGTTACCTGAGAAGCCCCTCAGCCTGGCCTACCTCCTGAGGCCTGAGACTCCATAGAGACTCCTGGCAAAACTCCCCCTCCCCTTCTTTCTAAAAGAACCGGCGTCGGGACTGCGGTTCCTCACCTAGGCTCCGGAGCATCCGGCATATTATAATCAATTACGCTTCCAACAACTAAAACCTAGCACAATCAAGCCTCCTCTTAATATTGTTAATGTTAGCACAAAAAAGCCGCAACCAACAACGTCGTGCTATCTGCTTCCCACAAGAAATACAGTTATTCACTTTTTCTGACATCCGTTAAATACTGAGGCAAGAAAACCAAAATTTGCTTCTGCATCGGACCATGCGGCAAAAGACTGAATGACGCCGGCCGGTGCGCAGTAGTACCCTGACGCACTGACGCCAGTCTAAGGCGCCATTATACTCTGGTATAATAGTCAGGACTGCAGCAAGGGAAGACGAAGAACATCTGGGATGGGTCCAGTGTTTGAAGATTTCAAGTCTTCCTTTATCAGGTCCATTATAAATCTTTTCATGACCTTGAATATAAGATTAGTCAAACTTACAAGTCTGTAGCTCCCCTGGGTCAGTTGATGGTGGTGGTCTGCCTTTGTGTGGATGGTTGACCATTGCAGTACTTCCTTCCCTAGGAATGAAGCCTGTCTAGAGGCTGTAGTTGAACAGAGATTTGCGTGGGCCTGACAGGTCAAGTTTCAAGCTGTTTATTAAGAATTCTGTGATATTATCAAGGCCCATTCATGCAGCGGTTTTAGCTCTGGAGACTGCAGTGAGGACCTGTTCTTTAGTGGTAGTTAGGAAAAAATGTTAGAGGGTATTTCCTTGGGGGGGTGGACTGGGGGTGATGGAAGCAAAATTGGAGCTACATTTATCAGCCACCAAATTTACTATATCCTCTGGCTCGGTATAGGAAGTTCCATTTACTGTTAGTTCAAGCACAATGTTGGTTGTTCCCTTTAAGGTTGTGTACATAACTGAAAAATGCCTTATTGTTATCCTTAGCCTGGGAGGCTATTTTGCCTCAAAGTTGGCTTTTGTGACCTTGATTAGTCCCCTGAGATGCTTGTTGAGAAGAATGAGGAATTTTCTTTTTATTTATTTTCATTTGATTACCTTGAAAGACCAACCAGGTAGGAGCCCATTTCCAGTGAAGGCCTGGAGAGAAAAGCTCCATACAAAAGATTTTAAGAACAATAATTTTACAGTCTTTAAAAACTAATAAAAAAAAAACTACAGTTTAAATAATTATACCAAATTAGACATATTATGAAAACATTTGTTAAGAATAGATACAAGTTATATGACTTCATCTTCTTCTTCTTTCGGCTGCTCCCATCAAGGGTCGCCACAGCAGATCAACTGTTTCCATTTCTTCCTGTCCTCTGCATCTTGCTCTGTCACACCAACTGCCTGCATGTCCTCTCTCACCACAACCATAAACCTTATCTTAGGCCTTCCTCTTTTCCTGTTACCTGGCAGCTTCATCCTTAGCATCTTTTTCCCAATATACTCTGCATCCCTCCTCAGCACATGTCCAAACCAACGTAATCTTGCCTCTCTGGCTTTGTCTCCAAACCTTCCAACCTGGGCTGACCCTCTAGTATACTTATTCCTAACCCTGTCCACCCTTGTCACACCCAGTGCAAATCTTAACATCTTCAACTCTGCCACAACAATGATTTAATAATTAGAGAAATTTTAGCCAGTTTACAGAGAAATTAATATTAAGTTAGTATAATACAAACAGGAATTGAAATACAAAGTGAGAGAAAAGTAGGCTTATGGTATATTTTAAAAGAAACCAGAGGAGAGAAATTGATAAAAGTAAGGAAGTGAGTGAAAAAAGGAGAGTAAGGAGATGTAAGGTACGAATAGTTACTTGTTCACATTTAGGGATAGAGTTTATCCTGGTGTTATGCAAGAAAAGAGGCACCTTTGGCTAGAAAGTCTTTCAGAATGGTTTTGAAGGATGGGAGGGAAGGTATTGACCTGATTGATAGAGATAAGGTGTTGCAGGCCTTAGCAGCAGCAGATATGACAGCTTTGTGGACAGACAGGAGTTTTTGGTCACTGGATCTTAATGACTGACTGGGAACATAGTTGTGCAGAATGTTATTTAGTGCTGGACAAGCAGATGGATTCTGGATAATTTGATAAGTGGTAAGAAGCTGTGTACGTATATTTAAGTTTATGGGCTATTTCTAACCAATTTAGTCTTTTTGGTGCTATACAGAGGTGAGTTCTGAAAGCGGTCTTTGCTGCAAATTTAGCAGCTTTGTTATAGCACTGTTTAGGTTCTGATTTTTATGATGCTTGAAGGTTAGTAAGGATGGCAGCACCATAAAGAAGTGTGGGGAGGAGATAAGTAATGTCAAGTGTAGCCTTAGTCATGTCAGTAAAAACGTTTTTGGCTCTATAAAGCATCCCTAGTTTTTGATGAGTTTTTCTTATGAAATTTTCAGGTCAGATTTAAGATAGATTTATTTATTTATTTAACATTTCTTGACTGGGAAAGTCTAACCAGGACAGAGCCTATTTTCAGCTGAGACCTGGGGAGAAACTATCCAGACATGTCTTACGATGTGGGAGGAAACTGGAGTACCAGGCGAAAACTCACATGAATGCAGGGAGAACATGCAGACTCGGCACAGAAGGCAGACTTGGCACAGAAGGCACACCAGCCAAGAATCGAATGGAGAACCTCTTGCTGTGAGAGACAATGTTAACGGCTGCACCACTGCACAGCTGATTATCATGCATTATCATCCCTAATAATTTGCTATTAAAAGTAACTTCAAGGGTTGTGTTATCAAGAGACGATTTTAAATTTAGTTTTTTTCCCTGGGAGAGGGATTTGAGAAAAAAGCAGTTTTTTTTTTTTTTTTTAGGGTTGAGTATGAGTTGTGAGTCATAAAGACATGTTTCATTCACTGTTAACGCTTCCCGAGTAATTTCTGGAGGTGTGCCATGTTGTCAGATGTGCAAATGAGTGTAAAGTCATTTGCGTACTATATTAGGGAGGAATTTAGCTATGTCACTGCTTAATAGGATGTAGTTAGCCTTGGAAGACTTATTCAAGGTTCTGGGGCTTGGTAGGAGTTCAACCTTTATATACTTTCAAGGGTGACTGCTTTGTGATCTGATCTGACCAATGAGGGCATTACACAAGGTTGGGTGAAACATTTCATCACATTTGGGAGTACCAGATTCAGGATATTTACACACCTAGTCGGTGTGCAAACTAGCTGTTCCAGGGTATTTTCACTGACAAAATCCAGGAATCTGTGAGCCTGAATGTTAGTGGTTGTGTATGTACTTCAGTTTATGGTGAGATAGTTGCAATCAGCTATGAATATGGTGTTACGCTGAATTGTGAGTGACTCCAGTACATGCACGTACGTGGTATGGTTATACTGGGTCATAGATGGGGACTTCATGTAAGGTTAGTTGAATGTGGAGTAGCTCAAGCTTCTTATACTGTTTGACCAGTCTTGAGGTGTGCTTACTTTTAATGTAAACTGATATCCCTCTGCCTCTTGTCCCTTATTGTATGGTAGCTGGTCTAAAATGTGTGGAAAGGATTACAACCTTGTACTGCCAATATGCCTTCCATGGGTTTAAACTATGTCCCAGTAACTGCAAAGATGTCAACACTCTCAAAGGTGAGGAACACTTCCAGGGAGTGGAGCTTCTTGTTGAGACTGCCAGCACTGAGCGGTAACACCTTTATAGGTTCAAAGGCGGTTACTGGGCTATTGACCCGAAGGTCTTTATTGTACCTAAGTTTATCTTGTGTAGAATTTGCTATGTTGGAAGATTTATCAGACTGGCACTGCCTCTAAAAAGGCACTAGATGGGTGGATAAGTTTTGGACAATATCCAAAAGCCCCCAAGCAGACAAATATTGGACCCCTTTAGAACAACAGCAGTAACTAAACCAATTGTTAAAGTCACCCATCTTCTGTTTATATTGTGGTATCATCCTTTTATACCTAGAAATCATATTTGTTTGTAATAAGAAAAATTCAGTATAAGGAGCAGCTATTTATTTATAGTTTGTTTGCCAGGATAGTCAATTGCTGTCAATACCCACTATATCCTATATATATATATATATATATATATATATATATATATATATATATATATATATATATATATATATATATATATATACCACTATAACTAAAGTACAGTTTTGTATCTACCATAAATGTAGATGTCCGAGAGGTATGCATCTGCAGTCCTTACAAATGGGTTGTCCTGTCCTCAGGCAGCCCTTCGGTCGGCCAGATTCCAAAGTCTGGGTCTGGCCTCGGCTGATGTCGCACTTCACCCGACGTCATAGCTGCAGTTCTTCCGGTATAAAGGCATCAGCCGACGCCATTTTCCTCAGTGTTTCTTGCCCCAGATGCCAGGTGCCCTCTAGGAAGGCTAAATTTGGATAAATGCAAATATTTCCAAACAAAAGAGAGCAAATAGAAATAAACATGTATATACATATATACAAAACAAATACACCATAATAGATTCCCCCAGCTAGCTACAAGATGGGCAAATACCCTAGGAGTACCACAGAGGGGAAGGAGGGTGGTAATCCTGACTGCAGATGCATACCTCGGACATCTACATTTATGGTAGGTACAAAACTGTACTATGTCCTTCAAGGATGCATCTGCAGTCCTTACAAATGGGTAGAATACCATAGCCAAACTGGGGGAGGAGGTAATAATAAGATTATGGTGTAGTTAAGATCCCTTGCAAAACAGCAGTGGCAAAACCTGCTCGGGATCTGGAATATAAGGGTAGATTATAATGCTTGGCAAATGTATGCACGGAGCTCCAAGTAGCAGCCTCTAAAATGTCTTTGGTAGCCACTCCTCGTAAAAAGGCTGTAGTAGTGGCTGTAGCCCTTGTGGAATGAGGTCTGATGTTTTCTGGAGTTGTCTTCCCATGGTAAGAGTAACAGAATCTAATGCAATTTCCTATCCACTTAGAGATTGTCTGTTTTGAAATTGCTTTTCCTTCCATTCCTGTTGCATATGCTACCAGTAACTGGTCAGTTTTTCTATTGCTCTTGGTTCTGTCCAGGTAGTAGCGAATTGTCTATGTACATCCAAGGTATGTAATAGCCTTTCTCCCTGTTCTGTGGGTTGGGAAGAATGTAGGCAGGTGGATAGCTTGGTTTAAAGATACCCTGGAGACCACCTTTGGCATAAAAGTAGGATTAGTTCTCATGGACACTCTATCTTGATGGAAGATAAGGAAGGGCTGTACTGCCATTAATGCCTGTAATTCACAAACGCTTCTTGTTGAAGTGATTGCAAGCAGGAAAGCAGTTTTCCATGATAAGTACTGTAATTCTGCTGTTGCTGCTGGCTCAAAAGGAGGGAGTGTTAATTTTTTTAGCACAAAGTTCAAGTCCCAAGTGGGTAATGGTGGCTTCCTTGGTGGTTTTGCATTTTTAATTCCTCTCAGAAACTGCCTGAGTAGAGGATGTGAGAAGACTGGAGGATCCATGTTGTATTCTGTCGAAATAGCTGATGCATGAATCTTAATGGAAGAATAGGACAGGCCATTGTGGAAAAGTTCTGCCAAGTATTCCAGGATGTTAGCTATGTTTACCAGTGACACATTTTCTCCTTTTGCTGCACTCCAAATGAGATATCTTTTCCATTTTGCGGAGTAAGTTTTTCTTGTTGAGGGTCTGCGAGCCTCCAAGATAATGTCCTTAACCCTTTGAGATAAATCTGGGTTATTTTGTCTTATGCAATGTTCCAGGCAGCTAGCTGCAGCGTTTTTAGGTTTGGATGCAGGGTTTTGAAGTTGTTCTGTGTTAGCAGTAAGGGAACTAGGGGCAGAGGCCATATTTGTTCCCGAGACATACTCTTCAGTAATGGGTACCAATGCTGCCTCGGCCAGTCTGGAGCTATCAGGATGATCCTTGGCCGGTCTTCTTTGATCTTCAGTAGCACCTTGTGCATCAAAGGAAGCGGTGGGAATGCATATGCTGTCAGGTCTTTCCAACTGAAGTATAGGGAGTCCACCTTCCAAGCAAGTGGGTGGTATGCCCTTGTGCAGAAGTTTTTCAATTGGTGGTTGTGTGGGGATGCGAATAAGTCTATTTCTGGTAGTCCTCATTTCCTTGTAATGGATTTGAAGATGTCTGGATGCAGCATCCATTCATGGGCATCCGTGGTAGTTCTGCTTAGGATGTCTGCTAGTATATTTTCTTTTCCTGGTACAAATATTGCCTGTAGCTGAATGTTGTAGCTCAGGGCCACATTCCAGAGGTGCATTGCCATCCGGCATAGAGGGTATGAATGAGTGCCTCCCTGTTTGTTGATGTACCACATAACTGTGGTGTTGTCCGTCCTTATCAGCAATTGACCCTGTTGAAGAAATGGTCTGAATGTCTGAATTGCCAGTTTTACTGCCAGCATCTCCTTTTGATTTATGTGTAGGTTCAGCTGGTCTTGAGTCCATAGGCCTTGTATGCACTTGTCCAGCATGTGTGCCCCCCAACCGAGGTCTGAGGCATCCGTGGTGATAGTCTGGCTTGGTTGAGGGCTGTGGAAGGGCAATCCCTTGTTCAATTGACAGGCCTGGGCCCACCATTGGAATTCTTGCTTCAGGCATGGAATTATTGGAATTTGGGTTTCTAGGCTGTGCCTGTGCTGAGACCATAAATTCCTTAGGTACCATTGCAACTTCCTCATATGTAGTCTGGCATGTGGAATCAATATTATGCAGGATGCCATGTAGCCCAGGGCTTGCAGGACCTTTCTTGCTGTTAGCTGGTTCTGCGTTGTTAATGCCATGAAATAGAGAGGAAGGTGCTTCTGCTTTTCTGCTGTGAGGGATGCCATTTGATTTGATGTGTCCAGTTCTGCACCCAAGAAAGTTATTGTCTGGGATGGTATCAGCCTTGACTTTTTTATATTGACTGTGTATCCCAAGGCCTGTAGTAGATGAATGACCTTTTTCAAATCTTTTTCTAATTTGTTTTTGTTGTCCGCTTGTAACAGGCAGTCGTCCAGGTAAGGGTAAATTTGAATTCCCTGAAGCCTGCAATAAGCAATTACTGATGCCAGGCATTTCGTGAATACTCTGGGCGCAGTAGATAAGCCAAAGGGCAATGCTGAGAATTGATAATGCTCTGATCTTGCAAGAAATCTGAGGGATCTTCTGCAATTTGGTCGTATGGGGACGTGCAGGTATGCCTCCTTGAGATCTAGAGTTACCAGCCAAGACTCCTTGCCCAGCATGGGAAGGAGCTGCTGTAGGGTCAGCATCTTGAATTTTGGAACAATGAGATATGTGTTTAGAGCGGACAGGTCGAGAATAGGTCTCCATTGGTTTTCTTTTCTTGGCACCAGGAAAAGTCTGGAGTAAAATCCTTGCCCTTGTTCCATAGACGGTACCTTTTCTATAGCTCTCATCCTTATCAAGTGGTCTATTTGTTCTAGAGCTTTTTTCTTTTGATTTGGAGGTAGGTTTGGCATTCCTCTCTTCCTTGGCAGAGTATGGAAGTGAAACCTGTAACCTTGGTCTATTGTCTGTAAAATCCATTTGTCTCCTGTGATGTGATGCCAGTTTTCCGAAAATAAGGCTAGCTTTCCGCCTAAGGGTGCTTCTAGTTGTTCCCTGGTAGGCGGTCTCAGGGCCAAGTCACTGTGATTGTCCTGTGGAAGTGGTAGTGGCTGGATCTGTGGCAGTACTTCGCTGGTTGTTAGGCTGCCACTGACGCCCCCTGTAGGCACCTCTGGATTGACCCCTGCCTCTTGGGTGCCTATTCCTGCCTCTCTGTGCTCTGGTGTCTGGAAAGGATCAATTCTTGGAAGGCCAGTTCCTACTAAACCTTGGAGGCTGGACCTGTAAGAAATCCTTGACTGTCTGGACAGATTTTGCTTTCTTCCACCTTCTTCAGCACCTGCTGTGCAGGGGAGCCAAACAAATTGAGCTTATCCATGGGAGCATCTAGAAGCTTTGATTTAACATGGTCTGGTAAGGACTGCTCTTTTAACCATGCATGCATTCTGATCACTGTACCAGTCATAGCTGATCTAAAGGAAGCCTCCAGTGCATCATAGCCGCATTTTAAGGAATGATTACTGACCTGCTGAATGTTATGTACCATTTCCTGAAGAGATTTTTTGTCTAATGGTTCAGGCGAGGACAGTTTTTTAGTTAACTGATCTAACATAAATTCCTGATACTGAATCATGGGGAATTGACAGTTTAAGGCCCTAGCTGAAAGAGTAGCAGAAGTGTAAACTTTTTTACCCCATCTCTAAGGCCCTGGATTCCCTTTCAGAGGGGAGGGGGTTTTTGGCAGAGGTAGCTGCTACTGCCTTGGGTCCCTGAGAAATAGTTTCAAGATCTGCAAAAGGAGCCTTATACAAATGATAATGTGTGTCCGGAACCCTGTAGTACCTGTCGGGCTTAGCAGGGGCCGGAGGAAGTGAATCAGGAGCAGTACAAGCATCATTAAATGCATCATCCACAACAGTAAGTACTGGAGGAATGGCTAAAGGCCTATGCTGTGGCAAATGCAAAAAGGTCCTGAGCCTTTTCCTAGAGTCGAAAAAATCCTGGCCCTGCCATTGAAATTGTTCCCTCATAGCATGCAAGGTTTCCCCAAAAGAAAATTCCTCAGGAGGAGAGGCAGAAGGAATGGAGTCTTCTGCATCAGAGTCCTCATAAGGAGAATAAAGGCCCTCTGGAGGGTCTGTATGTTCTGAATCATCAGAAGAGTAATCTGTAGAAACTGGCTCAGGGGGCTCTGCTCTAGGCCTCTTCTCTGGAGGTGGGTGAGAGGCCCTGTCAGGGTGAGGATGGGATCCCCGGATCAAGGAAATAAGATCCTCTGCTAGACTAAGCATTTGAGTACTAGAGCTAGGCCTGTGAGAGGGGGTCTTAGCAGGCACATTCTTGGTAGATTTTGCTGCTTTAGCCCTGGCAAAAGCCTTAATCGACATGGATGCAGGGGGCCTAGCAGCTCCACGTGCAGGAGTAGATATATCTAAAGGAATAGTATCAGATAAATCCTGTGATCCTGCAGGAGCAGGTGGGATTTCAGTAGCAGATTCAGCCATGCTGGATGAGGCGTCGGTAGGAGGCATGCTTGGTGCGGGAAGGATCGTGGACTCGGTTTCAGCGAAACCGAGACACTGGTTGACTTAACATGGTTCGCCGAAACCGCTGACCACGAAAGTGTCGGTCCTTTTCATGCGCTTTTAGTAAATTGCTAAGTCGGAGTTTCCGGCGGCATGTTGTAAGCAAAAGCGAGCGAAAAACTCCTCAGCAAATTCCGACCGACGTCTGAGTGTCCGTCGGTTGAAAGAAGCACAGGCTAGACAAGCTGCTACTGCCGTGGTCTGGGCCTAAACAAGGTAGGCAGTAAGAGTTGACAGCACTTAAAAGCTTCTGCTTCGGCTCCACGAAGAAAGACTGAGGTGGGGTCACTTCATTGCTTAGATCTCTGCATACCCTGAGACTGAAGTCTGGGTGGTCTGTTTCCCCCTGGTCTGGTTTGAGAAGGCCTGGAGGTGGCTGGAAAGGACCAGTGTTTGGAAGGGCAATGCCTACTGACTCTTGGGGGATGCACTTGTAAGAATTATTTAACAGTCTGCATAGACTTAGCTTTTTCTTCCATCTTTTTAAGAACCTCTTCTGCTTTGGTGCCAAACAAACAGTCCTTATTCAAAGGAGTGTCTAGTAACTTTGATTTGACATGGTCTGGCAAGGTCTGCTCCTTCAGCCAAGCATGTCTTCTCAGTACAGAGCCAGTGACAGCTGCCCGGCAAGATGCTTCTAGGGCATCAAAGCCACACTGCAAAGTATGCTTGCTGACTTGGCTTGCAGAGTGCATAAGCTCCTGCAATTCTTTATTTTCTGCACAGTCTGAAAAGGTTGCCACTTTTTGTTTAATAAGTTCCATAATATGTTGCTGGTACTTCAGCAAGTGAAACTGACAATTCAATGCCCTAATAGCAAGAGTTGCAGAGGTATATAACTTCTTACCCTATCTGTCCAAAGCTCTGGAATCCCTGTCCAAAGGGGAGGGATTCTTGGCTATAGTAGCCTTGATACCTTTAGGCCCCTGGGAAATGATCTCTGGGTCAGCAGTAGGATTCATGAAAAGAAATTTGTGAGTGTCAGGTACTCTGTAGTACCTGTCTGGTTTCTTAGGGACAGGAGGTAAAGTGTCAGGAGTAAGACTGGATTCCATAAAAACGTCATCCACAACATCCAGGACAGGGGGTATTGCTAAGGGACTGTGTTGAGGCAGCTCTAGAAATTCCCTGAGTCTCTTTTTGGACTGAGGATAGTCTTGGCATTCCCAGTGGAAATGCTAGTATAAGGTATGCAAGGTTTCACCAAAAGAAAAATTCTCTGGAGGGGAGGCAGAGGGAATGGATTCCTCTGCATTTGAATCCTCATAAGCAGATAAGGGCATGTCTTCATAATCATAACCTTAACAAACTGGCTACTTGCTACAACAACATTGCCCGTTTTGCCACTAGTAACCCTTTTAGAACTCATCACTGTATTAACCTGAAACTTCTAGGCTGGCTAGAACTACAAAACCTTCTGTTAATCCCTCAACTCACTATTGCCCATAAAATTCTATACCAACCCAATAAAACCCCTATACTTTCTAAACTTGTAATCCCTTATAACAACCTAAACTCCCTTCGCTCTTCCAGTAAACTTATGGTTACTATAACAAAGACTAATAATTCTGCTGGTGACTCTCTATTCAATAATACTGTAGGAAGGAACTGGAATCTGCTTCCTAGCGATATAACACTTACCACATCTCTGCCTCTCTTTAAACATAAAATCAAAGTTTACTTCCAAAGCCACTGGCTCTGTTCCTGTACAAAACCTGACTAATCTTTTACCTCTTCTGCGCTTTCCTACTACTTTACTTTCTCTCTCTCTTTTCTGAGTCTGCTTCAGTCTATCTCCTTTTACAGTTTCTTTGTTTCTTCTTTCCCCTATGTTAATCTCTCTCTCATCCATTCTTTTTTTAACATTTCCTTCTCTTTTCTTAAACTGCTTCCCTTCCTCCTCTCCTACTATAGAGTTTCTCTTTTTCCTTTTGTTACTAAGATTTAGTTCTATATAATATTATAAGTCAATTTTGCTCTCTGTTTTGTGCCTTGTTCTTGATGTTATTACAGCTAATAATGTTAGTCTTAGAAATGTGATTCTCTTCATGTGTATACCTGTTATTGGATACTATATATTTTTTTTATTTGTCTTTTCATCTATGATAATTTGTCCATTTGCTTGTTTATTTTTGACTTTTTTTGTTAAAATTTGTGTGGAGCTTTTCTCCCCGGGCCTCTACTGAAAATGGAAATGTATCCAGCTAGACTAGCCCGGTCAACAAATGTAAAATAAATAAATAAATAAATAATTTTCAGAGTCATCGAACTCCTGGTCTGTAGAAGCTGAAGGGGAATGCACTCTTTGACTTCCCCTAATCAGCATAATAAGGTCTTCAGCCATTCTAAGCATTTGTTTTTGTGGCATGGGAGCAGGTGCATGCGCTTTGGTCATCGGTTTTCTAGGCGTAGTGCATACGCTGAGCCTAAGAAACTCGGTAGCTTTGGTTAAAAAAGAAGTCAGTGGTTTGAGTCGAACATTGGTTCCTCAGAAGCTGGTGCCTGCTCAACGGCTCCGGACCCATCCAAGGTAGAGACATCCACAGATTCCATAGTTGATGGAGTCTCGCGGCATACCAGACTTCAAATGGGTCTCAGTAGATGCCTGCAAATCCACTTATGCAGGCATCAGGGACTGCAAAAGTGTCTCACTGAGTACCAGTGGACTGGTGAGTAGCTTAATGGAAGTGTCGTTGGCAGTTTTGGACCTATGTGGTCTGGCTCTGTCTTTATCTTTACATTTTTTCAGAATATCGGTAGTCGGATGACTTACTGAAGCCATTTCAGAATATGGAGATCGAGAGCAAAAGAATTTAGCAACAAAGAGAGACCGACGATGAATGGTTTGGGCATTAAATAAGGCACAAAACTGACAGCAGGGGCGTGGTCTGGGCCTAAACAGGTGATGCAATAAGAATGAAAATCTCTGTGAGGTATTTGCTTTCCACAGGCAAAACTATTGTTAACTTTTTCTGACATCGGTTAGAGCAAGAAAAAAGGATCCTCAATGGGGTACTTAGCTTTAGAGGACTTCAGGATTATTAAATTTGTAAACGAAAATTCAGGTAGCAGCCGACTGGCATTTGCGAACTGCTTCTGCTTCTGGCTCCTCGGAAAGAAAGACTGATGTAATGGTGTCGGCTGCCTGTTTTTATACCCCTGGCAACCTGATGTCTGTCTTGGAGCGACAGCATGCGACGCAGAAATACTCAGTCTATGGTATTCGGCCGACTGAGGGCTACCTGCAGGCAGATAACCCAAGTGTGATGACTGCAACAGTGAAACACGAAGAACATCAGTAGTTCCTGCAGTCCTTAATTTTGGAGGTAAGCTTTTCCATGTCACTACAGCTATTTTAGAGAAATTGTTTTAACACAGAGTTTTAACCTGACAAGCAAAAGGTCCTTTCAGCGTCTGAACGCAACATAAGCACTTCTGTGGAGAGTTTGGAATCAACGTGTGGGCAGTAATTTTTGAACAGCATTTTATAGGTTAATATACTTAGCAAGAGTGTGGCTATTGGAGTTACAGTTACCCCTAAAAATGGTGGCTACTGGAGTTACAGTTAGCCCCGGTAATGGAGGCTATTGGAGTTACAGTTAGCCCTAGCAATGGACAGACAGTGATGGTCAGTATCACTACACAGACTAATAAGCCTACATATTTTGTTAATGGTCATTAACAAGGTTTAGTATTATGTGTAGAGTTTAATGTTGTCACTGTGAATGCATACACTAATTTTGGAATGAATACAGTTACTCCAGTGGCTTTACTAGTTTCCCATTTGAGTAGCCTGTCAATCTCTCTAGACAGTTTTAATTTAAACAGAACATTTTGAGCAGTAAAGTTAGTGTGATAAATGAAGGTTCGGTGCCAATCAAACCACACACAAGGTACTTCTAAGTTCTGGGACCTGAGAGATTACTGATTGTTGTTATAATGTACTTAGAGTAGATTTGTACTGTCTCTTAGGGGTTCTAAATACCATGACTGCTGTTTTGGAACAATCTGTTGATAACTTTTTGCAGGATACGCAGTTTCATACCTTACAAAAAAATCTGTTTTGGAGAGTGTCTTCCAATTTGGCAGTAGGTGGTTCGGCGTTTGATAATGGATAAGCTGGCTACAACGGTGGTTAAAACTGACTGCATATATGATGCAGTTTAACATACAGAGGTCACTGTGTGTGATGTTAATTAGGACTGCACACAGAACAGCACACAGCACAGACCTTGAGGTCATTTTTGCTTTCAAAGTTTTTGTAGCTGACAAACTGTTTCTAGGGATCAAATTCAAAAATCAAATTTGCCTGATAAGTAGTTACAGAACCAGTTTGAAACTCATTGCTCCATACCAGTTTCTTTAAGAGTGTCCAGCAGACCATGGTCTGAATCTTCAGATGCTCTTCACAAGTCCACAAATAAGCCAGCTGAGTAGGGGGGCTTCTCCCTGTTAAGGTAGATTGTATTAGTTACAGTGAATACTGCACTTAAGATGTTTATCATAGGATGAAGCCATGTTACCCACTAGACAGGATAGACTATTTTTGACATATCTGAATAGTTGGTTATAAAGTATTTTTTCCAAAACTGAAACTGGGTACCTTCACCCTGTACGAACGACTCAAATACAAAAACAAATCTCTAGCTGTAGGTTGCAATAAAGGCTGTCCTCCACTGTACTAGGAAAAAACGAACTGGCCGCATAGAATGTCCAAAAGACGAACACTTTAATTTCCACACCAACACTGTAACAAATATGTAGTAGTAGATAAAAATACACTGTAACAAAAAGATTTAACAATGAATTAGGTATGCAGAACTTATTTTTAGATGTTTGTTAGGAATATCTGTCTCTCAACTAAGGGAGGGCCAATTAATTCTAGTCAATCCAATAGTCTGTTAAATTGCTGCATTTTAAATGCCTCATCACAAAGTGCAACTTGTATTTCCATCTTTTTTCCAAGTGATTCATTGCCTTAAAGAAAAATGTGGAGTAGATCCGCTAAGTAATCCAGGATAAGAGGCAGAGAGGGCAGTGTTGTATCCTCTCCTTTAGATAGAATCTATGAGCAGAACCTTTTCCACTTATCAGCATAGGATTTTCTTGGACTTGGCTTCAAGAATGACATCCAGCACCTGTTTGCTGAAGGTTGCTGGGGGAGAATTCAAGGAATAAGCCAGGCTGCAACATTTAGGGTTTGCAGTTGTGGATGCAGAATCTGTCCCTCCTGCTGAGAGAGGAGGGATGGATTCTGGTGTAGGTGCCAGGGTGGCACCGTTATAAGGCTGCGCAGGAGAGGGTACCAGTGCTGGCATGGCCAGTCTGGGGCAATCAGAATTGTCCTTGGTCTGTCCTGTTTTATCTTGACTAATACTCTTGAAAGGAGGGGCAGAGGGGGAAATGCATAGATTGAGAGATTTACCCACTGAAAAGATAGGGCATCCACTTTCCAAGCCCTGCTGTGAGGATTCCTGGTGCACAATTTGCTGAGCTGGTGGTTGTAGGGCGAGGCAAAGAGATCCACGTCTGGGGTCCCCCATTTATGGATCAGAAGGTTGAAGGTGCTGTGCTCCAATTGTCACTCATGTGGGTCTAGGAGATTTCTGCTTAAGTCGTCTGCCAATAAGTTTTGTTTGCCTGGCAGGAATTGAGCTTGCAGATTGACTTGAATGTCCAAGGCCATGTTCCACAGGGCCATGGCTAGCCTGCAGAGTGGTTAGGAATGGGTTCCTCTCTGCTTGTTGATGTACCACATAACTGTGGTGTTGTCTGTTTTTATTAGCAGTTGTCCTGGAAAGATTAGGGATTTGAAAGCTGTCAGGGCATTCTTTACAGCTAGCATCTCTTTTTGGTTGATGTGCAGATGAATTTGACTTGGGATCCAGTGGCCCTGAATACATATTCTGTCCATTTGTGCTCCCCAGGCATAGTCTGATGCATCTGTGGTTAGGGTCTGGGTGGCTTGGGGTTCAGTAAATGGCAGTCCTTTGTTGTGGTTGCATGCTTCTGCCCACCAGAGGAACTCTGTCCTTAGACAGGGTATGATAGGAGTAACTGTTTCCCGGTCCTGAGAATGTTGGCACCAAAGACTTTTTAAGTACAGTTGAAGTTTCCTCATATGCAGTCTTGCATATGGAATCAGCAGTATACAAGAGGCCATGAACCCTAGGGCTGGCAGTATTTTTCTTGCAGATAGCTGGGTTCTGGTGGTCATTTGTTTGATGTAGTTTGTTAAACAGACTTGTTTTTCTGAGGTGAGGGATGCCATCTGGGAAGTTGTGTCCAAGCTTGCTCCCAGGATCACAATCTTTTGACTGGGTACCAGTTTTCATTTATTTTCGTTGATGGTGTACCCCAAGGAAGTGAGAAGGTTTTTCACTAATGTCAGGTGCTGCAGCAGCAATTCCTGACTGTCCGCCTGAATCAGGCAGTTGTTCAAGTACGGGTACATTTGGATATTTCTCTGCCTGCAATATGCAATGGCTGGAGACAGGAATTTTGTGAATATTCTGGGCACTGTAGATAAGCCAAAGGGAAGTGCAGAGAACTGATAATGCATAGACCCTGCCCTGAAACGTAGATACTTCCTGCATGATTCCCTTATGGGGATATGCAGATAGGCTTCTTTTACATCTAGGGTGACTAACCAGGCATCCTTGGCTAGCATAGGAAGAAGCTGTTGCAAGGTAAACATTTTGAATTTTGGTACCACCAGGAAAGTGTTGAGAATGGAAAGATCCAGGATTGGGCACCAAGAGTCCTCTTTCTGGGGTGCCAGGAAGAGTCTGGAGTAGAATCCTTGACCCCTATGTTCTACTGGAACCAGCAGAATAGCTCTGATATTGAGCAAGGAAAGTACTTGGTTTTGAGCCCCTCCCCACTGGTTTGGAGGAAAGTCTGGAAACCTGCTTGCGGTTGGCAGTGAAGGGAAATAAAATTTGTATCCCTGGAATACATTGTTGAGGACCCACCAGACATGAGTGATGGACATCCACTTTTTTGCATGAAGGGCAAGTTTTCCTAAGGGCACATGCAATTGGGCAGGGCTGGGGAGTGGAGTAAAGAAGTCATTGTGAGCTTTTTCCGTAAGGAGGTGGCTTACCACTCCCTGCTTTAGGAGTGGGGGCACTTCATTGCTTAGATCTCTGCATACCCTGAGACTGAAGTCTGGGTGGTCTGTTTCCCCTGGGTCTGGTTTGAGAAGGCCTGGAGGGCACTGGAAAGGACCAATGTTTGGAAGGGCAATGCCTACTGAATCTTGGGGGATGCACTTGTAAGAATTATTTAACAGTCTGCATAGACTTAGCTTTTTCTTCCATCTTTTTAAGAACCTCTTCTGCTTTGGTGCCAAACAAACAGTCCTTATTCAAAGGAGTGTCTAGTAACTTTGATTTGACATGGTCTGGCAAGGTCTGCTCCTTCAGCCAAGCATGTCTTCTCAGTACATAGCCAGTGACAGCTGCCCGGCAAGATGCTTCTAGGGCAGCAAAGCCACACTGCAAAGTATACTTGCTGACTTGGCTTGCAGAGTGCATAAGCTCCTGTAATTCTTTACTTTCTGCACAGTCTGAAAAGGTTGCCACTTTTTGTTTAATAAGTTCCATAATATGTTGCTGGTACTTCAGCAAGTGAAACTGACAATTCAATGCCCTAATAGCAAGAGTTGCAGAGGTATATAACTTCTTACCCTATCTGTCCAAAGCTCTGGAATCCCTGTCCAAAGGGGAGGGATTCTTGGCTATAGTAGCCTTGATACCTTTAGGCCCCTGGGAAATGATCTCTGGGTCAGCAGTAGGATTCATGAAAAGAAATTTGTGAGTGTCAGGTACTCTGTAGTACCTGTCTGGTTTCTTAGGGACAGGAGGTAAAGTGTCAGGAGTAAGACTGGATTCCATAAAAACGTCATCCACAACATCCAGGACAGGGGTATTGCTAAGGGACTGTGTTGAGGCAGCTCTAGAAATTCCCTGAGTCTCTTTTTGGACTGAGGATAGTCTTGGCATTCCCAGTGGAAATGCTAGTATAAGGTATGCAAGGTTTCACCAAAAGAAAAATTCTCTGGAGGGAGGCAGATGGAATGGATTCCTCTGCATTTGAATCCTCATAAGCAGATAAGGGCATGTCTTCATAATCATAACCTTAACAAACTGGCTACTTGCTACAACAACATTGCCCGTTTTGCCACTAGTAACCCTTTTAGAACTCATCACTGTATTAACCTGAAACTTCTAGGCTGGCTAGAACTACAAAACCTTCTGTTAATCCTCAACTCACTATTGCCCATAAAATTCTATACCAACCCAATAAAACCCCTATACTTTCTAAACTTGTAATCCCTTATAACAACCTAAACTCCCTTCGCTCTTCCAGTAAACTTATGGCTACTATAACAAAGACTAATAATTCTGCTGGTGACTCTCTATTCAATAATACTGTAGGAAGGAACTGGAATCTGCTTCCTAGCGATATAACACTTACCACATCTCTGCCTCTCTTTAAACATAAAATCAAAGATTACTTCCAAAGCCACTGGCTCTGTTCCTGTACAAAACCTGACTAATCTTTTACCTCTTCTGCGCTTTCCTACTACTTTACTTTCTCTCTCTCTTTTTTGAGTCTGCTTCAGTCTATCTCCTTTTAGAGTTTCTTTGTTTCTTCTTTCCCCTATGTTAATCTCTCTCTCATCCATTCTTTTTTTAACATTTCCTTCTCTTTTCTTAAACTGCTTCCCTTCCTCCTCTCCTACTATAGAGTTTATCTTACTCCTTTTGTTACTAAGATTTAGTTCTATATAATATTATAAGTCAATTTTGCTCTCTGTTTTGTGCCTTGTTCTTGATGTTATTACAGCTAATAATGTTAGTCTTAGAAATGTGATTCTCTTCATGTGTATACCTGTTATTGGATACTATATATTTTTTTTATTTGTCTTTTCATCTATGATAATTTGTCCATTTGCTTGTTTATTTTTGACTTTTTGTTAAAATTTGTGTGGAGCTTTTCTTCCCGGGCCTCTACTGAAAATGGAAATGTATCCAGCTAGACTAGCCCGGTCAACAAATGTAAAATAAATAAATAAATAAATAATTTTCAGAGTCATCGAACTCCTGGTCTGTAGAAGCTGAAGGGGAATGCACTCTTTGACTTCCCCTAATCAGCATAATAAGGTCTTCAGCCATTCTAAGCATTTGTTTTTGTGGCATGGGAGCAGGTGCATGCGCTTTGGTCATCGGTTTTCTAGGCGTAGTGCATACTCTGGGCCTAAGAAACTCGGTAGCTTTGGTTAAAAAGAAGTCAGTGGTTTGAGTCGAACATTGGTTCCTCAGAAGCTGGTGCCTGCTCAACGGCTCCGGACCCATCCAAGGTAGAGACATCCACAGATTCCATAGTTGATGGAGTCTCGCGGCATACCAGACTTCAAATGGGTCTCAGTAGATGCCTGCAAATCCACTTATGCAGGCATCAGGGACTGCAAAAGTGTCTCACTGAGTACCAGTGGACTGGTGAGTAGCTTAATGGAAGTGTCGTCGGCAGTTTTGGACCTATGTGGTCTGGCTCTGTCTTTATCTTTACATTTTTTCAGAATATCGGTAGTCGGATGACTTACTGAAGCCATTTCAGAATATGGAGATCGAGAGCAAAAGAATTTAGCAACAAAGAGAGGCCGACGATGAATGGTTTGGGCATTAAATAAGGCACAAAACTGACAGCAAGGGACGTCGTGGTCTGGGCCTAAACAGGTGATGCAATAAGAATGAAAATCTCTGTGAGGTATTTGCTTTCCACAGGCAAAACTATTGTTAACTTTTTCTGACATCGGTTAGAGCAAGAAAAAAGGATCCTCAATGGGGTACTTAGCTTTAGAGGACTTCAGGATTATTAAATTTGTAAACGAAAATTCAGGTAGCAGCCGACTGGCACTTGCGAACTGCTTCTGCTTCTGGCTCCTCGGAAAGAAAGACTGATGTAATGGCGTAGGCTGCCTGTTTTTATACCCCTGGCGACCTGATGTCTGTCTTGGAGCGACAGCATGCGACGCAGAAATACTCAGTCTATGGTATTCGGCCGACTGAGGGCTACCTGCAGGCAGATAACCCAAGTGTGATGACTGCAACAGTGAAACACGAAGAACATCAGTAGTTCCTGCAGTCCTTAATTTTGGAGGTAAGCTTTTCCATGTCACTACAGCTATTTTAGAGAAATTGTTTTAACACAGAGTTTTAACCTGACAAGCAAAAGGTCCTTTCAGCGTCTGAACGCAACATAAGCACTTCTGTGGAGAGTTTGGAATCAACGTGTGGGCAGTAATTTTTGAACAGCATTTTATAGGTTAATATACTTAGCAAGAGTGTGGCTATTGGAGTTACAGTTACCCCTAAAAATGGTGGCTACTGGAGTTACAGTTAGCCCCGGTAATGGAGGCTATTGGAGTTACAGTTAGCCCTAGCAATGGACAGACAGTGATGGTCAGTATCACTACACAGACTAATAAGCCTACATATTTTGTTAATGGTCATTAACAAGGTTTAGTATTATGTGTAGAGTTTAATGTTGTCACTGTGAATGCATACACTAATTTTGGAATGAATACAGTTACTCCAGTGGCTTTACTAGTTTCCCATTTGAGTAGCCTGTCAATCTCTCTAGACTTTTAATTTAAACAGAACATTTTGAGCAGTAAAGTTAGTGTGATAAATGAAGGTTCGGTGCCAATCAAACCACACACAAGGTACTTCTAAGTTCTGGGACCTGAGAGATTACTGATTGTTGTTATAATGTACTTAGAGTAGATTTGTACTGTCTCTTAGGGGTTCTAAATACCATGACTGCTGTTTTGGAACAATCTGTAGATAACTTTTTGCAGGACATGCAGTTTCATACCTTACAAAAAAATCTGTTTTGGAGAGTGTCTTCCAATTTGGCAGTAGGTGGTTCGGCGTTTGATAATGGATAAGCTGGCTACAACGGTGATTAAAACTGACTGCATATATGATGCAGTTTAACATACAGAGGTCACTGTGTGTGATGTTAATTAGGACTGCACACAGAACAGCACACAGCACAGACCTTGAGGTAATTTTTGCTTTCAAAGTTTTTGTAGCTGACAAACTGTTTCTAGGGATCAAATTCAAAAATCAAATTTGCCTGATAAGTAGTTACAGAACCAGTTTGAAACTCATTGCTCCATACCAGTTTCTTCAAGAGTGTCCAGCAGACCATGGTCTGAATCTTCAGATGCTCTTCACAAGTCCACAAATAAGCCAGCTGAGTAGGGGGGCTTCTCCCTGTTAAGGTAGATTGTATTAGTTACAGTGAATACTGCACTTAAGATGTTTATCATAGGATGAAGCCATGTTACCCACTAGACAGGATAGACTATTTTTGACATATCTGAATAGTTGGTTATAAAGTATTTTTTCCAAAACTGAAACTGGGTACCTTCACCCTGTACGAACGACTCAAATACAAAAACAAATCTCTAGCTGTAGGTTGCAATAAAGGCTGTCCTCCACTGTACAAGGAAAAAACGAACTGGCCACATAGAATGTCCAAAAGACGAACACTTTAATTTCCACATCAACACTGTAACAAATATGTAGTAGTAGATAAAAATACACTGTAACAAAAAGATTTAACAATGAATTAGGTATGCAGTCAAACTTATTTTTAGATGTTTGTTAGGAATATATGTCTCTCAACTAAGGGAGGGCCAATTAATTCTAGTCAATCCAATAGTCTGTTAAATTGCTGCATTTTAAATGCCTCATCACAAAGTGCAACTTGTATTTCCATCTTTTTTCCAAGTGATTCATTGCCTTAAAGAAAAAAAAAGCATGTCTTTTTTTCTTTACAAATTGTTTTTATTTTAATTAAAATATCATCTTTTGAAAACATTTGTTTGTTTGTGTCTTTCGGCTTTTCCCAGTTAGGGGGTGACACAGCGGAACTGCGGTCCGCTAATGATTGGCAGTAGAGTTTTACGTGCTGGATTGCCGGTACATGGAATAAATATAAATAACATATATGTTCTTCTTTCGGCTTTTCCCAGTTAGGGGTCGCCACAGCGGAACTCCGGTCCACTAATGATTGGCAGTAGATTTTTACAGTGCCGAGGTGCCAGCTTGATGCCCAACCTTCAACGAAGGCACGCCCATTCACACATGTCTTTCAAATGCCACTCAACCACGGGGAGGACATGCAGACTCCACACAGAAGGCGCTCCAGCCGAGAATTGAACAGGAGAACCTTTTGCTGTGAGGCGACAATGTTACCTCTGCACCACCGCAGCTTAAATATAAATAACATATATATACAATCCTAAAACTAAATAACTTCATAACATTATGCAACTATATACATTGGTGTCTATACATATTATAATATATTTTAATATTGTGTGAAGATTAAAGTCATGTCTCTTTATCCATTTTCTCAAGTATTTCCATTATTTTCATCCAAGAATTATAATATGATGTAGGTCTGCTAGTTCTGTTCTTCAGTGTAGAGATTTCCATACATCCAACAGTTAGGGCAAGATTTTTAAATTCCTTGAAGGTAGGAGAAGCCACACGTTTCACTTTTTCACTTTTTATTGAATCTTTTTTTTTTGTAAGGGTTTTCTTTGGGTATTTTCTTGGTTGCATGTGTTGGTATTCCTATACTGGGCAACTGCTAATAGCTAGTCCCTGGAATATTGTAGAAAATTTTAACAAAAAGTGTGGAAAATATTTTTGAAAAATTGCAATGAAACAGGAGGCTTCAGTATACAACCCCATGCCTCACTATTTATCTTTTATTTATTTATTACATTTGTTGACCGGGTATGTTCGTTTTCGGCAGAGACCCGGGGAGAAAAGCTCCACAGTAATATATATAACAAACAACACATCTTTTTGTTACAGTGTATTTTTATCTACTACTCATATTTGTTACAGTGTTGGTGTGGAAATTAAAGTGTTCGTCTTTTGGACATTCTATGTGGCCAGTTCGTTTTTTCCTAGTACAGTGGAGGACAGCCTTTATTGCAACCTACAGCTAGAGATTTGTTTTTGTATTTTTTCCAAAACTCTGGCAAGAGGACAGAGGTAAGCAATGTGTATGCATTCAGTTTGGCAGTGGCAGTATTACAGCACAAAAACAGCTGCTTAAAAAAATCAAGAAGATGCTCAAATTAGCAGAATGAAGAGTCACAAAATGAAAGGAGCAGCACAAATGTTCTAGTTCCCAAGTCTGATGTAAGTATTGGTTTCATTTAGAAAAATAAATGACATATCAAAGTTTAATATCTATCCCACATCCAGAACTGATGAACTGATGGAGAACCTGGGAAAATTCAGATACTTGACAACACTAGACTTACCCAAGGGGTATTGGTAGACACCACTTTCCCCTCCACTACAGAAACAATGCCTCTGTAACCTCTGAAGGAGTAAATGGTGTGACATGTACCTCCTAGGACCATATGAAGATAGACATTATGGAGCTCCAAGACTATACGTCCCAGGCTGGTATGAGCCTAGCATTGAGCAGCATATTACCTTCACTGAGAATGATACAATGATACAATGTATCACTGAGGATGATACCAGCAGCATATTACCATCACTGAGGATGATACAATGATGCAATGTATCACCGAGGATGATAAAAGCAGCATATTACCGTCACTGAGAATGATACAATGATACAATGTATCACTGAGGATGATACCAGCAGCATATTACTATCACTGAGAATGATACAATGATACAATGTATCACTGAAGATACCAGCAGCATATTACCATCACTGAGAATGATACAATGATGCAATGTATCACTGAGGATGATACCAGCAGCATATTACTATCACTGAGGATGATACAATGATACAATGTATCACCGAGGATGATAAAAGCAGCATATTACCGTCACTGAGAATGATACAATGATACAATGTATCACTGAGGATGATACCAGCAGCATATTATTATCACTGAGAATGATACAATGATACAATGTATCACCGAGGATGATAAAAGCAGCATATTACCGTCACTGAGAATGATACAATGATACAATGTATCACTGAGGATGATACCAGCAGCATATTACTATCACTGAGAATGATACAATGATACAATGTATCACTGAAGATACCAGCAGCATATTACCATCACTGAGAATGATGCAATGATGCAATGATACAATGATACAATATATCACTGAGGATGATACCAGCAGCATATTACCATCACTGAGGATGATACAATGATACAGTGATACAATGTATCACTGAGGATGATACCAGCCGCATATTACCATCACTGAGAATGATGCAATGATACAATGTATCACTGAGGATGATACCAGCAGCATATTACCATCACTGAGGATGATACAATGATACAGTGATACAATGTATCACTGAGGATGATACCAGCAGCATGTTACCAGCAGCATGTTACCATCACAGGGAATGATGCAATGATGCAATGATACAGTGATACAATGTATCACTGAGGATGATACCAGCAGCATATTACCATCACTGAGAATGATACAATGATACAGTGATACAATGTATCACCGAGGATGATACCAGCAGCATATTACCATCACTGAGGATGATACAATGATACAGTGATACAATGTATCACTGAGGATGATACCAGCAGCATATTACCATCACTGAGGATGATACAATGATACAGTGATACAATGTATCACTGAGGATGATACCAGCAGCATATTACCATCACTGAGAACAATGATGCAATGATACAATGTATCACTGAGGCTGATACCAGCAGCATATTACCATCACTGAGGATGATCAATGATGCAATGATACAATGTATGACTGAGGATGATACCAGCAACATATTACGATCACTGAGGATGATACAATGATACAGTGATACAATGTATCACTGAGGATGATACCAGCGGCATGTTACCATCACAGGGGATGATGCTACAATATGAACAAAAGATGATTGATTACAACAACTGGCTATCTTTCTGCTATCATTCTAAAGATGAGCTAATATTTGTCAGCATGGGAGGACATGGTTAACAGTCCACGTTGCTTTGACAAGGATGGTCTGCACCTGTCCACTCTAGGCTTTCTAAAACTGGCTAAAACTTTATCCACACCCACAGTGCTTTTTTTAGGCAATGCCAAATTGACAAACCTACTGACACAGCAAAATCAACTCAAATGAACCTCAAGGTGTTATCGCTCAATGCCTGGAGCCTAAACAAAAAAAACTACACTCCCTCCAAACCCTTCTCAAACTCAAGAATACAGACATCTGTGCAGTTACTGAGACATGGTTAAAAGTGACACAGAGTATCCAGGCAGTCTGAGGTTTCAGTGCCTTCCACACTTTTAGACCAGTAGCTACAAAGACAAGGGTTAAAGGTGGAGATGTGTGTCAATAACAAGCTTACCTCTAGGTTGGTCGAACAGGATGACGCACGGGAGTTCCTCCACATACAAATCATCATAGACAAAATGCCATACCACATCCTAGCCAGATATAGGTCACCCTCCATGTCTTGAAGCTCACAATGCATACCTGTACCTACCTAGACACTTACCAGATTTACAAGCACTGAGATTCCTGGACTTTGTAAATACATACTCCCTTGACCAAATATTAAACACACCCAGTACTGGCTACAACATACTGGACCTCATACTCACAGATATGGGAGAACCCTGGACCCTCCAATGTCTTGTCCTCCCTGGTAAGGTCCGACCATAAATATGTCTCCTTCAAAATCAAAATCAAGAGCTTGTTAATAGCACAGACCCTGACTCCTCTGTGCTAACTGACAGACACTCAATGACAGATATCAATACGTTTATTACAGTGGCTAGGTATTGCAAAAAATTTTACCTAATTTTGAAACTATTATACGTCTTTTGATAAACAAAAAACTCCTATCAAGATCCAGTGGTCTCTTGAAGCAGACAAAACATTTAATGAGCTGAAAAGAATATCATGTTTACAAGTTCTAGGGACTCCATACTTTACTAAGCAATTTACCTTATAAATGGGTGTTTCAGGGGTCTGTTTAGGAATAAAGTTGTCCCATGAAGTTCAGGGTAAAGTGGTTAATTTCCCGGAGTTATTTTATGGTGATCTGGGTGTTCATGAAACTACATCTTCAGCAGCTTCATCTTGTCATTATGAAATTCAACGAAGTGTGATGTGTGTGTGTGTGTGTGTGTGTGTGTGTGTGTGTGTGTGTGTGTGTGTGTGTGTGTGTGTGTGTGTGTGTGTGTGTGAGAGCACATATGTGTGTGTGTGTGTGTGTGTGTGTGTGTGTGTATATATATATATATATATATATATATATATATATATATATATATATATACATACACACACATGTGTGTGTGTGTATATGCATAGGAAAATGGGTCTATATTATATCCTCGAAGAGGTGTTCCATCGAACGCCTATTTATCGACCCTTAAAACGTGAAATCTCAAAACAGCGAACATCCACATCAGAGGTTTCTTTCCCTGGGAAAGACATCACTACAAACATTACAAACCAAACATGGGGGGCTGTGATCCCAACCCCCCTAACTAAATATACCAACTCTGAGCTCGCAATACAGTAAGGAAAATGGAAACTAACAAGGATGGCCAAGCGATTTCTTTCCCAGTGAAAGAATTTGCTGATGTGGCCGTTCGCTGTTCTGAGAGTTTGTGTTTTAAGGTCGATGAAGAGGCGTTCGATGGAATGCATCTTTGAGGACATAATATAGACCCTAGGAAAACATGTCTATAGACAGATATAAACATATAGATAGTATAAATATATTTATATATGGGTTTATGACAGAAAATCATAATATAAAAACTTTAAAATACATATGACCAACATTTTTATTAAAAAAAAAAAAAAAAAACAGAATGAAAAACTGTGAAAACGAAAAAGATCAAAATCAGAAAACATGTTTTGTGGACGTGTGTCAAACCCTTACAGCCAAATTAGGTATACTTGACTGTAAAAACTGTGGGTGCAAAGATTCAAGTGTTTCTGCGTTTTTTTATGAATGTAGTAAAGGTATAATCTATGTTTTGACTTTCTTCTTTTCAAAACAGGTTTATTGTTTTAACATATAAGAGAAATATCATAACAATTTTATACAAGTAATTAAAAATAGGTATTATTATAATATTCAACAAAACAACTAAAGTATTTACAAAGACATCCACTAGAATCAGATCAATTAATTAAACTAAAATACCATGCTATTGAAATTAAAATTTTTTTAACAAATTTTGTAAATTATCCCATACAATAAAATAAGATGTTTTTCTATTTGTTCTAGTCCTAATTGTGTTTATTTCCATATGGCACACTATATTCAGAACATTTTTAAATTCATTAAACGAAGGAGGTGTATCTGAAATCCAATTTCTAGTTATTATTTTCCTAGCCACTGCTAGAATAGACCATAACAAGGGAAGCTTAACCTTTTTAACACTTTGAGGTACAGGTGTGTTGAATAATATAAGAGATTTAGAAATAATGAAATTATCTGTAAAAAGAGCCTGCAAAAATTCATTAATTGACTTCCAGTATTCTTTCAATTTTATACAGTCATAAAACATATGAGCCCAGTCAGCATTAATTTCTACATTACATCTCTTACATAGATTATCTTTATTATTTATTTTATTCATCATCAAAGGTGTATAAAAAGATCTATGCAAAAATTTCCATGTATAAAGTCTCCAGACAATGGAAGACGTAGTTCTATAAGCAGATTCCAATATATATTGTTTATCTTGTTGATTTGGTGGGTCCCCATTAATAGAAGTGAAATAATTCCAGTATGAATCTACACTGTAAAAAGTTTCTTGTCTGATAACTTTATGTATGTATGAAAGTTTACCTTTATCAGAAACTTTATGTTGTAAATTTAATATCAAGTAATCAATCAGTGTTGGAATAGATTCTTTAACAGTTATAGACATTAAATCTATTTTATTAATGAGATGTTGTCTAAAGGTCTGAACCTCTAACCAGCAAGTTTCTCTTAGATCAAATTCTTGTTTTAAGAAATCTAGATTTTTAACTTTATTATCAGATATCAACTGATACCAGTACTTTAGATCATTATCTATAGCTAAATGAGTTCCTTCAGAAGTAGATGACAAAAGCATACCCTGAGTATACATTATAGGAAATACAATAAAATTCCATTCCCTATACTTAGGGTGCATGAATATAAAGTTACGATAACTAATAATAATATTTAATGGGTAACAAACCATATGTTTAGGTGTAATAGGTGAAGTACAAAATTCCTTTAGTAACCATAACATGGAGTTATTTACAATCATATTTTTATGTGTTAAGGAGATTTTCATGAAGTGTATACTAATTATATGTTTTGACTTTCTGAGTGTTACTTTATCATACAGTTTTGCATCATCCTTACTGCAAATATCTTTAGAATCATTTCACAGCAAATAAGTATACTTCTGGTTTCTTCTACAGGCAAATATGTACGTTATACAATCATAAATATTATGGCATGGTTTGAAGTTCTACATTATGGCCTTTATTCTTCTATGTTTTTGCAAATGTCATTGTGCATGTATCATAGCTGAAAAGAGTCAAAGGACCAGACTCCTTACCAAGTTAACAATTAAATAATTAAATAAAATTATACCTGTCAGAACTGGTGGCGTACAGGGATAAAACCCTGGTTATGGTCGCTTGTGACCCAAGGTTTATTAGTGTCTCAGGTGCTTGATGTTTTTGGCAGGGAGAATAGGTGAGTCTATTCTAGCTGGTCTTGGGTTGAGGCAGACCTTCAGCAGACGAAGGCAAGCTTGTGACCTAGGACTGGGAATATAGCACATCAAGCCACAGCTTGGTGGCAGCCTTCATTGAGCAAGTGGACTGGACCATGCACTTTCACAGGGGAAAGCATTGTGGCTCTTGTGGTCAGGGTATTTACATATCACTGGGGACGGATTAAACCAAAAATGACAAAATATCATTGCTGGGATGCTGACAAAGACATAAGCAACGCACATGACTGCCTAAATCTCTTCCTCTCTCTTTAACGTCTAAGTTGCTTAATTGAAGGACTACCTACTTGAATGCATTCTATCTACTGTTCGAAAATTCAACCCTTTGTATGTAAATCTAAATTATCTTTGTATTTTATTTGTACTTTTAATTGTTTGATCATTATGTCTTGTAACATTGTATTATGGAGCTTTTCTCCCCGGGCCTCCACTGAAAATGGGCTCTTCAGCCCAGTGGACCTCCCCGGTCACCAAACTGGAATAAATAATTAAATAAATAAATAAATGATACCCCCCCCAAATAGATCTGGAAATGAAATGAACTTTGAGTGGGGAAGTTTCATGACTGGCAGGCATGGGAGGGAGTATAAAGAAATAGAAAACTGGTTTCCAATGTGGTTTGAATATTATATGACTTGTCATCACACCGCTGGAGAAACTACCATCTGGAATACATGCATACTCACTTCTCATTACAGCAGAACTAATATTCATACATTTTTAAAAGGAAATGATATGGCTGGTGTTTTTACTGACCTGCCATTATAATATAGCTACTTCTGCTGAACAGTCTACCACACTGATTGGGCAACGGGTATTTGTTCTACGTGAAGACGAACAGGAGAAGCTCGCAACTTTGTTTTCATTCTTTTTCCCATCAATAACCATGAAGGTGAAAGTTATGTCGGTTGCAGTGGAGACTTTCAGCATTAAAGACATACAAGATAACAGTCCTACTTTGTTCCAGAACACATTTTTCACTGATGTTCTTCACTGCTTGAATAACCCTCTCAACTCATGATCATTTTACTTGCATCAGGCTTCACAGCAAGAGGTTCTCCAGTTCGATTCTCAGCTGGGGTGCCTTCTGTGCGGAGTCTGCATGTCCTCTCTGTGGTTGCGTGGGTTTCCTCTGGGTGTTCCGGTTTCCTCCCATATCACAAAGACATGTTGTAGGTGGATTGGACACTCTACATTGGCCCTAGGTGTGAGTGTGTGCGTGTGTGTGCCTTCTGTGGAAGGTTGGGCGCTGGGCTGGCAACTCGACACCGTAAAACTCCACTGCCAATCATGAGCGGACAGATGATCTGCTGTGGCGACCCCTAACCGGGAAAAAGCCGAAAGAAGAAGAACAGGTGAAGGTATGATATAACCCTCGCTACTGTAGAAAATTCAAAACTCTTGACATACAAACTGCAGACCACTGTTACTACAGCAAACAACTAAACAAAAATTATTATACAACAGGATAAGATTTACAGTAATAAGAAACCATACAAATATAAATAGCATTTCTTAGTGCTAGAAATATGCAGAGTACAATATCATTATGCAGTGACAATAAATGGCAGTAGAACTTTGCACAGTATATAAATGGATAATTTGTTGAGGACATTCAGTATAAACAATTATGACACACAGTATCTTCTGTACATTATGAAAGATTATACTTTTGCCTTGTGGAAGTTTCTTACATTTTAAATATTGATTATTTTACAATGACTGGTCATTAATATTCCAAAACAAGCATGCTGATTGGTCAGCCCAATCAGCATGCCCATTGTAAATCCGAGCATATACCAACGGAAAAAGGTCTGGTGGGACGGACTTTTTTCCATTGGTATACACTAACTTTTAACTTTTTTTTTTTTTTTTTTTACAAAAATTAAACAAATAAAAACTGAAATCCAGACTCCGGACATAGCAGCGAGACAGAATGGAGAAAATACTAGGAAAATCAGGTACGTTATTCAAAACTAATGACATGTACCTGATTTTCCTTGAATTTCCTCATTTCTGTCTTTCTCCTACTTCTAAACAGTCCAAAACATTTTTTTCTTATTAAAAGAAAAAAGAAAAGAAAAATGGAGAAATGGAGACCTTCATTTCTCCACTGCTTCCTTCCCAAAGCACTGATGTACTAGGTATGCATGGGAATGCAAGTCCCAGATGCATGCGCAGTACATTAAAAAAGGCAAAAGGATATATATACCAGCTGCGGAAGAAAGCACTGCACCATCACAGAAAGACATTATTTAAGAAAAGTAACTATTTTTTTCATAGGTTCATAGGTGTCTACTAAGTTAATGACCCTGTGGCCTTTACAGGCCTAGCCATAAGTTTACCCTGGAATTGTGCCACCCAACCTTAGTTCCCAGTGCTTCTGTCGAGAAGAGCCACTGGAGTTATCCCCGGGGTGAATTTTCTATTTCCCATCCACTCATCAAGATTTCTCTTGAAGAGGGTCAGCGAGGTGCCCTGTTTGATATGTATGGGAAGTCTATTCCATAGTATGAGCAGTCTCTGGGTTATGAACCTGCCCCTCCAGTAAGTTCTGTTGATTGTGGTGATGAGGGTGAGGTCTCTGGAGCGTGTGGTGTGGAGGGCTTGGGATTTTGCTTGATGTAGCATTTATAACAGAGCTGGGTCAGACATGGCTTTGTAAGTCAGGCAGAGATCACCTCTAAGTAGGCGATATGAGACAGAGAATAGTTGGGAGTTTTTTTACTCTGTCCATATAGGACAAGTGTCTAAGGCCTAGGTTCCTCTTTGTGAGGTACTTTTGTGGCCTCTCCAATTGCTGCAGGTGTCTAGTGAGGTACATGCCAAATGGGGCATTGTACTCGATGATTGGCCTAATGAGGGAAGAGTAGAGGGAGACAATGACCTCTTCCTTCCTGGATGCAAAACCCTTAGTAATGAGATGTGCCGCATAGAAGGACTTTCTGACCACAGTGGCAATGTCATGATCAAAAGAGAGCTTGTTGTCAACTTGTGTTCCCAGATCTCTTATAATGTCTTCTGTGTTCAGTGGACTACCATTGATGTGGTAATTCATGAGAACTGGGTTTTTCCCAAAGGGGATGATGGCACAGTTTTTGGCAATGAGCTTAAGGCCATGGTTCTGACACCAGTCGTTGATCTCAGTGAGGCCATTCTGTAGGATGTCAACATCACTTGGGGAGTTGTTAATAATAGCTCCCAACTTGCAATCTGCGAACTTTGTCAGCCAGAGTCCCTTTGTGTTGGTCTGGACTTCAGAGAAGTAGATACCAAACAGGAGAGGACCCAGGACCAAACCCTATGGGACTCCAGTTGTGAAAAGTCAGCAGTCTGACTTGGAGTCAGCTACTTTCACACTATGAGTTCTATCTGTCAGCCAGTTTGCAAACCACCTAGTGATATAGGGGTTGATGCCTAGGTTAGTGAGTTTTTTTTTGATTCCTGAGTGGGGAATGGTATCAAAGGCCTTGGCCAGATCAAAGTTGGCTGTATGAACCACCTTGCCTTCATCTACAGCTCTGGTGACTGACTCAAAGTAGTCAACCAAGTTGAGCAGGCATGATCTACCCTTCACAAAACCAAACTGTGTGGGATCCAGAGTCTGGAGATTCTCTATATCCTTGTTTATTAGGTCCATGATGATGCGTTCAACAGCTTTGCATATCGAACTCATCAGACTAATGGGGCGATAGTTCCCAGGGTCTGTAGTCGCGCCTCCTTTGTGGAGAGGGATGACTGTAGCAGTGTGCCATTTGGTAGGAACAAAGCCTGAGGTGAGGCTGTGATTGAACAGGGCACACATGTGAGGTGCCAGTTTACTCTGTAGTTCATGTACAACACAGCCAGGGATATTGTCAGGTCCCATAGAAGCTGTATTCCTGGCCTTGGACAGTGCTGTTTTAACCTGTGCAGCAGTAATACTGGGTGCCTGGCAATCTACTGGTATTGTGATTGGTCCTTTGGGAGGATGGGTAAAGTTGGCAATGAATCTGTTGGCCAGTATATTGGCAATATCTGTTGGCTTGGTATAGGAGTTACCATTGCGCAGTAGTTCAGAGCAAATCTGGGTATTGCCATGGAGATTCTTTACATAATTATAGAAGGGCTTGTGGTTGTCTTTATTATCTGCTGCAATTCTGTTTTCATAGCTAGCTTTAAATAATTTGATGAGGGATCTCAAGTTTTTGTTGAGGCTGATATGGGAGTTTTTCCAAGTCTTGGGACTTCACCTTATTCCCCATCAGTTTTCTCCTTCTGTTGTAGAGTTTATTTATGGCAGGGGACCACCAGATTGGCTTCCTTTTTTGTAGGAGAGCATCTTGGTTCTATTGTGTATGGCGAGATACATGCATTTGTGTATGTGTTTGTTCAGTGCATTGATGTATAATTCGGCAGTCATGCAACTATTATCCATTTCCATGAGTGCTGTGAAGTTAGTCACCTCTGTTTTTAGAAGCCCAAAGTTAGCTTTGGAGAAGTTTTTCATGGTGGTTACATTTCCGGGTGGGGGGTGGGGGCGGGATGTGGATTTCCAAGGTGATTAGTTTGTGGTCGGATCTAACCAGGGAGGAGTTGACTATTGGTGTAGAGCAACAGTCGCCCATGTTAGTAATGACCAGGTCAAGGATGTTGCTTCCTCTAGTGGGGGTAAGAACGAGCTGGTCCAGGGCATTGGGATTAATGAATTCCAGGAAACATTGGGCAAGTGTATTGGTACATCAGTAGTTTTCCCAGTTAATGGAGGGGTAGTTGAAGTCGCCCAGTATGAGAGTGTTAGGTTGGACCCTAATATTCTCCAGGGTGCTTAAGAACATGGAGTTTGAGTCATAGGACATGGTTAGGGACCTGTAGCAGGCTATGATCTGAATCGCTGTCTTACCCAGTGTTAGCTGCACCTGAAGTATCTCTGATGCATTATGTTGGGCTACCAGTCTGGAGGTGTGCACATACTTTATGAATATGGAAACACCACCGACTTTGGAGCTTTGGTCCAAGTGCTGGGGCTGAAAGGTGTAGAATGAGTTATAGCCTGGTAGTGCAGGGGTGCTTTCTGCTGCCTTGAACCAGGTCTCTGTTACAGCACAAATGTCGATGTTCTCCATTTTAAGGAGTGCTTCGAGCGAGTGCTTTTTTAGATTTAGACTTCTAGCTCTGAGCAGCATGACCCTCAGATTGCATTTGTTTGTAGCTGTTATGGTGGTAATTTGGTATTTGGAACACCACATAAAAAGGCACTATAGGGGTGGTAAGAGTCTTGGTCAGTATCCAGAAGCCCAGGGGTGACAAATGCAGGCCATCTCTGGCGAAGCATTGAGGTTTGTCAATCACGTCATTCCAGGCAGATACTGGATCCCCTTAGAATGACACCAGAAACTTAGCCAATTGTTGAAATCAATAATTTTCTGTTTGTACTGTAGCATCATTCTGGGTGATGGTAGGGTACTGCTCAGGGCTAGGGCCATACCCGCCTGGACTACATAATCCGAGAGCTCCTCCATGTCCCTTTTCATGTAGTCCAGGGAAGTATGTCTCAGGTCATTCACACCCACATGTACAATGACAGTGTCATATTTGTACCAGTTGTTGAGTGACCTGAGTGCGTGCGTTATGTGTCGGATCCTGGCACCTGACTGTTACTTTCTTCTTATTCAACCTACTGAGTGGGACATCAGTGTGCCTCACTATCGAGTCACCTATGACTAGTGTGTTGGGCTTGCTGTTTTGCCTTAGGGGCTTTGGTTGAGTGGCACACTGTTTAGAAGAGTTATGTGTCTCATGATTAGTGTTGTGTTGTGGTGGTCGAGTGCGTTTCTGCCTTGGTGGTCTCTGCTGTTTGGGTAGATTTTTAATGAGTGGCTCCACGAAGGTGGGTGTGTGGTTTGCATTTTTATGTGAAGGCAGTGCTGGTGTGTGTTCTGGAGGGCTATGTGTTCCATTTGGTGTGGGACAAGTGTTGAACTTCTCCTCTTGACCACCAATTCCGGTCTTGGCTGGAGAGTGCATGGCTTCTAATTTGGATATATAACTGCATCTCTTGCAAGTCTGAGTGTTGGGAGCTAAGAGGAGGGGAATGTTGGTGTACATGAGGCAGTTGCTACATTCTTCAGGATGTCCAAGTTCCCCAGGTTAATAGGAGAAAACACAGGGAACTGACCTTTAGACAGGCCTGGAGGGGTGGGCATTAATAATAAGTACTGGAGCTGTTTCCCTGTAAAAGGTTTAGTGCTGGTAGCACTTTTGTGTGCTACAATAATTGCTACAAAATGTCTGGAAAAGTGCTAGATTAATACGCTAGTAAAAGTGCAGGAGAGGAGGGAACTAGCAGATATAAGGGAAAAAATTGAAGAGCAGACTTTGGCACCACTCAGAAGCTTACAAACAGTCCTGGATACAGCAAGTCTGTATCTGGACTAGACTAGTTACAGGAAAGGTGGGAAACAAACGCAAATGCAGGCTTTTAACTCAGAAAGTTGGAAGAGATGGAAAAACTGCCCAAACTGCCAATAAACTACAATTTTGGGGCCAGAAACCACTCCTCTTGTGGTAGATAGGCTACCTAGTGCTTACCACTCCTACTGACAAGCTAAAAGGCTTCCCTCCAACACAGAAAGGCTTGGGGGAGGGCTCAGAAGCTTACAAACATTCCTGGGTACAGCAAATCTGTATCTGGACTAGACTAGTTACAGAAAATGCAGAAAACAAGCACAAATGCAGGCTTTTAAACCAGAAAGTTGAAAGAGATAGAAAAACTGCCCATACGGACAATAAACTACAATTTATGGGCCAGAAACCATTCCTCTTGTGCTAGATAGGCTACCTAGTGCTTACCACTCCCAGCCTAGGGTTGCCACCTTTTTAAATGCCCAAAGTGGGACATTTTTGGTACAAACATCAGATTTTGCAGGCCAAAACATACCCACGGCCAGTACAAAGGACAGAACGTCCCTTTTTTGCCTAAATAAAAGGTTATTCTTATAGCATTTTAGTTGCTTATTCTGTTTCTTATAACATTTAGGTGTTTCAGATACAGAATAACTGTTTTATGCAACTATTGCATAAAATATAGGAAATAATTTTGTCCTAAAATCTCAGGACAATTCCCATTTTTACACTTTTTTAGCAGGACACAACTGCCCAAAGAGGGACTGTCCCTCGCAAAGTGGGACAGGTGGTAACCCCAACTCCCACTGATGAGGCAGAAGGCTTCCCTCTAACACAGAAAGGCTGAAAGGCTTGGGTGGCTCAGAAGCTTACAAACAGTCCTGGATACAACAAATCTGTATCTGGACTAGACTAGTTACAGGAAAGACAGGAAACAAGCTTAGATTTTTTTTTTTTTTTTTTTTTTTCAGAAAAGCAGCTAAAACAGCCCTAAAAACAATTCAAGTGCAGTGCAAGCTAGCACACTTGAGTGTGCAACAATATTAGAACAAACACAGTTTAAATAAATGCAATTTATTCAAACTGTATTCTAAACTGAATTCAATTATTGTTTTATTCAACTCTGAAATGTGGGTTCTGTTCCCAATGTAAATTCATTCTAATGTGTGACAGGTTTCTTATCAAGGGCAATGAATTCAGTTAGGACAAATTTTGACTGCAATTCTAGGAGGGTAGTCTACACGGCATTATGCCAATAGTGCTCATGTATTTGCATAGGTATGAGCATATGTTGAAGGAAAGAATTTATGAACAGCCATATAACATCAATAAAAGGAACCTCAACAATGTCTTGGCAAGGCATGTTTTGGACAACGAAAGTCACACGTTTAGGTTTGTAGTTATAGAAGGATTAAAGGAGGGAATGAGGGCAGTCCATGGGTACAGTTATTGGAACTAAGGGAATTATATTGGCAACAGACTTTGAACGCCCATGCTTGGCCTGGACTTAACGAGTCTTGCTCCATTGCACCCCTGTTGAAATTTAAAGCATTGACTAGGTAATGAAACAGGAGTAGGGATGAATGGTGCAATAATAACTCTGGCCCCTATGGTACGTACGGGTTTGCACTTTAAGTACCAAGCTATTTATGTGAACTTAATACTTAGTACACAATTTTTCCTCCTATTCAAGCCCCTTCAAGGAAATGATGTATGACATACACTTTATATACCTTTTAATTGAATGTCCCTATTGCCTGTTTGGTCTTAATATTTTTTACAATATATTTTTTACCATCTCATTACATGTATTGAAAGTTCAGTTACTTTTAGGTACTACTTTTTTAAGACTTTTTTATGTATACAATTTTGACTTCTCATTTTAATGTAATTTGATTTTTATTTATTTTATTTATTTTTTTATCAAATATTCTTTACAGAAACTAAAAAAAAAAAAAAATATATATATATATATATATATATATATATATGAAACAACATAATCTGTTCAATACAAAATGTTTACAGCTTTTTAGCTGGCTTGCAAGATTACACACTGTCAAAATGACGTGCACTTAAATCTTCCGAATACCAGATGGCAATGTGATGCTACTTTGCCTAAGAATGATTGGAGACACTCCCTCTTGAAACATTAAGGGAATTATTGTCATTGCTCAGGGATGTGTGTATAAAAGTTTTGTATCCTAACTGTTTTTATATTCTAATGAAGTTCCTATAAGGGACGAAAACACTTAATATATATGTATTTTATTGTTTTGGTTTTAAGTGGTTTTACCAAATAAAACAGTTGCTGCTCACGATCTTCAGTCTTGGATTTGTTTTGACAATAAAATGTAGTGATTGGTAGTTATTTGGCTTGTATATTAATTTATGAGCAATTGTTAGTTGAGTGTATTGGAGGTAATGTGGGAATTCCAACCATTTTAATTCTTTCATGGCATGACAGTGGTGAGTGTGGTTTTGCAGTCCAGAAGCAAATTTGGCAATTTTATAATAGCATGATTGTAGTTTATTGCTTAAGGATGCATGAAGGTTGGTAAAGATGGGGAAACCATAGAGGACTGAGGGAATTAAGAGGGAATGTGCCCATTTTATTGTTGTTGGCTTATCCATATACAGTTTATGTCTATATAGTTTACCTAGTTTTGAGTGTGATTTTTTGATTGTGTTAAGAATGTGTTGTTGGAATGATAGTTTATCATCTATAGTGATGCCCAAAACTTTAGCTGTTTTCACTATTTCAATTTCCATATTATTTAGGGAGTAGATTTTGAAATCTTGTAGGGGTGGTTTGAAGGAGAATATTAGTAGTCTGAATTTTGGGGATTAAGTAGTAAATGAGCTTTGTTTAGCCATGTTTCTAAGTTTGAGAAGGTGTTTTTTGTTATTTTGAGATCTGGGAAGTTGCTGGCTTAGGATATAACAGTAGAATCGTCAGCATACTGGATGAAGGAACTATGTAGGGAGATATTATGGAGAGTATTTATAAACACATTAAACAGTAATGGTAAGTAAGTTCCTTATGAATGCATCCGGAAAACTATGTTAAAAACCTGATTTCTACAGTGTTATGACAGTTGGCGAAGATGTAACTTTTAGTGATGTCTTCAGAATAACTTAGAATATTAATCAACACATCTGAGGACTGACTGCCCTTTGAGTGAAACAAATCTCAAGCACCTTTACTGAATGGATGTCTGGGATTTTGTAAGGTACCATTGCATCGCTAGAGCAGCTTCTATGGAGCAATTTTACTGAATGGATGTCTGCGATTTTGTAAGGTACAATTGCATCGCTAGAGCTACTTCTATGGAGCAACTTTACTGAATGGATGTCTGCGATTTTGTAAGGTACCATTGCATCGCTAGAGCTGCTTCTATGGAGCAACTTTACTGAATGGATGTCTGGGATTTTGTAAGGTACCACTGCATCGCTACAGCTGCTTCTATGGAGCAACTTTACTGAATGGATGTCTGGGATTTCGTAAGGTACCATTGCATCGCTAGAGCTGCTTCTATGGAGCAACTTTACTGAAAGGATGTCTGGGATTTTGTAAGGTACCATTGCATCGCTACAGCTGCTTCTATGGAGCAACTTTACTGAATGCATGTCTGGGATTTCATAAGGTACCATTGCATCGCTAGAGCTGCTTCTATGGAGCAACTTTACTGAATGGATGTCTGGGATTTTGTAAGGTACCATTGCATCGCTACAGCTGCTTCTATGGAGCAACTTTACTGAATGGATGTCTGCGATTTTGTAAGGTACCATTGCATCTCTAGAGCTGCTTCTATGGAGCAACTTTACTGAATGGATGGCTGGGATTTTGTAAGGTACCATTGCATCGCTAGAGCTGCTTCTATGGAGCAACTTTACTGAATGGATGTCTGGGATTTTGTAAGGTACCATTGCATCGCTAGAGCTGCTTCTATAGTAAGTGTTACAATTCTGGCATGTATTTTTTTAATACCATTATTTCAGTTTGTGCCCAAATAATAATTGATCATTCTGATCTTTAACAATTTTCTCCAGTGGCATGCAGAAATATGGTATACTGTACCTTTTCAGGCATCTCAACTAGTCCATACACAGTGAGGGATAAATCAAAATTTTGGATCCAAAGCTTTCAATTTTATGCTGCACTGCCTTGCAGTGGGAAAACTCCTTGTGGCTGCAGATGTAGAATTTTTCATTGAAAAGTACAGTTCTGGATTTCCAGATAATTGAAAACACGTAACATTTCATCATTACAGCAGATATATTCCACTCTGACATTATGTGATGCCTGAATGTTCATCAGAAATCCTGGTATACAGCATATTTATTTAACATTTGTTGATCAGGAAAGTCCGACTAGGACAGAAGCTATTTTCAGCAGAGGCCCGGGGAGAATCATTCCAGTTGCATGTCTTAGGAATATGGGAGGAAACCGGAGTACCCAGAGGAAACCCACACGAATGCAGGGAGGACATGCAGACTCTACACAGAAGGCACCCCAGCCAAGAATCGAACCAGAGAAAGTACAGTTGTGTACACTTACCATAAATATATATGTTCAAGTGTATTCACTGTTGCAGTCATCACCTGTGGGTTATCCCTGCTGTGGTAGCCCTCGGCTGGCCCGAATACCAGAGTCAACATTTTTTTTTGCATCGGCTGCCATCACCTGTAGTCTGACGTCAGGTTGTCAGTGCAATAAAGCAAGGCAGCCAATGTCATTACATCAGTTTTTCTTGCCCTAACCCATCAGAAGCACAAGGAAATAAGGAAAAGTGGTCCTGGTGGCTAAAAGCCACCATGGGAAGCTTATGTCCCCCTAGAGGAAGATACTATATGGCAGATGGAGAGAGTGAAACCAGGACCGCAACAGTGAATACACTTGAACATCTACATTTATGGTAACTGTACTATGTCCTTCATGCTTCACTGTTGCAGTCATCACCTGTGAGAGGATTCCCAAAGCTGAGGAGAGGGGTGGAAGGATAGGTTAGCATCCTAGGCATGGGTCAGCAGGCCCTGCAGAACTGTAGATGCAAACCCTGCCCTAGATTTAGAAAAAAGAGGTAGGTGGTAATGCTTTGTAAAGGTATGGACAGAGGTCCAGGTGGCAGCTTCCACAATGTCCTTGATGGGGACTCCTCTGAGGAAAGCTGTGGAAGTGGAGGGTGCACTAGTGGAATGGGTATGGATAGACTTGGGGGGTGGGTTACCATGTAGTCTGTAGCAGAAATGGATACAGTGTGATATCCATTTGGAAATGGTTTGTTTGGAAATGGGCTTCCACTCTGCTCCAGGGGAGAAGCTGACAAGTAGTTGGTCTGTTTTTTTGAATGGTTTAGTATGGTTCAGATAGCATCTGAGTTGTCTGTGCACGTCTAGCGAGTGTAGAATTCTTTCCCCCTTGTTTTGAGGGTTGAGAAAGAAGGTGGTTAGGTGTATGGCTTGGTTGAGATTCACATCAGATACCACCTTGGGCATAAAGGAGGGGTTAGACCTCAGGGAGACTTGTCTGCATGGAAAATGATGAAGGGCTCAAGAGCCATGAGAGCCTGAAGTTCTGATCCCCTTCTGACTGAGATGATAGCTAGTAGGAAGGCAGTCTTCCAGGAGAGGTATTTCAATTCTGTAGAAGCAGCAGGTTTGAAAGGAGGTAAGGTTCGTTTTTCTAGAACATAATTCAGGTCCTAGGGTGGCGTGGGAGGCCTTCTGGGAGGTCTGATATTAGAAGCCCCTCTGAGGAATTGCTTAATCAAAGGATGAGAGAAGAGGGGTGGATCTGAATCATAATGGGCAGAAATGGCTGAGGCATGGATTTTAATAGAGGAGAAAGAGAGGCCACTAATGAGCAACTCGGCTAGGTAATTCAAGATAACAGGGATGGAAGGATGGGAGGTTACTGGCCCCTTTGGTGTAGTTCCAGGAGCAGAATCTTTTCCATTTCCCTGAGTATGATTTAGTGATGCTGGGCCTTCTGGCCTCTGTGACGATGTGTAGGACCTGTTTGCTTAACAGGGCCTCCTTGTTAGCTTTTAAGGTATAAGCCATGCTGAAAGATTGAGAGTCTGTAAGTCTGGGTGCATTATCTACCCCCTCACCTGGGTCAAGAGGTCTGAGATCAGGGGAAGCTGCTTGGGGGGGCTGTAAGGTCAGGCTGCGCAGTAAGGGGTACCAATGCTGTCTGGGCCGATCTGGAGCAATGAGGATGGCCCTTGGTCTTGCCTTCCTTATCTTGATCAGTACCTTGGGAATAAGGGGAAGAGGAGGGAATGTGTACACAAAGAGGGAGTTCCAGGAGAAGGTCAAGGCATCCACCTTCCACGCTAGGAGGTGATACGCCCCGGTACAGGCCTTTTGCAGCTAGTGGTTGAGGTGCGAGGCAAAGAGATCCACTTCTGGAGTCCCCACTCCTAAGTGATTTGCAGAAAGATTTCCCTGTGGAGCTGCCATTCATGGGGGTCCAGTAAGTTTCTGCTTAGATGGTCTGCCAGGGTGTTGTTGACTCCTGGTAGGTACTGGGCAATTAAGTGTAGACCCATGGAGGTGGCTGTAAGCCAGAGGCTCATGGCTAACCTGCATAGGGGGTAATATTGGGCCCCCCCCCCGTTTGCTGATATACCACCTTACTGTGGTGTTGTCTGTTTTTATAAGGAGACTCCCTGGTCCGAAATGGGGTTTGAAAGATGTCAGAGCCTTTTGTACTGCCATCATTTCTTTCTGATTGATGTGCATGTGAAGTTGCTGGGCATCCCAAAGACTTTGGGTACACCTGCCTGCTAGGTGAACGCCCCAAGCAATGGCTGAGGCATCAGTGGTGATGGTCTGGCCAGAAGGGCGGAGGATGAAGGGAAGACCCTTGTTCCTGGCACAGGCCTCTGTCCACCAGAGAAACTTGGCCCTTATACATGGGATCAGAGGGAGAGAGGTCTCTAGAGACTGAGAGTGCTGGCACCAAAGATTCTTTAAATACCACTGAAGTTTTCTCATGTGAAGCCTGGCCAGAGGAATGAGAAGGATGCAATATACCATGTATCCCAGGGCTTGCAGGAACTTCCTCACAGTGAGATGACTTCTGGAAGCCAACTGGATAAAGTAGAGAGGCAGGAAGCTCTGCTTTTCTGGGGATAGGAAGGCCATTTAGGATGCTGTATCTAGCAAAGCTCCAAAGAAAATGATCTTCCTGGTGGGGTTTTGCTTTGATTTCTTCTTGTTGATGGGGAACCCTAGGGAAGTTAGGAGTGATTTGACAAAGAGAATGTCCTGGAGCAGCTTTTCTTTGCACTCTGCCTGAATGAGGCAGTCGTCCAGGTAAGGGTAAATCTGTACACTTCTCTGTCTGCAGAATGCCATGGCCGGGGCCAAGTATTTGGAGAATAGTCTGGGAGCAGTAGATAAGCCAAAGGGCAGCACAGAGAACTGAAAGTGTTGTGAGCCTGCTCTGAAGCGCAGGAATTTCCTGCACGATTCCCTGATGGGGATGTGGCAGCAGGCATCTTTTAGGTCTAGGGTCACTAGCCAGCCATTTTTTGTTAGCATAGGCAGCAGCTGCTGCAAAGTTAGCATTTGAATCTGGGCCCACCAGGGAGGTGTTCAGAATGGATAGATCCAGGACGGGGCACCAAGTGCCCTCTTTTCTGGGAACAAGGAAGAATCTGGAATAAAAGCCTTTGCCTGTTTGATCTGAAGGGACAGATTCTACTGCCCCCTGGGATATGAAAGTTTGGACCTGCTTCAATGCCTCTGCTCACTGATTTGGAGGTAAGTCTGGGTACCCTCTTGGAATTGGGAGTTCGCTGAAAGAGTATTTGTATCTCTGAAAAATGATCTTTAAGACTCATTGGTCCTTTGTTACAGAAAGCCAATTGTATTTGAAGAGGGAGAGCCTTCCTCCTAGTTTTTGATGAGTGAAAGGAGGGTGGGGGGGGGTCATTGTGAGCATTTGCCATAGAAGGTTGGCTTAGAACTCCCTGCCTTAGAGACGGAAGTGGTCCATTGTTTGCTCCTCTGTTGGCCCTGGGATAGGAGCCTGGATGGTCTGTCCCTGCGGGGCTTACCTTGGCCCTGTCTGCTAGGTGCAGGGAAGACCCACTGCTTAGAGGGAAAGTTCCTGCTGAATCTGGGAAGTTGAACCAAAAAGAAATATTTTACTGTTTGCAGAGATTTTGCTTTGTCTTCCATCTTTTTAAGCAATTCTTCTGCTTTTTCTCCAAACAGCTCCTTATCTAGGGGTGCATCAATAAGTTTAGACTTGACATGATCAGGGAGTGGTTGTTCCTTCAGCCATGCATGTCTTCTCATAACAGATCCTGTCACTGCTGCCCTGCTCGAGGCTTCTAGGGCATCATATCCATGTTGTAGTGAGTGCTTGGCCACTTGACAAGCAGAGTGCAGTAAATCTGCTAACTCTTTTGAATTGATACAGTCAAGAAAGGTAGCAATCTTCTGTTTTAATCGCTCCAAAGTTTGTTGCTGATATTTTAACATATGGAACTGACAGTTGAGTGCTCTGAGAGCTAAGGTTGCAGAGGTGTATACTTTTTTACCCCATCTGTCCAGAACTCTGGAATCCTTGTCAGAAGGAAGAGGATTCTTGGCAGAACTAGTCTTAGCTCCTTTAGGTCCCTGTGTAATAACCTCTGGCTTTGCAGCAGGATTTCTGTACAGGTATTTGTGAGAATCTGGTACTCTGTAGTACCTGTTAGTTTTACTAGGAACAAGAGGGAGTGTGTCAGGGGCTAAGCTGAATTCATGGAAAACATCATCCGCCACTTCTAAAACAGGGGGGATGGCCAGGGGTCTGTGCTGGAGAAGGTCCAGAAATTCTCTCAGTCTTTTCTTAGACTGTGAGAAGTCCTGATATTCCCACTGGAAATGTTCCCTGAGGAAATGAAGGGTTTTCCCAAAGGAAAGGTCCTCTGGAGGGGAGGCAGAAGGGATGGATTCCTCTGCATCTAATCCTCATAAGCAGTTAAGGGATGCTGTTCCTCTTCAAAAACTGCATAGTCAGTCAGATTCCTCAGAATCCTGTTATGTCATAATTTCTGGAGAAGGGTGCCTTTTCCTTTTAGAAGTTGTGGGGTGACTACCCCGGATAATGGAGAAGAGATCCTCCACCATTTTAAGCATTTGTGCTTGGAGTGGTTGAGCAGTAGCAAGATGGTGGGTAGAAGCAGATTTCTTAGGAGTGGCCTAGCTTCTAGGCCTGACAGAATCCGTCAGTCTGAGAGAAATGTTAGTCAGATGTGAAGATGTCAGTTTTTGTCTAGATTCGATAGTGCAAAAAGCCTCCTTGGAAGCCGGTGCCTGCGTCGCTGCTCCTGACCCAACACAGGCAGAGACAGACAAAGGCTCGGAAGATGAAGAAGATTTCTGTGGCACACCGGACTCCGAAAGCGTCTCGGTAGAGGCCTGCATAGATATCAAATCGGGCATCAGGGGCTGCGAAGGTGCCTCACTGAATTCCAGAGAACTGACGACCTGCTTAGAGTTAGTGCCATCAGAAAGCTTAGCCTTGTGCGGTCTGTCTCTATCTTTATCTCTACGTTTTCTTGGAATGTCCACAGTTTGTTGGTTGACAGACATCATATCAGAATGCGAACACGGAACACGAAACTAACTGTCTACAAAAAGAGCTCTACGGCGAATGGTTCTCGCATTAAAGAGGGCACAGAACCAGCAATGTGGGACGTTGTGGTCTGGGTCTAAACAAGCGACGCAGCAAGAATGGAAGTCTCGGTGTGGGATCTGGGACACTATAACAAACTTTCAAACCCTAATTAAGTGGGGGCCTTGCCACCCCCACACTTCCCCTAACTAAATATATCAACTCCAAGATCACTCTACATTGGGGAAAAGGGTAAATTCCCGATAACGGCTGTGCCACCCACATCCCCCCAACTAAATATACTAACTCCAAGATCACTCTACATTGGAGAAAAGGGCAAATTCCCGATAACGGCCAAGCATTTTTTTCCCTATGAAAAATTTCACAGAAGTGGGCGTTCACGGTTTTAAGCTTTCACTGTTTAGCCGTCGATGTTTAGGTGTTCAACAAGCTAAACCTTCGCTGTTGTAATATAGACCCTAAATCAGGGTGGAGAACAAGACATAAGTAAAGGCACAAACAAACAGACTGTCAGGAGAGAGGCAAGTGGAGAGGGAATAGACAGGGGTAGGCATGTTGAAAGGAATAAACAAGGGATAACAGGGAGCAGAGAAACAGAAAATGTAAAACAAAAGCCCCATGTTGGATAAAGACAATATGGTATGCTGTGGGAACTTCAGGACTCTGGGGAGACAGGGAAGGAGCTAAGCCCAGGCAAATGCCAAAGGTCATGTGGTTGAACCCTGTTAGGTAACCCAGGGGAATAGGACCCATAAGGACTAGTTCTGAATGGAAGAGGGCAAGGCTGGGGGTAAAGAATCATAGTACTATTACGTGGATAATTGTCAGCTTTTAGCCCCAATAACAGAAAGATACTGCATAAAAGATTAAGTAAATATCAGGTAGACATAGTCTTACTACAGGAGATGAAAATAAAAATTTCATGAGGTTACTGAGCAGGGAATTCTCAAAAGGGGAATATTACCATGAAGTTGGAAGGAGTAAAACAGGCATGGGACTTCTGTTTAGGAAAAGCTGGAGAAGTCAGAGGGATAGACTGGCAGGGAAGGATAAAGGCTCACAGGCAAACAAGAGGACACATATGCAGCAAACAAGGGTGACAACCACAAGTTATGAGAATTGCCTACTTGTAGCCTTGCTGTGACTGATTTTATAGCCATCTGGATAAACAAAGCTGATATAAGTATACTTTTTTGTATTTGATCTGTTTCAGTGATAGTTAAAAGTGTACTGCATTTATTTATTTGCTTGATTGTACGTTGCTGGTCTCCCGTCTGTATTTTATTCTTCCCCACCCTCCCGCCTAAGTGTTGTTGTATTCTTAAATTTGGTGGTTTTGGAATTGCCCACCCATGCTGTAAATTTGATTTTCACACACTCCTGCCGGTTCCATCTCATTTGCTCACTCTACTGAGTACAGTGAGATCATTTGGGAAGGACTACCCCCTTGCTTCTTTGATTATGGACACTCCCCCCTGTCCCGTCTCATCAGCTCATTCTACTGTGTACAGACACAGTATTTGGGAAGGTCAGCCCCCTTAATTTCTTCATCTTGAATTATCTTCTGATTCCTCCCTCTCCACTAAAAAAAAAAAAAAAAAAAAATTACACTTTATTCAGATGCTTTTACTGTAATTGTGTTCCTCCTACTTTATTACCTTATTTTGCTTTGCTGCTTGCTCTTAAGTTTTCAAGGGCTTTTATTCTGCTGTATTTATTACTGCTTGTTAGTAGCCTGATTAAATTTGTCTGTTATTCTAAACCTTTTAGTTTTGGTTTTAGCACTTGAGCTTCAGGCCAATTATTTTACACTTAAGAAGGATTTTGTGGTCTACACTCTTGAGGAAAAAACCCTTATCAAAACCCTCTTTCCATAAGTCCGTCCAAGTTTTCAGAACACTATATCTGGACAATTGCCATCAGTTTCTCCTGCCAGCCTGGTCAACATGGGCATACTGAGACAGTGTAGCAACTGCATCATGTTCACTGACAGCCCTCTTCTCCTTGCACATAATTCTTCTGCTTGCGTGAAATGCATCTACATCAGTAACCTGGAATTCATGCTCTCTCACTCCTGTCAGTCCTCCTGGCAAAGAGAAGATTGCCAGCACAAACACCACATCACCCACATCACATAGCCAAGCACAACACACACCCACCTATGCAGAGGCCCTCAATAAAAACTTACCTAAACAGCAGAGACCTCCAAACCACACTCAAGCATTCCACACACAACACCAAACACATCACACACAATAAACCAACACAACCTATTAGGCATAACAGTAAACCAAACATACTAGTCATTGGTGACTCAGTTATGACACACACCAATGTCCCCCTCACCAGGCTCGAAAAGGAGAAGGTCATGGTCAGTTTGTCTGTCTCGTGCCAGACTCCGCCACATCACGCACACACTTAAGTGTCTCCACAACAAGTACAAGTATGACTCTGCCATTGTCCATGTTGGTGTGAATGACTTGAGACATACCACCCCGGCTATATGAAGAGAGACATGACTGAGCTCTCAGAGTATGTGTCCCAGGCAGGTATGATTCTAACCCTAAGCAGCATCCATCCTTCACCAAAAATGACACCACAATGCCAATAAAAAGTAATTGACTTCAAGAATTGGCTTAGTTTCTGGTGTCATTTCAAGGGGCTCCAGTATCTGTCTGCCTTGGATGACATGGTTGACAGGCCTCGGTGCTTTGCCAGAGATGGCCTCCACCTGTCACCCCTGGGATTCCAGATTTTGGTCAAGGTCCTTGCCTCCCCCATTGTGCCTTTTTTTAGGCAATGTCCCAAAGACAAATCTTCCAACATAAAAGATCTGTCAAAAAGCAAACTGAAGGTCATGCAGCTCAATGCAAGGAGCCTTAACCTGAAAATGCACTCACTGGAGGCTCTCCTCACACTGGAAGAGGCCAACATCTGTGCAGTCACAGAAATCTAGTTCAAGACTGCTGAGAGCAGCAGCAGCCTTAAACTAGGTTGAGAGCATCCCTGCCTTACAAAGCTATACCTCATTGCACACATTCCAACCCCAAAATTAGGTCAGGAAGACTAAGGGTGGCGGAGTCTCTATCTTCATTAAGAACAGGTACACCTCCAGACTGGTTCACCAGCATGAAGCACTAGAACTACTCCAGGTGCAGCTGACAGTTAGCAAGACACCCATCCAAGTTATAGTCAGCTATAGACCCCCCCATGACTCAGGACTCCCACTCCTCCTACCTGCACCTACTTGACTCCATTAAGGTACCCCCTAACACTCTGATCCTTGGTGACGTTAACTACCCCACCACAGACTGTGTGAACTACTTTTCAAAAATCAACTTAACATCACTACTCAACCAGCATGCCCAAACCAAAATAGCAAAACAGAAGCCATCATTATTAAACTCCAACTTAACACCAAAAAATCTATTTACATTATTTGTTTGTATCTTCCCCCAGGTAATAACATCCCAATATTAGAAGACTTTCTAAGTTGGGTCTCTACCACCTACCCCCAAGAAACCATAATTCTTGGCTTAAGCTAACATAGACTGGAACACTATTAATAATGACAATCCTCCTCTCATATTAACCTACATGGTTTCTGCAAACTATTACCTCAACTACAAGAGTCAACAAGCCCAGTAATAAAGAGAGTATACTAGACTGGATACTCACAAATAAAGTTAACAAACAATATAAAGTAGGTACTTTGCCAGATGACATCAGCGACCACTCCCTAACCTACATTACTAGACTAAAATCAGAATATGTCAACCTCCCAAATACAAGGCTAATTCGATCTCTCAAGCATTTTAACATAGACCTCTTTAAAGCTGATCTGAGAGCATGTAAATGGAATTGTTTAAAATCACTTCCTCTGGAGGAAGCAGTATTGTTTAATACTACATTCTTATCCATACTTAATACACATGCTCCTGAGCGCTCCATTAGAATTAAGACCAAACCTGCCCCATGGTTGACCTCCTACACTAAAAAACTCATGCATGCTAGAAACAAAGCATGGACAAAATGGAGATGTGATAGACAAAACCTGATTTAGTTAATTTCCAGCTTAGAAATCTTGCAAAAAAATCAATAATCTCTGACAAGAAAAACGTCTACTGTAAGCTTCAGGAAACTCATATTAACAACTCCAAACAGTTCTGGTCCTCAGTAAATAGACTTCTCTACCCAGGGACTGCTAAAACTCCTTCCTCTAAATACTGATCCAGATACCCGCTCCAGACTGCTAATGTCTTCAACTCTTTTTTCTCTGAAACTATTCAATCCTTAGCCAAACAAATGAACCCTAACAACTCTCATATACCAACTAACATAACCACCTCCTCTTTTAACTTCTCTCTAAAACCTATATCTACCTCTTTCATCTATAAACTCATTCACAAACTGAAACCCTGTACACCTTCCTGACAACACCCCTATACTCTCTCAACTTCTAATCCCTTACAACAATCTCAACTCACTTCGCTCCTCTAGTAAAATCATGACAAAATCAATAAAGGTAAACAATACAGCAGGTGGTTCTCTATTCACTAACACTATAGGTAGAAGTTGGAATCTCTTACCTAGTGACATAACCTTGACTACATCCCTGCCTCTATTCAAACAGAAAATTAAACTTTACTACCTAAACCATTGGCTTTGTTCCTGCAGTGCACCTGACTAACCTTTTCTTTTACACATTTCTTATCTATTTTTGTCTCTTCTTCCCCTCTTTTAACTGTTCTAATCTAACTATGCATAATTTATGTAAAATTGCTAATAAGTAATTGCAAATATGTAATGCTAATATGTAATGAACTGCATACGGTAAACGAACTGCATATGGTATATATGTTTCTCTTTAAAATTATCCTTCCCTCTGGATGGTCTTTTTGACTTCCAATTTTTGCTATTTCTTAAGAGTAATGATTTTTTATGTAATGTACTTAGTATTTAGTGGAGCTTTTCTCCTCGGGCCTCTGCTGAAAATGGACATGTATCCAGCCAGACTAGCCCGGTCAACAAATGTAAAATAAAATAAATAAATAAATAAATAAAACTATTCCTGCACTAATGCACTAACCCAACATTTCCTTGACTTCATCAGTACTAACACACTAGACCAGCTCGTCTCATCCCCCACATGGGCAGATAACATTCTGGACTTGGTTATCACCAACATGGGTGACCACTGCACCACTCCCATAGTAAATTCTTCCCTGGTGAGATCAGACCATCGGTCTGTTTCATTTGAAGTTTCTATCTCCCAACCCCTCCCCCCAGCCATAACCAGACTAAAAATAACTTCTCAAAATCTGACTACAACCTCCTAAGGGAGGGTATCATTAGCTTCACACCACCCCCCCTCTCAGAGGATGCATACAACTATGGTGAACAGTACGCCAATGCAGTACACAAGCACCTGTACACCTGAATGGACTTAGCCATACCCAACAGAAATAAAACCTGCTCCTCAAGGAAACACAAACTTATCTGGTGGACATCCTCTATCAACAGGTTTTGTAACAAAAGGAAGAAACTGTTGCCCAAGAGTAAAAAGGCACAAATTTCCAGTTGGAAAAACTCCCTCCTTAGCCTCAACAAGCAAATTAGATCACTAGTGAAAACCTTTGAAAGCCGATTATGAATCAAAACTATCCTCAGAAAAAAAGGGAAACCACAAAGCCTTCTTCAGTTAAGTCAGGAACCACCATGGCACAGTGCAGGTTTGTTCCGAATTAGTACTTAACTGTACCACCTACACCGATCCTGCTGACGTAGCCATCCTGCTAGCAGATAGGTTCAGGGCAAACTTCACCCCCCCCCCCCCAAAGTCCCTTTCGACTTGTTCTGCACCTCATATCTCCATAAATTAAGTGTTAAAGGCCCTATCCAAGGCAAAGAAAGTACAGTTTTGTACCTACCATAAATGTAGATGTCCGAACTGGATAGCATCTGCAGTCATAACAACTGGGTTGTCCTGTCGTCAGGCAGCCCTTCAGTCGGCCGGATTCCAAAGTCCGGGTCCGGCTTCGGCTGATGTCGCACTTCACCCGACGTCATCTCTGTTGGTCTTCGGGTATAAAGGCATCAGCCGACGCCATTTTCCTCAGTGTTTCTTGCCCCAGATGCCAATTGCCCTCTTGGAAGGCTAAAATTTGGATGAATGCCAATGTTTCCAAAAGGTAGAAGACAAACACAAAAATAAGTATGTATGTACATATATACAAACAAATACACCATAAGAGACTCCCCACCAGCTAGCTATTAGGAGGGTAAACACCCTAGGAGTACCACAGAGGGAAGGAGGGAGGTAATCCTGACTGCAGATGCTATCCAGTTCGGACATCTACATTTATGGTAGGTACAAAACTGTACTATGTCCTTCATGGATGCATCTGCAGTCATAACAACTGGGTAGAATACCATAGTCAACTAGGGGAGGAGGAAAAACTAGATTATGGGGTGGTTAGGATCCCTTGCAGTACAGCAGTGGCAAACCCTGCTCGGGATATAGAATAGAGAGGTAAATTATAATGCTTGGCAAATGTATGCACGGAGGTCCAAGTAGCCTCAATAATGTCTTTGGTTGCCACTCCTCGTAAGAAGGCTGTGGTAGTGGCTGTTGCCCTTGTAGAATGAGGCCTTATGTTCTGTGGAATTGGTTTTCCATGGAAGGAGTAACAGAATCGTATGCAATTTCCTATCCATTTGGAGATTGTCTGTTTGGAAATAGCTTTTCCTTCTCTTCCTGTTGCATAGGCTACAAAAAGCTGGTCAGTTTTTCTGCTACTTTTTGTTCTGTCCAGGTAGTAGCGTAGCTGCCTATGTATATCCAAGGTGTGTAGTATTCTTTCCCCTCTGTTTTGTGGGTTGGGAAAGAAGGCAGGTAGGTGGATTGCCTGGTTTAAGGACACTCTGGATACCACCTTAGGCATAAATGTAGGATTAGTCCTCATGGACACTCTATCTTGGTGGAAGATTAGGAAGGGCTGTACTGCCATTAGGGCCTGAAGTTCAGAAACCCTCCTTGCTGAGGTTATTGCCAGAAGGAAAGCAGTTTTCCACGATAGATGTTGTAGGTCTGCTGTTGCTGCTGGTTCAAAAGGTGCGAGTGTCAAATTTTCTAGCACAAAGTTCAAATCCCAAGCTGGCAATGGTGGTTTCCTTGGAGGTTTTACATTCTTGATTCCTCTGAGGAACTGCCTGAGTAAAGGATGTGAAAAGACAGGTGGATCAAAACTGTATTCTGCTGATATAGCTGATGCATGTATCTTGATGGAGGAATAGGACAGGCCTGTATGTAGAAGCTCTGCCAAGTACTCCAGAATGTTAGCCATATCTATATTTGACACATCTTTTCCTCTTTCAGTACTCCAAATGACAAACCTTTTCCATTTTCCTGCATAATTCCTTCTTGTTGAAGGTCTGCGGGCTTCTAGGATAATGTCTTTAACCCTTTGGGAAAGTTCTGGATTAGTTGCTGCTATGTGATGTTCCATGCAGTCAGTTGCAACGTTTTAGGTTCGGATGCATGATGCTGTAGTTGTTCTGAGTTAACATCAAAGGCATCAGGGGTATTGACCACAAGTTGTTGCGAGACATGCTTCTCAGCAATGGGTACCAGTGTTGTCTTGGCCAGTTTGGAGCTATCAGGGTTAGCGTTGGACGTTCCTCCTTGATTTTAGTAATACCTTGTGTATCAAGGAAGAGGAGGGAATGCATATGCTGTTAGGCCTTCCCAGCTGAAGGAGAGCGAATCCACTTTCCATGCCAGTGGGTGGAATGTCCTTGTGCAGAATTTTTGAGCTGGTGATTGAGAGGGAAGCGAATAGATCTATCTGAGGCATTTCCATTTCCTTGAGATGGTCTTGAAGATGTCCGATGTAGCATCCATTCGTGGGCATCCGATGTGGTTCTGCTTAACATGTCTGCTAGAGTATTCTCCTTTCCGGTACAAACATTGCCTGTAACTGGATGTTGTAGCTGAGTGCCAGGTTCCAAAGCTCCAAAGTCATTCTGCATAGGGGTATGAATGAGTGCCTCCTGTTTGTTGATGTACCACATGACTGTGGTGTTGTCCGTCCTTATCATCAAATGGCCTTCTTTGAGAAATGGTCTGAAGTTTTGGATTGCCAGTTTTACTGCCAGCATCTCTTTTAGGTTGATGTGCAGGTGAAGTTGATCCTGGGTCCACAAACCTTGCACGCATTTGTCCAACATGTGAGCCCCCCATCCTAGGTCTGAGGCGTCTGTTGTGATGGTCTGATTTGCTTGACAGCTGCGAAAGGGTAGTCCCGGGTTTGACTGGCATGCTTGAGCCCACCATAGGAACTCCTGTTCTAAGCATGGAATTAGTGGAATTTCTGCTTCTAGGCTGTGACTGTGTTGAGACCATAAATTCTTTAGATACCACTGCAGTTTTCTCATATGTAGTCTGGCATGTGGGACCAAGATTATGCATGATGCCATGAAGCCCAAGGCCTGCAGTACTTTTCTTGCTGTTAACTTGTTCTGTTTTGTTAGAGCCAAGAAGTAAAGAGGGAGTTCTTTTGTTTTTCTGCAGTTAGGAATGCCATTTGTCTTACTGTGTCCAATTCGCCCAAGAATGTCCTTGTTTGGGATGGTATCAGCCTTGACTTTTGTAAATTGACTGTGTATCCCAGTGCTTGTAGCAAGTAAATTACCCTTTGTAAATCTGTTGTCAGCTTGCTCTTGTTGTCCCCTTGTAGCAGGCAGTCGTCCAGGTATGGGTAAATTTGGATTCCCTGTAGTCTGCAGTGGGCGATTACTGATGCCAGGCATTTTGTGAATACTCTGGGCGCAGTAGATAAGCCAAAGGGCAATGCTGAGAATTGATAATGCTCTGATCCTGCAAGAAATCTGAGGTATCTTCTGCATATTGGTCAAATGGGGACGTGCAGGTATGCCTCCTTGAGATCTAGAGTCACCAGCCAACACTCCTTGCCCAGCATGGGAAGAAGTTGCTGTAGGGTCAGCATTTTGAATTTTTGGGACAATGATGTATGTATTTAAGGTGGACAGGTCGAGAATAGGTCTCCAACTTTTTTCCTTTCTTGGAACTAGGAATAGTCTGGAGTAGAATCCTTTTCCTTGTTCTGTAATTGGCACTCTTTCCACAGCTCTCATCTTTGCTAATTGCATTATCTGTTGTAGAGCGTCTGTGTTTTGATTTGGAGGTAGGTTTGGTATTCCTCTTTTGACTGGTAAAGTGTGGAAGTGGAACCGGTAGCCTTGATCTATGGTTTGCAAAATCCACTTGTCTTTTGTGATGTAGTGCCAGTTTTTCGAAAATAAGGTTAATTTGCCGCCTAATGGAGCTGCTATTTGTTCCCTGGTAGGCGGATTTAGAGTTAAGTCACTGTGATTGTGTTGTTGTAGTGGCAGTGGTTGTGTCTGTGCCTCTGTTATTACCTTGCCACTGTCGTCCTCTATAGGCACCTCCTCTGGATTGGTTTCTGCCTCTGGGACGCCTATTCCTGCCCGTTTGGGATCTTGTGGAGTCAGGAAAGGACCAATTTTGGCAGGCCAGTTCCTGCTAAACCTTGGTGACTGAACCTGCAAGAAATCTTTAACTGTTTGAACAGATTTTGCCTTTTCTTCCATTTTCTTCATTACCTGCTGGGCAGGTGTACCAAACAAACTGGTCTTATCCATAGGAGCATCTAATAACTTAGCTTTAACATGATCCGTAAGACTTGTTCTTTTAGCCATGCATGTCTTCTTATCACTGTGCCAGTCATGGCTGACCTAAATGAAGCCTCCAGTGCATCATAGCCACATTTTAAGGAATGGTTACTAACCTGTTGTATGTTATTTACCATTTCTAATACATATTTCTTATCGACAGAGTCATCAGAGGATAGCTTTTTAGTTAACTGATCAAGCATAAACTCTTGGTATTGTATCATGTGAAACTGGCAGTTTAAAGCTCTAGCTGAGAGAGTAGCTGAGGTGTAGACTTTTTGCCCCATCTGTCTAAAGACCTGGCTTCCCTTTCAGAAGGAATAGGGTTTTTTGCTGTGGCCGAGGCTACTGCCTTAGGACCCTGGGATATAGTTTCGGGGTCTGCAAGAGGGGCCTTGTAAAGGTGATGATGAGTGTCTGGTACCCTGTAGAATCTATCTGGTTTGGCAGGGGCTGGAGGTAAAGAGTCTGGAGCAGAGCAGACATCATTAAAGGCATCGTCCACCACAGAAAGGACAGGAGGTATAGCTAAGGGCCTGTGCTGTGGAAGATGCAGAAAAGTCCTAAGCCTTTTTCTGGAATCTGAGAAATCCTGCTGCTGCCATTGGAATTGCTTTCGCATGGCATGTAAGGTTTCCTCAAAGGAGAATTCTTCTGGTGGGGAAGCAGCTGGAATGGATTCTTCAGCATCTGAGTCTTCATAATTGGAGAAAGGAGCCTCTGGCTGGTCTGTTATGTCTGATTCATCGGCTGAATCATCAGAGGACACAGGCTCGGGGGGCTCTGCCCTAGGTCTCTTCTCTGGGGGCTGAGAGGCCCTGTCTGGGTGGGATTGAGATCCCCTAATCAATGATATTAAATCTTCTGCCAGAGTAAGCATTTGTGAGCTAGATGTGGGCCTGGTTGTAGGGGTTTGACAGGCACTGCTGTAGTAGATTTGGCTGCTTTAGCCCTGGCAAAGGCCTTAATGGACATGGCTGCTGGGGCCTAGCAGCACCACGTGCTGGGGTAGAGACATCCAATGGAATGGTGTCTGATAAGTCAGTAGCAACCACCGTAGTGGATAAAATTTCTGAGGCCGATTCAAGTGAAGTAGCAGGAGCCTCAGTGGTAGTCATAGTTTCAGCTGTACTTTGATCAGTTTTCTCGGTTTCGGCCGAAACCGAGACACTCGCGGTTTGCTTAACCATGGTTTCGGCCGAAACCGTGGACCGCGAGTGTCGGTCTTTTTCTTTGCGCTTTTTAGTGATTTGGGAAGTCGGAGGATCCGACGGCATAATATACGCAAAATCTGAGCCGAAAAACTGTTCAGCAAACTCCGACCGACGCCTAAGCCGCACGCCGGTTGAAAGAAGCACAGGCCGAACAGGCTGCTACGTCGTGGGCTGGGCCTAAACAAGGCAAACAGTAAGAGTGGAAATCTTTATGAGGTATTTGTTTCCCACAAGTCAAACAATTTACTTTTTCTGACATCGGCTGAGGCAAGAAAGAGTCCCCAACGGGGTACTTAGCTTTAGAAGTCTTCAAGTAGTATTCGTAGTAGTAATCTCTGGATCCGACCGACCGCACTTGCGAACAGCTTCTGCTTCGGCGCCACGCCGCAAGAAAGACTGAGGAAAATGGCGCCGGCTGATGCCTTTATACCAGACCAACAGAGATGACGTCGGGTGAAGTGCGACATCAGCCGAAGCCGGACCCGGACTTTGGAATCCGGCCGACTGAAGGGCTGCCTGACGACAGGACAACCCAGTTGTTATGACTGCAGATGCATCCATGAAGGACATCACAGCTTCCATGGGAAATTATAGCATCCTCGGCTGTATTCTGCACCATCTCCAGCAAGAACTACCTCCGTCATTGAGCACCCAATTCAACCACAGCCTAAGTACAGGCTTCATTCCATCTAACAGAGTGGAGACCTGCCATTGTTATCCCTTTGCACAAAGTTGGTGCCACTAATATCCCTGGAAACTATCAACCCATTAGCCTGACAAGTCTGATCTGTAAAGCCATGTATTATTATGGACCTCATAAACAAGGTCTCCAAGCACTTGACCCAACCAATTGCCCTCATAAACAAGGACATAGGCAATTATTTATTTATTTATTTATTCATTTATTTCACATTTGTTAACTGGGTTAGTCCAGCTGAGCGTTTGGCTCATTTTCAGTGTAGACCTGGGGAGAAAAAGCTCCACAGTGAGTTTTGAATTTTACATACAAACAGTTAAGAAATTATCATTTGCAACTAAACAAACCGTAAACAAGATAACATTTACAATAAATCATACAGAAAACACTCGGGTACAATGTCATTAAAGGAATAATGCATTCATAATTCTTGTTTGGTTATATACAGTATCAGTACAAAAGGAAAAGCATGGGGATGAAGTGGTTAAACAGTGAGGGGTATCAGGGGAGGAGAGGAAAATTAGGGAGAAGGAATAGAAGGGAAGGATATAGTGGAAGAATGGGGAAATAAGAATGAGAGGACTGATGGATGGGGAGGTATTAAAGTCGGGGTAGGGTAGTTTCAGGGAGGATGACTACAGTAACAGGACCATTTGTTTGTTAGGTATCTCCGAGTGGCTAGCTTGAAATGCTTGGTATGGTTAAGGGACCTAATTTCTTGGGGTAGTTGGTTCCAAGCTACAGCAGGGTTATAGTTATAGTGTAAACATCCTGTTTTGCTTTTGGGTTTATAAATCTGTAGGAAGTCTTGGTCTAAGCTACGTAGTTTCCTGGTTGGGGAATATTTAGATATAATAGATAGAAGGCTAGGACAGAAAAATGCTAGACAGAGGATAGAGTGGATAATTTGTAGTTGATGGAGTAGGAGCAAATGAGGGAATTCGAGCCAGTCCAATTGTTTAAGGGATAAGCAATGGTGTGATTTGTAGGGTTGGTTTGCAGCGAATCTGGCCACCTTATTATAGGTAGTTTCAAGTTTTGTAATGAGTGTGATGTTAAGGTTTGTGAATAATTGACAGCTATAAAGAAAGGTGGGAAGAAGAAATGCATGGGAGAGAGTTATTCTGGCTGTGTTGTTAAATGTCTCTTGTTGCGATAAAAGAGTCAAAGTTTCTGGTGAGTTTTTTTGATAGAATTAGTGACTTGGAGATCATATTTAAGCTGATCATCTATTATGAATCCCAGCAGTTTAGTGCTGGGTTCAGCAGTAATGATAGTGTTATTGCTTGATAGGATGGAAAATGTAGTTTTGAGATTGATGAGATTTTTGGGGAGGAAGAGTAGGAGTAAGCTTAGTTTTCTTAGGGTTAAGAATTAATTTGTTATCAAAAAGCCATGTCTTTATGGTGTTGAATGAAGCTTGTGCAGTAGAGTGGAGGTCAGATGGTTTGTCTGCAATGGTGATGACAGTTGAATCGTCTGCATATTGTACAAGTGTAGAGTGGTGACAAGAGGTGTAAAGTAGGTTAGCGAAAATATTAACGAGCAGTAGCCCAAGTACGGATCCTTGGGGGACTCCCATTGGCAAGTTAAGGGGGGGATAGTGCAGAATGACATTTAACAGCTTGCTGGCGGTTAGAGAGATAGCTGGAAAACCAGGATATGGTGGGAGGAGAGAATTTTAAATGGGAGAGTTTGTCCAAGAGGAGGGGATGGGAGACAGTGGCAAAGGCTTTGGAGAGGTCGTGGAACAGACATGAAACTAGTTTATTGTTGTCATGGGCCAGTGATACAGTATTGATGAAGGATATTAGTGCAGTTGTAGTACTGTGTTTGGGACGGAATCCGTGTTGCTTCTCTTGTAGAAGGTACTGCATTATCTGCTTGTGAATGCATTTCTCTAGAATCTTAGAGAGGGGAGACCGTATAGTAATTGGTCTGAAGTTTGATATATCAGAAGAATTACCGCCTTTGTGTATAGGTAATGTGAAGAATGTTTTCCAAATTGCTGGGACATATGATTCAAAGATAGATCGGTTAATCAGGATGGAAACTGGATAGGCTAGGGGTTCAGCAGCAATCTGTAGGAAATAGGAAGGTAGATTATCAGCTGAGGGGGAGCAGGGTTTGAGTTTGGAGAGTAAGGATTTAATATAGTTAGTTGAAACATATTTAAGGGAAAAAGAGTTAGAAGGATAGGGAGGAGAAGTAGAGATAGGGGAGTTATTATCATTTTTTCCTAGTCGGAAGAGCATTTATTATGGTGGTTATTGAGTCAATAAAATGATTGTTAAATGTAGTGGCAGTTTCTTCTGGAGTTTTATTTGGGCATGGGTTTGGAGGGGAAGAGTTTCCTGGATGTAGTATATGATTGACTGTGTTCCAGAATTTTTTGGGATCTGATTTTAGGGTAGTGGGAGGGTTTTCATAGAAGTTAGTCTTGTCTTTGTTGATAACTTCCTTTATTTGATTCCTAAGCTCTTTATAAGTCTGTAGGAGAGAAGGGGTCTTAGTTTTGGTCCATAATTTCCATATCCTGTCACGGTTTTTCATCAGAGTTTGAGTAGATTTGGTCAGCCAAGGAGCAGTGTTAGATTTGATTCTTATTGTATGGAGAGCAGCAAGGGAGTTGAGGATGTTAAGAAAGGTGGAGTTGAAAGAGTGGACAGCCTCATCTAAGGGGAGAGTAGTGAGATGGGACCACTTAATTCTAGAGAGTTGGTCAATGAAAGAGTCGGGACCTAAAAATGAGATTTTGCAGAAAGTCATAAACTTGAAAAGTCTGGTGAAATGGGGAGTATGTCTGGTTACTGTGATGGGGCAGTGGTCACTAAGGGCATTTGGTAGAGTGTGAGGGTTATGGTAGTTTTGGGACTGAGACACCAAAATCCAGCCCAGAAGAGACTGTGGAAGGTGTGATTTGTTAATATAGGTAGGGATAGTGATTAGCTGCTCAAATCCATGTAGGTTGATACAAGAGGTAGTACTGGGAGTTTGTATTGAGAGCCAATCTATGTTTACATCCCCTAGTACGATGGTTTCATCATGGATGGTCCAAGAGAGGTGAGCCCGAGTGTAGCGAGGGCGAATGGAGCAGGGCCCTACCGAGTAGCTGCTGATTTAAAAAAAACTATCAGTCAGCCCTATACCAGAATGGTTCAGGATTACTTCAAGAAATTGAAAGCTTCTGTTAATATTCATGGAGTCAGCTTAGTAGTATTATATAGGGATAGAGAGATAGTTAAGGTGTAGTTATGAGAGGGGTGCAAGGGTCAGTATAGGGCACCAGGTTCCCATGGTACTGTGCTCACACTGGTTACAGATACATATATTCCAGGGAGGAATAAAGTAATTGTGTTCAGATAGGATTTCAGATTATTACTTGCACTTATCCAGAGGGGGAGTTTATCCAGAGGGGGAGTTTATACGGGGGGGGGGGGTTATCATACTTTCTTTCAGTCTCCCGAGGTATGCATTTCAGTATAGGTAGGTCTGATTCCCGTATTTAGCAGAAAAGTGTCAGAACCTTGGTCTGGGATTCAATGTTAAGGTGCAGAAACAGGAGAGAGAGTTTCTTTTCAGTCTCCAGAGGTATGCATTTCAGTATAGGTAGGTCTGATTCCCGTATTTAGCAGAAAAGTGTCAGCGCCTTAGTCTGGGATTCAATGTTAAGGTGCAGAAACAGGGGAGAAAGCTAGGGGAAACAAAAATACAGAGTATTTAGTGGGGTGGGTTGGGTAGAAGAAAAGTACAGTTTTGTACCTACCATAAATGTAGATGTCCGATAGGTATGCATCTGCAGTCCTTACATATGGGTTGTCCTTCCTCAGGCAGCCCTGCAGTCGGCCGGATTCCAAAGTCTGGGTCCGGCGTCGGCTGATGTCGCCTTTCCCTGACGTCAGAGCGCCTGGGGTATAAAAGAATCAGCCGACGCCATCTTCCTCAGTTTTTCTTTCCCCAGATGCCAGGTGCCCTCTAAGGAAGGCTAAATTTGGAGAAATGCAAAATATTCCAAACATGCACAGTAATGAAAAACAAATACACCATAATAGATAACCCCAGCTAGCTATAAGAGGGATAAGTACCCAAGAAATACCACAGAGGGGAAGGAGGGAGGGAAAACCTGACTGCAGATGCATACCTATCGGACATCTACATTTATGGTAGGTACAAAACTGTACTATGTCCTTCAAGGATGCATCTGCCGTCCTTACATATGGGTAGAATACCATAGCCAAGCTGGGGGTGGTAGGATCTAAGAAAATGATGGTGTAGCTAAAATGCCCTGCAGGACTGCCGTAGCAAAGCCTGCTCTGGATCTGGAATATAAGGGCAAATTGTAATGCTTGGTAAATGTATGCACGGAGCTCCATGTAGCAGCTTCTAAAATGTCCTTGGTAGCCACCCCTCTTAAAAAGGCTGTGGAGGTGGCTGTGGCTCTGGTGGAATGAGGCCTGATGTTAGCTGGCACAGTTTTTCCATGATAAGAGTAGCAGAATCGAATGCAATTTCCTATCCATTTTGAAATTGTCTGTTTGGAAATTGCTTTGCCTTGGATGCCTGCAGCATATGCTACCAACAGCTGGTCAGTTTTTCTGAAAGTCTTAGTTCTGTCCAAGTAGTAGCGTAACTGTCTGTGAATGTCCAGGGTATGCAGGACTGTCCGCGGTTTTTCCTCCCTTATTTTGAGCAGTACCCTTGAAATGAGTGGAAGAGGGGGAAATGCATAGACTGAGATGTTTGCCCACTGGAAAGATAGAGCATCCACTTTCCAGGCCTTGCTGTGAGGTTCCCTGGTGCAGAATTTGCTGAGCTGATGATTGGAGTGGGAGGCAAAGAGGTCTACCTTTGGGATGCCTCGTTTCTGGGTTATAAGGGTGAAGGTTCTTTGGTCCAGCTGCCACTCATGTGGGTCTAGCAGGTTTCTGCTTAAGTTGTCTGCCAGAGAGTTTAGAGATCCTGGCAGGAATTTTGCTAACAGGTGTAATTGCATGGCTGAGGCCGTGTACCAAAGGGTCATGGCGAGCCTGCACAGGGAGATAAGAGTGAGTCCCTCCCTGTTTGTTGATGTACCACATCACCGTGGTGTTGTCTGTTTTGATCAGTAGAGGCCCCGGGGAGAGTATGGGTCTGAAAGCTGTCAGGGCATGCTGAACAGCTAACATCTCTTTTTGGTTGATGTGCAGATGTATTTGATTTGGGCACCAGTGGCCCTGAATGCACCTGCCATCCAAGTGTGCACCCCAGGCATAGTCTGATGCATCTGTGGTGAGGGTCTGGGCAGCATAGGGTTGAGAGAATGGAAGTCCCTTGTTGTGGTAGCATGCTGCTGCCCACCAAAGGAAATCTTTCCTTAGACAAAGTATCATTGGTATAAGAGTTTCCAGGTCTTGAGAGTGCTGACACCAAAGGCTTTTTAGGTACCATTGTAGTTTCCTCATATGCAGTCTGGCATATGGAATGAGTAGAATGCAAGAAGCCATGAACCCTAGAGCTTGCAGGATTTTCCTTGTGGATAACTGGGTTCTGGTGGCTAGTTGAGAAGTAGGCTGTCAGGTAGGTTTGTTTTTCTAGTGTAAGGAATGCCATCTGGGATGCTGTGTCCAGGCTTGCTCCCAGGAATACAATTTTTTGTGGGGGTACTAGTCTGGATTTCTTTTCACTGGTAGTATACCCCAGGGAGGTCATTAGGTCCTTTACAAAGGTCAGGTGCTTTAGCAGCTTTTCCTGACTATCTGCCTAAATCAGGTAGTTGTCTAAGTATGGGTAAATTTGAATATTTCTTTATCTGCAAAACACAATGGTGTAAGCCAGACATTTTGTGAAAACTCTGGGAGCAGTGGATAAGCCAAAGGGAAGCACAGAGAACTGAAAGTGCATTGATCCTGTTCTGAAACGTAGGTATTTCCTGCATGAACGTAGGTATTTCCTGCATGATTCCCTGACTGGGATGTGTAGGTAGGCCACGTTTAGATCTAGGGTGGCTAACCAAGCATCCTTGGAAAGCACAGGTAGAAACTGCTGGAGGATGAGCATTTTGAATTTTGGTATCTCCATAAAGGTGTTTAGAACGGGGCCTATATTATCATATCGCACGCTCAGAAGAGCAAATGACAGATAATCGACCCCATGTAAGTGAAAGCTTACAAAGTCGAAACTTCAGAAGAGCGATTATTTTCCAATGGAAAACAATCGCTGTTCCGGAAAAAAAAAAACAGTAAAACATTACACCCCCCCGACGTGGGCCTACTTAAATATACCAACTCCGAGATCGCACTACAGTGCCGAAAATGCAAAGTAGCGAAAGCGGCCAAACTAATTCTTTCCCAGGGAAAGAATTCACTGAAAAGCTGCTTCGTTATTTTACCTTTTCGTGCTTTACTGTTTGACAAGGACACATTCGACAACCTGTGGCTGCAACAGCGTAATAGGGAACCATTTAGAATGGATAGATTGAGGATGGGGCACCATGTGTCCTCTTTCTTTGGTACCAGGAAGACTCTGGAGTAGAAACTTTGGCCTGTCTGTTTTGCATGAACATGGTCTACTGCCCTCATAGAGATGAGGGAAAGGACTTGCTTTTTGGCCTCAGCCCATTGGTTTGGGGGAAGATCAGGGAACCCTTTTGGGATTGGCAGAATGTGGAAATAAAATTTGTATCCCTGGGACACTATGTTGAGGACCCAGTGGTCTTTGGTGATGGTGTCCCAGTTGCTTATGTGGAAGGAGTTTTCCTCCTACGGGTAAGTGCAGGTGGGCAGAGGGAGGAGGTGGAAGTGTAAATTCATTGTGAGCTCTTCCCATAAGGGAGTGGCTTTGCACTCCCTGGTTTTGAGGAGGAGGAACTCCATTGCTTAGATGTCTGCATTCCCTGGGGCTGTTGTCTGGGGGGCCTGCTTCCCCTGGGTCTGGGCTGAGCTGACCTGGGGGGGCAGGAAAGGACCAGTGCTTGGAGGGGCAATGCCTACTGAACCTCGGTGAATGAACCTGTAAGAAGTCTTTAACTGTCTGCATAGATTTAGCTTTTAATTCCATCTTTTTTAAGACCTCTTCTGCCTTGGTGCCAAATAAGTTGTCTTTGTGCAAGGGTGCATCCAATAATTTGGATATGACATGGTCTGGCAAGGTCTGTTCCTTAAGCCAAGCATGCCTTCTAAGTATAGAACCAGTGACTGCTGCCCTGCAAGATGCATGTAGGGCATCAAAGTCACATTGTCAGGTGTGCTTAGTTACTTGACTTGCAGAATGCATTAACTCTTGTGACTCTTTATTTTCTGACCAAGCAGGGAAAGAAGATATTTTTTGTTTAAGAAGTTCCATGATATGTTGCTGATATTTCAGCATATGGAACTGACAATTTAATGCTCTAATAGCAAGAGTAGCAGAGGTTTATACTTTTTTTACCCCATCTGTCTAGTGCTCGGGAATCCCTATCTGAAGGGGTAGGATTCTTAGCTGAAGTTGCTTTGATTCCTTTAGGTCCTTGAGAGATGACCTCGGGGTCAGCAGCAGAATTTTTGAAAAGAAATTTGTGAGTCAGGGACTCTATAATACCTGTCAGGTTTCCTGGGAGCAGGTGGGAGGGTGTCAGGGGTCAGACTGGATTCCATAAAAACATCATCGACAACATCCAGGACAGGAGGAATGGCCAGAGGTCTGTGCTGTGGAAGATCTAAGAATCCCCTGACTCTCTTTTTTGACTGAGGATAGTCCTGACATTCGCATTGGAAATGCTCCCTGAAAGTATAGGGTTTCCCCAAAGGAAAAGTCCTCAGGTGGAGAGGCTGAAGGGATGGATTCCTCTGCATCAGAATCCTCATAAGCAGAAAGGAGTTGCATATCTAGCTACAATAAGGGCCCAACGGCGTATAGTTCTGGCATTGAACAAAGCACAGAAGCGACAGCGGGGGACATCGTGGTCTGGGCCTAAACAAGTGACGCAGTAAGAATGAAACTCTCGGTGTGGTATTTGCTTTCCACAGGTGAGACAATTGTTAACTTTTTCTGACATTGGTTAGAGCAAGAAAAAAGGATCCCCAATGGGGTACTTAGCTTTAGAAGACTTCAATTTAGAAATGAAAACTCAGGTAGCGGCTGACCGGCACTCATGCTAACTGCTTCTGCTTCGGGCTCCTCGGCAAGAAAGACTAATGTAATGGCACAGGCTGCCTGTTTTTATACCACTGACGACCTGACGTCAGTCCTGGAGCGACAGCAACTGACGCAGAAATACTAAGCATCTGGTATTCGGGCCGACTGAGGGCTACCCTGGCAGGGATAACCCAAATGTGATGACTGCAACAGTGAAACATGAAGAACATCTGTGGGTTCTAGTCCCACACCAGTTAGTTAAATTAGTTTTGCAATACTGACACTGCAGTACAGCTTAAGGGAGTGCTCCACTTCTGAGTGCAACATATTTTGGATGTATGGTTAAACTGAGGCCCCATCAACTTCAGTTGGTGGTACCTCTCAGGTGGCTGTACAAGAGCCCACAGCATGTATCAAAAAGAGTAGGAGGTCCTTTATTTAACACAACATAAAAACATTATTTACAGGCATATATATAAAATATTTCTATTTTTTTTACTATTTACCATTTTTTTTTATAGCTTCATCATTGCCATTCTTTGATAACTCTCCCCCACTCCTTCCACATCTGTAATCTAACTTTTTGCAATATATCTGACAAAATCCATTTCTCATTAAACAAAATTAAATTTTAACCGATCTTTCATTCCAAATAATCCATATTACATAAAATAAATTCTTATCTATCCTTCTCACATATTCTTTCTTCTTGTTCATATAATATCCACACATAATTATAATCTTATTCATATCTAAATTGTTGATGATATTAATAGTTTGAAAATGTTTTTCTTCACACAATGTTTTCTAGAGTTACAGCACACTTTTAGATTTCAAAAAAACATGTTCTGTTGTCTCTTCCTCCCCAATACACTTTTTCAACTTGCTTTTCATATGGCATATTCCCCTTAACTGGTAACTTATTCATTAACATTCTCCGTAGGAAACCCTCATACTTTACTATTTTGGCACACTACTTTTTTTTTTTACTTTAATGGCTTTATCATTTCTTGTGGCTACCTACTGAATACCTGCAAAAGGCAGCTAAAGTCATAGTTTATCCTGTATCATTGCTGATAAATATAACCATACAAGAAAGCACTATTCCCACCATCTGGAAAATCTCCTACATTATCCCCCTACACAAGGGAGGAAACTCCAGCGAATATTCTAACTATCGTCCCATAGCACTACTTTCCCCATTAGCTAAAATAATGGAAAAGTGCATCCACAGACAGTTACTAGACCACCTACTCCAGAACAATTTACTGGCCAAATCTCAACATGGCTTCAGGCCTTTCCACAGTACAACAAGTGCACTCCTATCCTTCACTGACAGCATCAATAAAAACCGTAATAAAAATCTTTTCTCTTTGGCACTTTTCATCGACCTTTCAAAAGCATTCAACAGGGTCAACCACCACTTACTTCTCAATATTCTAAAATCCTTCTCTCTGGACACAAAGACTATAAAATGGTTCCAGTCCTACCTTGATAACAGACAGCAGGCAGTGCTAGAGGACAACAATCTCTCATCCTATCTCCCAGTTACCCTAGGTGTTCCTCAGGGCTCTATATTGGGCCCCCTCCTTTTCTCAATATTTATCAAAGACCTCAACCTAGTTATTCCTTTAACTGTGTACAATACGCAGAAGACTGGACAATAATCTGCTCAGCTAAATCTCAATCCCAACTACAGACTCTAACTCAGACAATGCTCAATAAAACAGAAAACTGGTTTCTACAATGCTGCCTCCTCTTGAACCCCCCGCCAAAACCAAACTCCTCCTCTTCACTCCTACCCATAAATCACTCCCAATTAACTTTTCAGTCTTATCCAATAATGGTACACTCATATCTCCCGATCCAACAATTAAACTTCTAGGGGTAACCATTGATAAGTCTAAACCTCAAGATGTATGCACTCGAGGCTCTCCTCAGTATGGAGAATATCGATATCTGTGCAGTAACAGAAACCTGGTTCAAGGCTCCCGAGAGCATCCCAGCACTACCAGGTTATACCTCATACCATGCTTTTCGGCCCCAAAACTCGGACCGAACCACAAAAGGAGGGAGAGTATCCATATTCATCAAAGATACCCACACCTCCAGGTTAGTGGCACTGCATGAAGTATCGGAGACCATCCATGTGCAACTAACAGTGGGCAAAACTGCCTTTCAGTTTGTAGCCTGCTACAGACCACCCTCCCAAACTCAGGAACCCCACTCGGCTTTCCTGAGAACACTGGAGAATATGAAGGTCTCTCCAAACACCATTATATTGGGTGACTTCAACTACCCAAACATAGACTGGGAGCACTATTCAAGCCTCAACACTCTCGCCCAACGGTTCCTAGAATTTATAAACTCAAATGCTATGGAACAACTGGTCACCACTCCCACAAGAGGGGAAAACATATTGGACCTGATTATCACCAACATGGGGACTCTATGTTCCATACTAGAGGTATACCCCTCATTGGTAAGATCTGATCATAAATTAATCTCACTGGACATCCATATCCCGTCCCCACCCCCAGCCAAGGAAACCACGGTGAAGAACTTCTCAAAAGCAAACTTCACACTTCTCAAAACCAAGGTGGAATCCTTCAAAGCCCCCGGGCCAGTGGAAAATATGGCCCAAACCACAGAATCCTTTACAAACGCTTTCTATGGAAACCTACAGGAATGCATGGATTGTGCTATCCCAAATAAAACCGAGACTCATTCCTCCAAAGGCAGGAGACCTGTCTGGTGGACCCCAGCCATAAATAAGCTATACAACAGAAGGAGAAAGCTACTACATGATAGAGCAAAATCCCAAAAAGGGAAGGCATCTTTGATCAGTACTAGCAAGAAACTACGATCCCTCATAAAATCATCTAAGGCCAGCTTTGAAAGAAAAATTGCACAAGATGCTAAAGGTAATCACAAGGCCTTCTTTAGTTATGTCAGGAACCAGGGAGGCAACTCCCAGATATGCTCTGAGTTAGTTCAAAATGACAAAAAATACACTGAACCCACAGACATTGCCAACATCCTGGCAGACAGGTTCAGTGCAAACCCCCCCCCTTCCCCCCAAAAGAGCAAATGTCTATCCCAACAGAGTGTAGCCTCCCTGACATCACAGATGCACAGGTGAGAGCTGCCCTCTCCAAAGCAAAAAACACAGCATCAATGTGACCGGACGGTGTCCCGGGCTGCGTCTTACACGAACTCCAAGAAGAACTGAACCCTCACATAAAGTCACTGTTCAATTTCAGCCTTACTACAGGATATGTACCCAAGGAATGGTGTAGAGCAACAGTGGTCCCACTCCACAAAGGTGGTGCCACAACGGACCCCGGAAACTATCGCCCTATAACCCTGACTAGCCTGGTCTGCAAAGCTATGGAGCGTATCATCATGAAACTCATAAACAAAGACATTGGGAACCTCCAAACACTGGATCCTACCCAATTCAGCTTTGTTAAGGGCAGATTTGCCTCTTGAACCTGGTCGACTTCTTTGAAACAGTCACCAAGGCCATAGATGAAGGGAAGGCAGTCCACACAGCCTACCTGGATCTCGCAAAAGCCTTCGACACAATACCCCATTCGGGCATCATAAATAAGCTCACCAGCATAAATATCAACCCCTATGTCACAAGATGGGTTGCAAACTGGCTCAGGGATAGAACCCACATGGTCAGAATTGTAAGTGCAATGTCAGACTCTAAACCAGTTACAAGTGGTGTCCCATAAGGCTCAGTCCTGGGACCTCTCTTGTTCGGTATATATTTCTCTGAGGTACAGGCTAACATGGGAGGACTATGGCTGACCAAGTTCGCAGATGACTGCAAACTGGGTGCCATAATCGACCCACCGACTGACACAAGCATCCTCCAAAAGGGTCTCACAGAGATGGATAACTGGTGCCAGAGCCATGGCCTAAAGCTAAATGCCAAAAAGTGCATAGTCATCCCCTTTGGGAAAAACAAAGTGCCCACAAATTACCACATAGGTGGTAATCCATTAAGTACGGAAGAAGTAATTAGGGATTTGGGGACCCAAGTAGATAGCAATCTCTCCTTTGACAATCACGTTGCCAAAGTGGTTAGAAAGACCTTCTATATAGCCCACGTTATCACGAAAGGGTTCACATCTATATCAAGAGAGGTCATTGTGCCCCTCTACTCATCACTCATCAGGCCCATAATTGAATACAATGCCCCATTTGGGATGTACCTTACCCAACACCTGCAGCAACTGGAAAGACCCCAAAAGTACCTCACCAAGAGGATCAAGGGACTCAAACAGATGCCCTACGCAGTTAGGCTAAAGAAACTCCAGCTCTACTCAGTTGCTTACCGCCTACTCAGAGGCGATCTGTGCCTGACGTATAAAGCCATGTCCAACCCAGAATTAATGGACATGCTCCACCTCAGGAAATCCAAATCCCTTAGAGCTACACGCTCCAGGGACTTAAACCTCAGCACAGAAATAAACAGGACATGCTGGAGGGACAGATTCATATCCCAGAGGCTCCCCTCACTCTGGAACAAAATCCCAATCCATGTTAGGCAGAGTCCCTCAATGACCCTCTTCAAGAGAAATCTTGACGAGTGGATGGGAGATCGTAGGTTTACCCCTGGGATCTCTTCTGTGTCCCTACTAGACAGAGGCACAGTAAACTAACCTCAAAAGGGCTATCTTCTGTGATCTAATATACAGAGGCACAGTCAACTAATCTAAAAGGGTGGCGAAAGCCAAACACACTCAGGCTAGGCTTATAAATGCCCTGGGGCAGATAGCCTAGTATCAACCTATGAACCTATGATAATAACTTGAACTTTGAAACCCATATTAACAATACCATAAAAACTGTCAACACGAAACTAGGCTCCCTCTATAGGATAAAACCCTTTCTCTTCCCACTAGCCAGAACCACTATTGCCTATTTCCACCTTATCTCCACACTTCTTTATGCTTCTTCCATATATAGTAACTTGTCAAAAAATAACTTTAACAAGCTAGCCAACGCTTACAATAGCATTGCCAGATTTGCTACTGCTTCCTCCTTTAGGACCCATCACTGCCATAATCTGAAACAATTAGGCTGGTTAGAGCTTCTGAATCAGATTCACTTTAAACAACTCACCATTGTGCACAAAACCCTTTTCCAACCTACGAATACCCCAATACTTGCTAGTCTCATTACCCAATATAAGAACCTTTCAACTTTACGCTTATCTAATAAACTACTTGTATCAACATGTAAATCTAATAACATGGCAGGAGATGCTCTGTTCTCAAATGCAGTTGGAAAGTATTGGAACCAACTCCCCCATGAACTTACATCACTGTCTTCATTTACAATTTTTAAACACAATCTGAAAGTCTATCTTAAAACCAACTGGTTATGTCCCTGTACAAATCCAGACTAATCTCATACTATATCCCAAATACCCTCTCTTAAGACCTAATTCCTGCTCTATCTGTGTCTTTTTAGATCAAGGCCTATCCTTGGCAAAAACATATCTTATCCTAATAGGTATTTTAAATTATCTCTAATTAAATTCTTCTGCATATAATTGTAAAGCATCCTACCTAAGGTTTAAACTGTGAGCATTCCTGAACTGTTGAAACTTGACGTATGTATTTCTTTAACAATTACTTTCTAGTTACTAATGAAGTCTTGTACATAAAGTCTAAAATATTTTATCTAACGCTTGTAACATGTTTTTTTAAAAATAAATAAATAAATAAATAAATAAATAAAATACATTTTCCCGTGGATTTATATAATAATATTGTTTCATCATATCATTATACTGCAACCTTCTATCTTTCTTTGTATCATCTATTTTTATTTTCCATGTTAGTATTTTTTCTTCTTGCAAACGTTTAATTTCATTTACATATTTATTTTGTCTTTTTTGTTATTCTCATCTCCCAGAACTGTTTGTACTTAATACTCTTACTAGTGTTTTCTGGATACCTTCCTCTTCCCACCTTAATACTCTCTACAAGTTTAAAGAAGCAGAGTAAAACAAGTGGATTTAATAAAACCATTCCCCCTTCATCTTCACTCATATACAACACATCCTTTTTTACTGGGTTTAATCTTAAACTCCATACGGAAGAAAACAACAATTGCTTAATTTCTTTTTCATATTTGTCTGGGATCATTTTAACATTTGACATATATGCTGTTTTTCCCATAATACAGAATTCACCAGATATATTATTCCTGAATGATAATCTATATGTCCTTCACAGAAGACATATTTCTTTAATTTCTTTAATCAAACCATCCAATTGCATCATAACTATTTACGTTTTTCCATATTTTATTCATATGAAGGATTGAAGGCAAGAATTAAAGTGGAAGGGTTCCTCTCTGATAAGTTGTATCTAAACAGGGGAACCAGGTAAGGGTGTCCTTTTCCCCTTTGATATTTGCTTTATATTTAGAAGCACTGACAAAGAAAAAAAAGGGACACAGAAATCCAAGGATATAATAGGTATGGTAACTAAGAACAGTTGCTTTATTTGAAGTTGATATTATTTTGTACCCGATAAATCCAAAAAAGGATATTTCAGTGTTGTTGGACATTTTGAGACAGTTTCATAGGTTCATAGCCATATATACTAGGCTAATATAGTAACTAGGCTACAGGTAAAACGTTTTGGGTGTTATGTTTGTAATGGTTTGCTGTGATGTAGTAATGTCTGTTGTAATGCTTCTTGTGATGTTTTGCACATTGAGCCTGAAGAAATGAAATTTCGTTCAGTTTGCATTGTTGTGTGAAGTCTGAATGACAATAAAGTTCCCTTTGACTTTAACTTTAATGTTCACCAAGGCTCGTATAAGCCTAGCCATGCATTCCAACCCATTTGAGTCCCTATGTACCATGGATGGTTATTATCATGAAGGGGGGGTGGGTGTTCAGAAGTTTCTAGAGATTTTGTTGGAGGGGGGTATTAGTTTGGGCATTACTGTCTTCCTCTGTCTATTAGAGCCATAGGGGCCAGACCCAGAGTGAATTTCTTATATCTCATCCATTTGTCAAGGTTACTCTTAAACAGGGTTAGGGATGGACTTTGCTTCACATGGATGGGGAGAATCTGAGACACATACCTGTCTTGCCAACACGCCTTATTTATGTCACAAGCAAAATTTAAATCCTTGGATCTAGTGGTTCTAATGCTGTTCATTTTACAGATGTCCAAAAGACCCATCAGAACTGGAACTGAGGATGTCTTGTATGCCCGTCATAGATGCTTAAAAAAGGATAATGAGGTAATCTGCTTGACGTGGAGAGGGACTCTATTCCACAGATGGGGGTTCTCTGGGGCACAAATCTGTCCCATCAAGTCCTATTGATGTCACAGAACAGGTTGAGGTCACGCATGTGGGTTACTCGACCCATGGAGATATGCAGCAGTCCCATCAGGGCGGGGTCTGAGATTGCTTTGTATGCTACACAGAGGTCATCTCTGAGCAGTCTGTAGGAGACTGAGTAGAGGGACAGGGCTTTTAGCCTATTGGTGTAGGGTAGATGTTTGAGGCCTTGGATTGTCCGGGTGAGGAACCTCTGTGGTCTCTCCAGCTGCTGCATATGCTTTGTGAGGTACATGCCAAAAAGGGCATTGTACTCAATAATGGGTCTTATAAGGGAATAATGCATGGATGTTATGACCACTGTGTCCCTGGATGAGATACCCTTCCTAATGAGGTGGGCCATGTAGAAAGCTTTAAGTATAACAGAGGCAACATGGTGGTCAAAAGTCAGTTTGCTATCAACCTGGGTGCCCAAGTCCCTCATGAATAATTGCGTGCTTAGTACCTTATTATCAATGTGATCATTTGTGGAGACATCATTCTCCCCAAACTGGATGATGATGCATTTTTTGGCATTCAGTTTGAGGCCATGTTTCTGGCACCAGTCATTTGTTTGGGTGAGACCCTCTTGGAAGATGTCCACATCACTAGGGGAATTGATGACAGCACTCAGCTTGCAGTTATCTGCAAACCTGGTCAGCCATAGCCCACTATATTTGGCCTGCACCTCTGAGAAGTATATCCCAAACAATAGAGGCCCCAAGACTGATCTACTACTTGAGGTGGCTTCCTCTATTTTGACTAGGTGGGTTCTGTCAGTGAGCCAGTTTGCTACCCATCTGGTAACATATGGATTGATGCCTAGCTGAGAGAGTTTCCCTATTATACCTGAGTGGGGAATAGTATCGAAGGCCTTGGCCAGGTCAAGGTAGGTGGTGTGCACCATCTTCTCTTCGTCTATGGCCTTGGTGACTGTCTCAAGGAAGTTGACCAAATTTAACAAGCATAACCTCCCATTGACAAAACCAAACTTTATGGGATCAAGCGTCTGGAGGTTGTCAATGTTCTTGTTAATGAGGTCAATGATAATCCACTCCATGGCCTTGCAGATCAGGCTAGTTAGGCTGATGGGTCTATAATTTCCTAGATCGGTGGATGCTCCACCTTTGTGCAAAGAGATGACAGTAGCTGTCTTCCACTCAGCTGATATGAAGCCATTACTCAGGCTTTGGTAGAATAGGGTGCCTAATGGTGCTGGAAGTTCATGCCTGAGTTCATGTAGGATAGAATTTGTCCTGGAAAAAAAAAAAAAATTCTATTTATTTTTTCTTTCAATTATAATCTTCACATGTAGTTGTTTGTTTCCTTTCTATTGTTTGCTATTATTGTCTGTATTTCTTGTTAGCTTACTGTAATTAAATATTGTACCTTCTGGAGCTTTTCTCCTCGGGTCTCAACTGAAAAAGGGACATTTTCCCAGTTGGACTAACCCAGTTAACAAATGTCAATAAATAAATAATAATAAAATAAATGTCCATAACTAAGGAAACACAATAAGATGAAGTATTTAGGAATATGGATTAAAATGGCTTTACTTATGCCAGCTAAGGATATGTGGGTAGAGAATAAACAAAAAATAATGCAAAAACTGGGAAACTGGAAGCTCTGCTTAATGGATATGGATAATAAGACACAAGCAGTGAAAATGTTTTTAGCCCCTTTAGTTTTTTATATATGCCAGAGATATTTTTATCAACCACAGGAGAAGTTATGTACAATAATTAATATAGCATTAAAGGATTTTATCTGGGAGGGAACAAGGCAAAGATTAAGGGGGATGAATTGATCCTTCCAACAGAACAAGGAGGTTTAGGATTATCTGATCTGAAGAGGTGGAGTGGTGCAGCAGTAGTGTTGTCGCCTCAAAGCAAGAGTTCTCTGGTTCAATTCTTGACTGGGGTGCCTTCTGTGTGGAGTATGCATGTCCTCCCTGCATGTGTGTGGGTTTTCGCCAAGTATTCCTGTTTCCTCCCATGTTACAAACGCATTCATCTGGAGCATTTCTCCCCAAACCTCCACTGAAAACTGGCTTTGTTCCAAGTCGGACTTTCCCGGTAAACAGATGTTAAATAAAAATTTAGAGCTAAACAGTTAAGGTTCATCTACATAATGCAACTCAAGGAGTAGGGAGACAGAGGGGTTTTGGATGCAGATTCTTAAGGGGAACAACAACAGATATATAGAATATTATGTTCATAAGCAGGAAGCAGGAAATATTTTAACAACTAACCCAACATGAGAATGGAGAACACAGATTTTGTTGATAGGGATGCCTGCAATTACGGGTACAGAAAATAGACAAAAGGGGGGCTGGAATGTACTGGAGAAAACAGTCAAAGGAACCAATGTAATTTGCTTAAATAACCAGACAGGGAAAGGTAATATAAGGGAATAAGGCCAAGAAGAAGTTTGGAGTGCAGGTTAGAGACTGCCTTCCCCTAACAGGGACTGATATCAGACTGTAGGCAAAGAGAAAGATATAGGAGAGTCCTAAGTGAAAGATCTGTTCTGGTAGAGTTTCTAGTCAAATCTTAAACATAAGCTACTGTTAAAAAGGAGCTAATTAGTAGGGCATATAAAATACTGCATGATAACTATAGGAATCAATCAAAGGACATTAGAAAGGATTGGGAAGAGGGATTGGAAAAGCAGTTTACAAGGGAACAGTGTTGGGGGCATGGTCACTAATCCTCAAAAAGAGGGAGTTATACTGGCAGCTTTTTGGCAAAGCCTATAGCTGGCCAGGCCTGAATGAGCATTGTTCTATTATATGCCTACTCAATGTCTTTGCCCAGATGAGTGGGCATTTTATTTGTAAATTAATTTAAAGTTATAAATTAATAGGAAATATACATTTTCCTTCTTTTTATAAACTGGTAGATATGTTATATGTATCACTGTATGTTTTTACACAGTAAGAACTTTTAATGTATGTACAGCTTTACAATTTAGGTTCTTGCTTTTGAGGGTTTTGTATCATGTGATTTAAGTAGGTAGTTAAATAATGTGTTTCCTGAGGGTTCTTTAATCTCAAGAAAGTTTGTAACGAACAAGATGAAAGTGCTTATTCTGTGTTTTATAATTAAAATGTCCATGCAGTTATTACGTACCTGACTTTGTGGTTCCCTACTCATCTGCTGGTTTGACTATTCTTTGTGTGAATTTTAAAGTTTATTTGTTTGTTGTGGGTAATCAGGGTAACAGGCGATTTAACTGCTTCCCAACTGTTATTTCAGGAACAGGAGCTGATGGACATACAAAATTCCATGGGAGACCTTAAAAGACAAATGGTGCAGTGGTGAAGGTGTTTGCCTTTCAATCATAAGGTACACGGTTTAATTCTCACCACTGGCAGGAGCTTTACAAATTGAAGGTATATATTTTTATTGGGGAGGGTGGCCTAATGGTTAAGGTGTTTGCCTTACAAACACAAGGTACAGGGTTTGAGTCTCACAAGGGATAATTGGCTAGGTTTAAAATGGCTCGCAAGGGCAGTTAGCCTAGTACTAATCTATGAACCTATGAACCTAACAATTCTTGAACAGCAGCTAATACAGAGACTTGATAACTTGTCTCCTTCAATGCATACTAATTTTGAGGCTGGTACTAACTGAGTACCTGAAATATTATAAAACAGGGACACTCTGAGCAGACATATTTAATGACGGCATAGAATTTCCTGGGGAGCCAACACTATGAATCCCATGAATGGAATTCCTATATTGAGTGAACGGCTCCAACAAAAAATTGAATGTGATGTGAACTCATTGCCAATCCAAAACACTAGCTCTCTTAGTGAACAATTAAGGCAATATGACGATAAACTATTTAACATAAAAAAAGCAACAGCTCAAGACTGTATACTTCTTAGAATATATTCAGACAGCTAAAGTTCCAAAAGGGTCACGGGTTTGGAGGTACCCAACAGGCTTACAACCTAATTCCCCATTACATAGAGTGCTATTAAGTTTATTTGACAGACAAGTGCTGGAATATTTAGAACTACTAATGAATCATAATTCTAAACTGATAGACCAGCTTTCAGGAGAACTTAATGTTTTGGATAACTTCATCATTCACGATTTATTGTATGAACAGTACAAGCAGGAAAACAATAGAATTTTTATAATATAAAGAACAACATCCTTGACATAAAAAAAGAGGAAGGCTAAAAAACTTGAAAGCGATAGAACACATATGAGAACAGTACGGCTTCTCAAAGCCTGTCTACATCACAGACATGGGGGAAAAAAATCTTTCAAAATAGTCGACATGTGTATTAATGTCAATCCATTGTTCATAACACCAGTGTGAACAGTAATTCGAGTTATATACACAATGTAGATGAAAATCTAAAATCCAACAATAAAATGACAGAGAATGCCCCTTTAGAGCCACAGCCGCTTTGGGGGTCTGAAACACTGAGAGAGAGAAAGAGAGAGAGACAGAGAGAGAGAGACAGGTACATGGAGAACCAATAGAGAGAATATAACCAACCAACACCTGCAACACAGAACCAATGGAAAGAAAGGAGGGGACCCAACACTTCACAACAGAACTAGTGAAAGGACCGGAGAGGAACCAACACCCATTATACAACCAATTGACTTGGGAGTACAGGGGATGGAGAAGATAGAACCAGATCAACATATTACTGATGGAACACATGAACAAATAAAGAAAAGGATTTTAAGATTTATAATTTAACTGATTTTGGAGTCTCTACTGAAAAAGCAAACTACCTAGCCACAGGTATGTCTTTTGCCATTTCACATAAAGCCAGTGTTGCTATTGTGTTGAATCATCTAAAACACTATGTCAGAAAACTGAACTTTATAATTTAAAATTTAGGTACTCACTTTTGGAGTTTTATTTGTTATGTGATGTAATTAAGTATTTAAATACTGTGTTTTCCGAGTGTTCTTTAATCTGATGAAGTTTTGTAATGAACAAGATGAGAGCACTTATTCTGTGTTTTATAATTAAAATCTTCATGCAGTTCTTACGTGCACGACTTTGTGGTTTCTTACTCATCTGCTGCTCTGTCTATTCTACTTATGTACAGCTCCCAAGTGTGCCACAGAGTCCAGAAGGTTCAGGATTTTTGCTTGAAGTACTTACATAGGTATTTTTACTCCTCAAGCAGACTTCAAAGAATTTTCCCTCTGGAAGATAACGACTTTTGGAGGTAGGACGGGGAAGAAAGAGGTTAATGAGAATATGATTTTGGGAATGCAATGCGTTTGAAGATTTCAGAAATTCCTGACAGAGTACTCCGTTGTAAATATGGGGAAGTAAATGACTGTAACACAGGGAAAGTTTCTTTTGAGCTGGGGCACAGGATCTGAATTGTCAAAGGCTTTTTTTTAATTCTGGTGGCAGCCAAACAAAGCAAATACTAGAACATGGAAATCAAAGTCTAAACCAACTGTATTTGAAATATTAAATATTACAATAGTGATAAAAGAACTGGATGAGGGGATCTCTAGAAAAGAGAAGGAGTAAATTACATAGAAATAAATGGAATTTAAATACCTAATTAAATCACATGACACAAAACAGCCAAAAGTGAGTACCTACATTTTAAAGCAGTACATACATTAAACGTTGCTACTGTGTAAAAAGACACAGTGATAGATATAAAATATCCACCAATTTATAAAAAGAACGAAAAAGTATATTTCCTATTAATTTATAACAATTCATGCATAACAATGTTCAGGAGGAGGAGAAGCAAAGTTTAAGGGAAGGCAGGAACTGAGAGGTTTATGGAATGCTGGGCTGAAAGACAGTTGTAAAGAAAAAAATACATAATGTATAATGTTTGTAAATGGGAAAAATATTAATATAATTTGTTTTCTTTTCTATTTTTGTATGTGTGCCTATGTGTTAAGTGATAATTATTAAAGGTGTTTACAATAATTAAATAAAATATGAACAGGGCAGGAGAGACAGGGGGCACAGTGGACAGAATGCAAAGACATAATGAAAGAGAAATGTAGGAAAACGTATGTAGACCTGGGGGAAGAGAAGAACAGAATAGTTCTGGAAATCTAGTAACCAAGGAGGTGGGTCGAAATGCAGAAAATGAAAAGAGAATGATGAGAGAATATAGGAAAGGTAATAGGTGCAACCAGAGGTCGACACAACTATGTCAGTCAGCAACTACGCATAATTCAAAGGCATACCTCTCAAGTGTCCAGATTTTTGCAGAATGTCCAAATTTTTGCCTCATATTTTTGGCCCGTTCCTTATAAAATTTGTGTTTTCTGGCAAATCATTTGTAAATCATTGAGAATTGATGTAAGGAAATAATGACAGACATTTGAGTTTCAGATTTCATACCCTTCAGAAAATACATGTTAATGCAAAACCTGTTATTGTATCAACTTTTGAAGTTTGTAAGAGCAATATTTAAAAAGTGTCCCTAATTATGGGTCTTTGTTCCACCGTTGTTTATGGCTTTGTCCAGAATTCTTGTTCTAAGTGGTTAAGAGGCATGTTCACTAGTGGTTCTTCACCCCCCCCCCAAAAAAAAGGCTAAAACAGGAGGGCCACTAACTCAGTGATAGGGATGTGATTCAGGAAACGCATGGATGATGCATGTGTTCTGAGAATGTGAGGAAAATCTGTAGAAGAATATATGGTAAGAGAAGTAGCAACAGCTGCAAGTATTGCATGTAGAAATTACCAGAAGGGAACACCGATTCGGAGTTGAAAGGGAGCTTCTAGTGCAAAATAATTACCTACGAAAATCAAAAGATTTGTTAGGAATTGGAGGGGAAGGCACGATGCAGAGGAAAAAAGAGGCGTACAGGAGAGCGTAATGGCGAAGCAAAAGGGTTCTTGCAGCTGCAAAGATGAAGAGACAAACTGAACAGGAGGGCACTGAACAGAGGCAAGTGATGAAATTCTACAAGACTGGAGTAACTGAGGAGGAAGAAGTGGGACAGACCACAAAACGGGGGGGGGGCAGAGCACTGAACAGAAGGGAAAACAGAGCACTGAACAGAAGGACACAGTAGGAGGATACAAAGAAGCAATGACAGTCTGGGTGGGTGATGATAAGTCTCTGGATGTAAGGAAACCATCCAAAACAGTGAGAACACTCGTGTTTAGCTGCTGTTGAATAATGGGTGTACTCGCTAAGGGATGAAATAAAAAAAAAGTCACATTGCTAAAATATCAGCACCGCAAAATGCATGTTATATGCCAAGTGATCTGGTATACTAAATACATTTTCAGTACATTTTATAAAAAAATTGCAAGGTAATAAATAAATTCACTGCAAATATGTGTTTAGATACAAACAAATACAACTGGAAATGCAAATTCTGAGAGTACCAGAAATAAAGCAGATACAAACATATGTGGTAAAAAAGAAAAATATTACTTCAAATTAAGAAGAAATAATATACTGATCTACAAAGCTGATAATAAACTAAAAACAGTCTTTTTTATCCTTTTCTTTACTGAGTTAGTCCCACTAGGCTAGTAGTATTTTAAGAGGAGACTCAAGGTGGTATTTATACTACTAGGGGAAATTTGTCCAGGGCATCAAGGAGCTTCCCCTACTCTTTTCATAACTTATGGGGATGCTGTATGAGGTTACATTTCCTGCTTCCAATCTGGGTGCAAAGGACACTCTGAGAAGCAGGGAGGGAGTGGAGTGTACAGAGGCTGGAGAAGGCTACAGTGGAGGAAAAGTCAATTCCTCTAAAAATGAGATGGAAATGGCAGCGTACAGATCAGAAATAAGAGTTGAGAAGCTGCAGGCAGGTGAACCTGCAAATGGAGGGGATAAAGAGAAAGCGGTCAAGCTTTCTGAAAAGGGCAGTCCTGATGAAGTGGAGTTGGAGATGGATTCAGAGATGTTTCAACAGAATCCCTTCAGGGATGAGGTTTTGGTGCAGGAATGTATTGTTACAACCCTCCAGTCAGGAGGGTTGTGGGATGAGTTACTCTTGGATTTAGTGAACATGAGTGAACCATAGAGTGGTAAAGATGTGTCCTGGGGAGACCTAATGGAGAAAATACAACAAGACGAAGAGTCAGTCACAAAAGAAAAACTGTATGCGACAATGGTGAAGTCAGGAGCAGAGAATAAACAGTGCATATTGAGAAAAAGGAAGACACTGAGCTGGACAGATATAAGGTATGGGATGAAGTAATTTCACCATTAGGAATTAAAGCAAGTGAGGTAAAAGCTTTTATACATATAAAAAAAGAGACATTTTTGACATTATTTTTGAGACTAATAAGATAATGAAGATTTTTTTACAACAATATGGAAAAATAAAAGAAAAACAGCATGCCATGGAATTTATTCATTATTTACTTGATATTTGTTGACGAGGGTAGTCAGAATGAGGAATGCGTACATATTTAAAAGTTTTTGTAGACAAACAAAGAAAAAGATTTCTATACAGTTTAGGACTGAAGTATATAAAGACACTAGAAAAGGACATTTATTAAAATTATTTAAGAACGTGTCGGATATGTCAAAAGTGTATGTTAACAGAAGTTTATGGACTGGGGCAGGGACTGCAATGTGATACTTCAAAATGGAAAATGAAGACATTGTGCATTTACCAGGTGTTATAAATACTGAAGGTGACAGAGGCATGATGGGACTGCAATGTGATACTTCAAAATGGAAAATGAAGGCATTGTGCATTTACCAGGTGTTATAAATACTGAAGGTGACAGAGGCATGATGGGACTGCAATGTGATACTTCAAAATGGAAAATGAAGGCATTGTGCATTTACCAGGTGTTATAAATACTGAAGGTGACAGAGGCATGATGGGACTGCAATGTGATACTTCAAAATGGAAAATGAAGGCATTGTGCATTTACCAGGTGTTATAAATACTGAAGGTGACAGAGGCATGACAACATATTGGGGTCAACCTAAAGCATATTTTTATGTGGTAAAAATGATCCGTTAGCAATTGTGCTAAAAGATGTTTCACGTGTGGAAAATAGGACATGATTCGAGGAATTCTGAATGGAGATGTTACAAATGCAATAAAAATGGACGCTCGGGGGAATGTGAAGAGGAAGGAAAAGAAACTGAGGTAAATATTGTAGAAATATTACCTGAGCAAGATAAAAAGAGTGAAGTGTGGCAAAAGGGGTAGAAATAATGGAAACACAAATAGAAACTACGGGGAGAGAACAAGTTATCCAAAAAGTTAGTAGGCAGGATGAACGTAATACAGAAAAAATTGATGAATATGGTTGAGCTACTGAGAAGGAAAGGACTCCAAATTAAATCATACTGAACATTTTATTTCAAACATAAGTGTTTTCCTTCATCCAAAATTGCATGCATTTCATCAGACACCAAACTTAAGGTACAAAACACAACATGAACGAGTAAGTTTTATAATTCATTACTTACAGGTGGTCTGTAGTTGCCAAACAAAGCAGTAGGCAAAAGACCTTGCAAAGCACGTTCAAAAGGAAAAATTCATATCTAAAAGTATTGGGTTTTTTTCGCATTACATCTCCTAGCCCCCCTGATAATTACATGTGCTAACTATGAGGTAGCAGAGGGAAAGGGAATTTCCCAGTTTAGTACAATCTTGATCTTTAGTGCAACATCCTCAGAAAAGTGAGTAGCACTAAAAGAAATGATCTTTAGTGTAGTGATGCTAAGGCTGACACCCAGTCTGTCAAAGTGAGAGGTGTTACACAATGACCATCTAATAGAAGCACAAATCAGGACTATGCCTAAAAGCAAAAGACAAATGTACCTACTATTACTGATGGCATCACAGCCATTTATGTGGTGCTGCTAATGCTGTGCCTAGCGATAAGGAAAGAAAGGTGACTGAGACCTCATTTAAATTAATAAATGAACAATGAAGGAATAAAAAGAGCACAGCTGCAAACATACAGCAACTGACCAAGAGATACAACTAGATGAATGCCCAAGTGCGAAACTAGCACTGAAGAGGGATAATGAACTTTAGTTACAAATGAAGGAGATGTCTAAATGAATGGTAGTTGTCTAAATATGATATGCTTCTAAAACAACATTTTAAGAATGCTAACATTTTCACCACTAAGAAAAATGAAAAAAATACAAAAGTCAGTAAGACAAAAGTATTAAAGAGCCAGCTAAACAGCATATGTCCCGTGAACATATAAACGTGAACGTGTTTTTGTAGAAAAACTTACCAGCTTAAATGTAAACCCATATGTCACAAGATGGAAAGGACAGAACCCAAGCAAGGACCAGAACCCACAGGGTTATGCAGACTCCAGCCGGTCGTCCCAAAGTGTCCCATGTGTCCCACAAGCCGGGGCCCTGCCCCTATTGTTGGCATCTACCTCAGAAGTACAGGCCAACATGGGAGTTGACTGGCTGAACAGATCTACTGCAACACTGCAAACTAGTGGAATCATAGTGGACCATGCATCGACATAGAAAAACACATCAGAAGGACTCAGAGACTGCCAGAGCCGCCAGAGCCAAAGCTGGCCAAAAAAGGCAGGAAATTAAAATAAACCTTCAGGAAAAATAAAAAAAGCAAAAATAACAACCCTACCACATATAGGTGGCAATCCACTTATCACAGAAGAGGTTATCAGGACCCAGTTGGCCAGTCTTTGACAGTCTTTTTCGACACTCACGCTACAGAAAGAGGTTAGAAAGACCTTTGATGGATTCCTGAAGATGCCACATGATCATCTATCAAATCTAGTGAGGTCATTGTTCCTCACTACTCTTAGACAATGAATCGAGAGTACAATGCCCCATTAGGGATGTATCTCACCCGACATCTGACATCTGCAGCAAGAGAAAACAAAAAAACCAATAAAAAAAGGATAAAGGATCAAAAAATCTCTGGTCATATGCAGATTGATTGAAACTCAGCTCTATTCAGTCGCTTCTGCTCAGAGGCAGAGGTGACATGTAGTGACACACAGGACACCATGTCCATGGTACAACTCATGGAATGGACAAAAAAAATCAAAATCCACAAAACAACACCAAAACCAAGCTTACACCTTACTTAACGATTAAAATATATAAATAGGAAGGAGGAGATTATCAAGACAGAGACTCTTATTGTGTGGATGTTGTGGAATAAATGATGTGAGGCAGAGCACCTCGCTGGCTCTGTTCAAGAGAAATCTTGACCTGTGGATGGTGGATGGGAGTTTTTTACCGGGAATCATCTCTGTGTCACTGCTGGATAGAGGCAACAACAACAAACTAATGGGCATTTTTTTTTTAATATATGGGGTAGCCAAGCCACAAAACTTTGGGCTAGGCTTATAAATGCCTTAGGGCAGATAGCCTAGTATAAACCTATGAACCTATGAACATGCTTACACTAATGAAAACTGAATGTTCATAGAGTAATACCAACAGCTGTGCTATGCAGCTTCTTTCAAGTCTTCTTTAATCATCAAATTATAAAGTTGGAAATAAAAAAAGGGTAGAACTGTGCTTTTCTTCAAGAACTGTCAACACTCAGCTTGCCTTCATAGCAGCAAGGTGAAAGGAAATGGTCTGTAACTATTGAGCAGGTTGATTGCTCTGACCAAAGTATAGCTGGGCAGCGCAGTGGTGCAGTGGTTAACATTGTCACCTCACAGCAAGAAGCTCTCCGCCACAATCCCCAGCTGCATTCGCTTGGGTTTCCTTCAGGTACTGCAGTTTCTTCCCACATTCCAAAGACATGCGTCTGGAGCTCTTCTCCCTGGGCCTCTGCTGAAAATAGGCTCTGTCCTAGTCAGACTTTCCCAGTCAACAAATGTTAAATAAATAAATAAATATAGCTGGCAACAACTCTGTAACTGCATGATTCATCAGTGCAATATTTCATTTACTTTATTTTACATTTGTTAAGCAGGCAGATGTGCTGGTCTGTGGACTTTTTCTTCTGACATGACCTGAACAGGTAAAGCTGTTTCTTGCATAGATTAAGAAGACACAAGACAAGATGCGATGCAGATCACCTTCAACGTTAAACTTGAGGTGATTGGGGGCTGGCATAATGGTTACGGTATTTGCCTCTCAGACACAAAATGCAGGGTTTGAGTCTCACCTTTGAAAGGGAAATTGGCTAGGCTTAAGATAGTCCCCCAGGGCTTTTAGCTTAATGCTTGTCTATGAGACATAACTGGCTATACTGCTAACACAGGTGTAACAGAAGATGAAAAGCAGCAGTAAAACAGAAGATGTCAGCTGAGCTTGTATTAATAGAACTCCTAAGAACAAATCACAAAAGTAAATGTAATTTTAGCAACTTTCTTTCTGTCACCTGTCGTACTACAGTAAACTTAATCCAGTTACAGTACAGGACAAAAAGCATACAGAAAAACTATATTTAAAATGATTGATGAAGTCCTGGGAAATCTGTGTAGGTGAGATTATTTTTAGCATTTATTGTTCTTGCAAATGTGGGACAAACTTGCAGGCTACACTCTTGAGCTGCAGAGCTTTCATTAATAGACATAATGATACTAATTCTATAAAAATTACAACGCAAAAATTGAAATCTGGATAAATATTGAAACATGCAAAGAATTTCATCCAGGATGTACACAACCAGGGCCTCCATCATCTCTGCCCGTGATTAAGCTAGAATGGCAATGCAGAGCATTAAGGCTATGAACTGTTGTTGCTACTTTCTGAGCTTGGAGTACTTCAGTCTCCATTTGCCTGCTGTGTGACTCTAAGCAAGTCACTTATCCAAACAATGTTCTGTGGTAGTTGGTAAACTGTGTTAGTCTCCTCAATGGACTGCTGAACCACCTGCCTATTAATTACTGCCATCCTGTGAACGAGAAAGCTTAAGTGATAACAGCCTGGTCTCCTATCCAGGATGAGGGCTTGCAGACTGCACTAACAGTGTGATTCTTGGTGAAGACAGGAATATTATGGTGGCACAGAGAGTGTCTAACAGATACCTGAATGTCACAATGCTCCTGTGAGCCGTGAAATGTGTCAA